>NW_003852399.1:44249308-44254797 GCF_000181295.1 Otolemur garnettii
AATATTAGGGTCTATAATTAAACGCGTAACTCAGATAGTCACCAAACCTCTTTATATTTTGTTTCCAGGACACATATCACATTTCAATACACTGTAATTTACTGATTTGTTTTGCTTATTGTCTGACTTTCCACTTTGGAATGTGCCTCCGGATAGCAGGCACTGGGTCTGCTGTAATAGTTGATGTTCACCCAGGGCCCAAAACGGTGCCTGTGATTTAGCTGGTGTTCAATAACTCAGGGTTGAATGAAAGAATGAACTTCTGTATCTCATAATCCCTTGTCTGCCAAATGGTGATCCTAATGATAAAACAAGTATCCTGGTGATACTACATGTCAGGCCTTGGGCAGAGCACTAAAAACATTATCTCATTTAATCCTTTCAACAAGGCAGTTTCCTAGGTATCAGTCTCACTTTGCAAATAGGAGATTAGAAAGGGTAAGTAAACCGCTTAAGATCACACAGCTGCTGAGAAGCTGGACAGGGATTTGAATTTGGACTCTGCAAAATTCCAAAGCCTGCATTTATTTATTTATTCATTCATTTATTTAGAGACAGAGTCTCTCTTTGTCACCCTGGGTAAGTGCCATGGCTGCACAGCTCATAGCAACTTCAAACTCTTGGCTCAAGTGATTCTCTTGCCTCAGCCTCCCGAGTAGCTGGGACTATAGGTGTCCACCACAGCATGCGGCTATTTTTAGAGGCAGGGGTCTTGCTCTGGCTCAGGATGGTCTCGAATCCATGAGTTCAGGCAATCAACCCACCTCAGCTTCCCCAAGTGCTGGGATTACAGGTGTGAGCCACCATGCCTGGCCTCCAAAGCCTGCTTTTATTTTATTTTAATTTTTTTGAGACAAAGTCTCACTATGTCACCCTCAGTAGTGTGCTATGACATCACAGCTCACAGCAACCTCCAACTCTCAGGCTTCCAAGTAGCTGGGACTATAGGCACGCCTGACACAACACCCTGCTATGTTTTAGTTGCAGTTGTTTAGCTGGCCCAGGCCAGATTTGAACCTGCCACCCTCCGTGTATGTGGCCGGCACCTTAACCACTGTGCTACGGACGCTGAGCCCAAAGCCTGCTTTTAAACACTGCCTGACATGCCCACTGTCCTGGAGGGTTAGATGTACAACACCAGAAAAGAATAGATTTCTCTGCACTCCAATTAAGCTGATGACTTTACAGCAGCCCACTGGCCTCCTCTTCCTTTGTTGCATGTGGCACACTCACAGGAAGTAATCTGGGGGTCCCCTCCAGTGCAGCCTCACCCCCACCGCCAGGCACAGGACCCCATCCCAATGCCATGCTTGTTAATAAAGGTGTCGATTCCTCAGATACACTCATTTCTCGAAGCTGAAGTGCAATCATCTTTGAATTGTTGTTGGGGCTTATAAGGGCTTGAGCTTCAGAACCCTACAGCCCCTGAGTTCAAATACTGTTATATTTATATTCTTGTTACCTGTGTGACCTTCATTAGTTATTTAATCTTTCTTGACTTGGTTTTTTTGTGTGTGTGTGAAACAGTCTCACTATGTCGCCCTGGGTAGAGTGCCGTGGCTGCCATGGTGTCACAGCTTACAGCAACCTCAAACTCTTGTGCTTAAGTGATTCTCTTGCCTCAGCCTCCCAAGTAGCTGGGACTACAGGCACCTGCCACAATGCACGGCTATTTTTTTGTTGCAGTTGTCATTGTTGTTTAGCAGGCCCAGGTGGAGCTTGAACCTGCCAACTTCAGTGTACGTGGCCAGCACCCTACCCACTTAGCTACGGGTGCTGCCCTGGCTTGGTTTTTTTCACCGGTAAAATGGAAATACTAATGCTTCTCTAGTGAAGGTGTTGGAAAGTTAAAGAAGATTCTAAGCCAAGTGCAGTGGTTCACACCTGTGATCCTAGCACTTTGGGAGGCTGAGGCCAGAGGAGTGCTTGAGGCCAGGAGTTTGAAACCAGCCTGGGCAACTTAGCAAGACCCCATCTCTAAAAGAAAATTAAAAAAATAACCCAGAATGGTGGTGTGTGCCTATAGTCCCAGCTACTGAAGAGGCTTGCTTGAGCCTCAGGAGTTTGAGGTTGCAGTGAGTTATGATGATGCCACTCTACTCTAGCCTGGGCAACAGAATGAGACTCTATCACAAAAAAACAAAGGAGAAACAGATGGACAAGGAGAAGGAGAAGAAGGAAGAGGAAGAAGAAGGAGGAAGAGGAGGATCTTACAATAAATATTAAAGCTTCTTCCCTTTCACATGCTCATGGGGACAACAAAAGCATTCCTTGTCAGAAAACAGGTGGGAAAAGAGTAAAAAGGTGAAGCATTGAGATACTCAGGGTGCCTTGAATTTTGCTTAGAGGAGGATTAAAATCTGTGCAAGGAGGAAGGAATTGGCTGGGGTGGGGGAGTGAGGTTCTCTTCAAGATTCCACTGCCCATGGGTGCCACCTGTGGCTCAAAGGAGTAGGGCACCGGCCCCATATGCCAGAGGTGGTGGGTTCAAACCCAGCCCCTGGCCAAAAACTGCATTTAAAAAAAAAGAAGAAGAAGATTCCATTGCCCTGACCTTGTTCCTTGAATCTGCCTAACCATGAATTTCTAATGTGAGTGATGGAGAGGGGGAGAGAGGAGTGGAGGCAGCAGGTGAAGGCTCAGGCTGACTCCTCAAGATTTGTAGTTGCTACAAAGCAACAAGGACGGCCTTCCTCCCTCCCCCCTTCCTTCCTCAATGTGACCCCACTCTGTTGTCAGGCAGGAGTGGGACAACCCAGCATAACTCTGGCCTCAGCCCTCCAGGTTGCTAGGACTACACTTTCAGGCTTGTGCATCCAGCCTGCTTCCTCTTTTTCTTATGGATTTGTAGAGCAGTTTATAAGTTCTAGATAGTAATTCTTCTCTTTGTCATAAGCATGCAAACATCTCTGTACAATTTATAGGTTGTTTTTTAGTTTGTTTTTTGTTGTTGTTTTTGAGACAGAGTCTATAGTGCCATTTCATCAGCCTAGCTCACAGCAACCTCAAACTTCTGCATTCAAGCAATCCTCCTGCCTTAGCCTCCCAAGACTACAGGTGTCTGCCATGACTCCCTGTTAATTTTCAGCAAAGACAGGGTTTTACTTTTACTCAGGTTGGTCTCGAACTCTTGAGCTCAAGGTATCCTCCTGCCTCGGTCTCCGGAAGTGCTAAGATTACAGGTGTGAGCCATGGTGCTGGGCCTGTAGTCTGTCTTTTAATGTTTTTCTTCTTGTTATTTGTCATTTATTTGTATAATTATGTTTCTTTAAAAGTTTAAAATAGGCAAGTAGAGCAGCATGTTGGCATTGTTTTTCAAATAGCTAGGTAAATAGATATTTAACTGGCAAATGAATGTCTCACTGCTATTAGTTTCTTTCTTTCTTTCTTTCTTTTTTTTTGAGACAGAGTCTCACTATGTTGCCCTTGGTAGAGTGCTGTGGCGTCACCACTCACAGCAACCTCCAACTCTTGGGCTTAAGCAATTCTTTTGCCCGCCCAAGTAGCTGGGACTACAGGCACCCGCCACAACACCAGGCTATTTTTTTTGTTGTAGTTGTCATTGTTTAGCAGGCCTGGGCTGGGTTCAAACCCGCCAGCCCCGGTGTATGTGGCTGGTGCCCTAACCACTGAGCTACAGGTGCCAAGCTCTGCTGTCCCTTCTTTTTACCTGTGTTTTGTGATATTTCATAAAATAAAGAACAAACACACACACACACAAAAGAAATGTTTGGATGCTCCTTCCCCTCACCTGGGGCCCCAAAGCAGAGCTATCAGTGCCTACCTCCTCCTTCAGCTCTTCAGCCTTTAGTAAAGGCAATTGAACATAGGATAAGAAAACTTATCTAAAAATGACTTGGAATTCTGGGGACATTCTTGGCTGGGCTGCCGAATCACAGGAACAGCCCCGGGCCAGATTGTGAAAGAGACTACGTGAGTCTCTGGGCGCCTCCATTCCTGAACCCCCACCCTGTCCTTTCAACATCTCCTTCTCCCCCAGGCACCTGGCGGTCACATTGGATTCCCAAAGTTACCTCCCCCAGCGCCAGACACACTTTAAACTCACAAAGAAAGGTGAGAGACCTACTGAAAGTGGGCTCAACCCAGTAATTTATTTGTGGAAAGTCTTTAGGGAGCGGGCAAAGAAAGAGAAAGTAAATGGCAAAGGGGGGGGGGGCGTGGGCTTCCCAGAACAGCCGCAAGACTTGACTCCTCAGGAGGTCAGAGGCCGGAACACAGTTACCCCACACAATTCCCTGAGCCTGGAAACTCCATGTTGGGCAAGATCAGAGCCCGCGGTGGCGAGAGGGTGCACCACGCGTGTGTTGGATGCGTTAAGTGACTTCGGTGGGCCTTGCACTGCGCTGAGCAGCGTGTGACACACTGGGAGATGTCCTCTCCTCAGGGAACTGGGAGAGCGTTGCAGGAGGGTGAGGTGCTGAGGACTATAAATAAAGTCAGTTCTATTATGTTCATGTTATACAATAAGTACTTTGGAAAAAAAGAAAGCAGGAAAAGGAACCAGAAGCGGGGGAGGGGCAGTTGCGATGCGACCTGGGGAGGTCACGGGCAGCTTCCACCAGGAGGTGCTATTCTAAGGTGAGGGAGAGGGAGAGTGAACACGGTGTAAAAGGACCAAGTGCCTGGGCTCCCTGGCCCTTCAACACTTCCCATCATTTCAAGACTGACTCTGAAGTTCTAGGAATACATTATCCTAGTTCCTGCTTCAGTAGTTTGCATAGACTGTTCCCTTTGCCTGATATTTTTTCCTGTCTTTTCCACCTGGCTGATTCCTACCTGTCCTTCAAGACCCAGATCAGATGCCGCCTTCCCTCAGCAACCTTCCTCCTTGCCCATACCTAGGCCGATGTCATTGTCGCTTCCTTTGTGCTCCTATAATACTTTGTTGACTTCTTACTGGAAGCTCTTGGTACCTTTCCTGAGGTGTCACATGTGTTTTGCAGAATTCTCATAACAAAGGGTAAGCTATTACTACCATCATCACTCTTAAACATAGGAGAAAACAGGTTGTGACAGGTTTAGTAACTTGTTCCAGGTCATCAGCTAGATTTGGAAGGCTGGACATTGAGGTCAACAACCCATGCTCCAAAAACAGAGCTCTTCCTGTGATTCTAGAAGCCTCGCCTTGCCGTGGGTGAATTATATTTATGTCAGAATTTTCTGCTACATCGTGATCAACCTGGGGACAGAGGACAGACACCATTCCTATTTGTTGGGGGGAGGGGTTGTCTGAGGAGTACTGGATAAATATTTGTTCAGTGAAGAAAGGGATGAATTAGTCACCAACAGTTCAGGCATTCACGTGGAATTTATTTTCGAGCAGTTGCCTTCCTGTGCTCCCTAAATCTCGCCTCACAAATGACTACTTACTCCACCCGACCTCACTTGAACCACATAACGCTGGGGAAGGGAAGGACTCAGCTACAACTTGGACATTCCATTACAAACGCAAACAGTGTAACCTAATT
>NW_003852399.1:44254897-44266934 GCF_000181295.1 Otolemur garnettii
GCAACCTCCAACTCCTGGGCTCAAGCAAGTCTCCTGCCTCAACCTCCCAAGTAGCTGGGACCACAGGTGCCCGCCACAACGCCTGGCTATTTTTTTGTTTGTTTGTCTCAGCCATCATTGTTGTTTGGCGGCCCGGGCTAGATTTGAACCTGCCACTTTTAGGTGTATGTGGCTGGCGCCTTAGCCACTTGAGCCACAGGCGAGCGGAGCCAATTGTATGTATATCCTTATGTTAATCTACATTTTTTTAAAAATGATGAAGAACGGATGATTTGGGCATTTGGCTCCTGTCTTTCCACATGAGGTACTCTGAGCCACATTGGTTTAGAACAGCTGGGGAGAGTGCAGGGTCAAGAATGGAGCCACAAAGAAGATGGTGATCAAAACACCTCTAGGAGTAGCCGAGCCAGGTGCTTAGCTGTTCTCTCCTCTGTGTCCACATTGTCCCTGTGGTCCTCTCCCAAATATGTGGGCAAATTTCAGACACCAGCTCTCCAGGTGGGACAGACAGAGACTATAGTTTCCCCAGACTTTCCAACAAGGTGGATAGTGCAATTTTCCCTTTGTTAATTTCTTCAGTAATAGATGTGATACTTTGCTCTTTACTCAGTATAGGAAGAATGGAAGGGAAGACTGTCTCACAGGGACCACAAAGTAGGGAAGAGGTGGCTTTGAAGAAGGTGGCTTTCTTATGGGGGGTGGGAGGGCTCATCCCTGCCTGGTAAGCGGCCCTGAAATACTTGCCCAGTGAGTGACTAAGCTGGATCTATCTGAAGGAAAACTTCTTTGCTTCTGGTGGAGAGAGATGGGATTTTTCTTGCAAAATGGGATGAGGAAGCATTTACCCTTGTTGTTGACTTTCTAAAGGGCTTTTCACAGGCAATCCTAAGAGAAAACTCGGGATTGCTAATTGTCACTCTCTCGTTCACTCACCCCATGCCATGGTGCTGAGTCCCAGGATGCGCCAGGGTTGTGCAGTGAGTCTGGGACCCTGAGAGGCCAGGGGCCTGTCCTCAAAGAGGCTGCTGCAGCCCAGGAGGAGAGACACACAGGTAAGTGTGGGTGCAGGCCGGGGGCCATGATTGCTGTCAGGAAATGGGGGAGGGGAGAGAATTTGGAGAGGGGAAGAGAAAGACTCCAAAGACAAATTACACTTGAGCAAAGTCTTGGAAATTTTAGGTTTTTTTTTTTTCTGGGGGCGTTTGGGTGAGAGAAGAATTATAGCTCTCTTTTAGCTGAATTATCTTATTGTTTAAACTTGAAAGCAATGCTGTATGTTTTAAGGGGGCGTGGGGTGGGAGAAGGCCTGAGATAAAAGCCCTGAAGTATTCCATTTCCACAGAGCCTGGGCACTTCTCCTGGGGGGATAAGATCTCCACGTAGGTGGGGAGAAGGGAGGACTTGGCACTGGACCCCACCCACTCTCTCTAGCCTAGAACTCCGAAATCCCAGATTCTGCTCACCTCAAATTCTTTGATGTCTGTTACAAATGTAAAACACTGGCAGGGGTAAAGTGTGACACCCTGCTGCCTCTTTGTAAAAGAAATGTGACCCTCACTAATGGTCTCCCCAAGGTCGACCCTAAGGCTCTCCCTTTACAGCTCCTGGCTATATCAGCCATTTCCATCTCTATGTTATCTTGAGGGTTGAGAGTTTGTGATCAGAGAGCAGGGAATCAGGGTAGGGTGGGGACAAGTGTGCTACAGGGTGGGGTGAGGAAGGACAGGCAGTTGAGAGGGGAACCCCTCCTCCACCCTGACTTTTTCTGTCCATGGAAGACATTTTCTCTCCATGGGCATCTGGCCTTTCTTCAGGGGAAATGATGATCAGTAAACAGCATCACTAAGGTGTTAGTTTAATGCTTTGACATCATTCGGAATCACAGGCTTCATTTATCAAGCTCTCTTCTGGGCCAGGCACCCTGTGCTTTCCACTCTTGGGGAGAGTTTTGAAGCCGATGTCTCCAAACTACACTTAGTTAAAAGAACTAAGTAGAACTAAGTAGAAAGACAATTAACCTTTGTTTAGAACAGTGGTTTTCAACCTGTCCACGACCCACAGGAACTGTATTAAAGGGCCATGGCATTAGGAAGGTTGAGAACCATGGGTCTAGAACCTTATAATTTACAAAGAGGGGAATTATTTTGATCTACACGAGACATAGCTTTTTGAGTTGGGCCATGTTATTCTCCACATTTTATAAATGAGGAAAGCAAGGCTCAGTTGTTACTAGACATAAACAGCAAGACACAGGCCCAGCACCTGTTGCTCAGTGGTTAGGGCGCTGGCCACATGCTCTGGGGCTAGTGGGTTCGAACCCGGCCCTGGCCTGCTAAACAATGACAACTACAACCAGAAAATAGCCGGGCGTTGTGGCGGGCACCTGTAGTCCCAGCTACTTGAGAGGCTGAGACAAGAGAATCACTTAAGCCCAAGAGTTTGAGGTTGCTGTGAGCTATGATGCTAAAGCACTCTACCAAGGGCGACATAGTGAGACTCTGTCTCAAAAACAAGATAAAAACAAAAAACAGCAGGACACAAACAGTAAGGAAGATGAAGGGAGAGTGGGAAACCCACCCCTTTGGGGACAGGCAGGCCAATGAGATAAATGATACCCACTCACTCCAACCTGAAAAATGAGAAACGGCCACCTCGAAGGTAAGTCTCCTACTTTGCAGCCTCCTTTCTTTCAGGATTTCAAACTAAATAAAGATAATATGTTTTCTGATCATGACCCTTTATTCTGCTTGGAGCCAGTTCTGTAAGAACCAGACCTTCTCTGTGGCTTACAGAACTGGCAGTTTTCGTTGGGACAGACCACAGTTGCTTTAAAGAGCAGCCTCTCCCCCTCCTGGGAGGGAGGGTGGGGTGGCCAGTGACTCAGCATATACCTGGGGTGAGGACAGCACCACAGCGTGGTGGCCAGGGTGTTTGTCTGAGCTTCTGAGTCCCCTCCACCCTTTGCACTGGTGGGCCTTCACTTCTCTTCAGCTGTGGCCTTGCACCCTAGCTTTGAGAGGGGGCTTCCACATAGACCTCAGGCTTGGAGAGAAGCCTAACTATAAAAATATAACAAATACAAATAGAAAAACAGTTCAGGCACAGTGGCTCACGCCTGAAATCCTAGCACTCTGGGAGACTGAGGAGGGAGGATCCTTTGAGCTCAGGAGTTTGAGATCAGCCTGAGCAACAGCAAGACCTCATCTCTACTGAAAACAGAAAAATTAACCAGGCATTGTGGCAGGTACCTATAGTCCCAGCTACATGGGAGGCTAAGGCAGAAGGATCACTTGAACCCAGGAGTTTGACCCTGCTGTGAGCTAAGCTGACGCCACAGCCCTCTAGCTTGGGCAACAGAGTGAGACTCTATCTCAAAAAAAAAAAAAAAAAGAAAAAGAAAAACAAATAGAAATACCACTGCTCACTGACTTCCCTGAAGACTTCTATAGGGTCTTTATTATAATTTCTTTTTCAAACAATTGTGTTAATAACTTCTCAACTATACATAAGGCCAGGTGACTCTCCAGCGCCTAGCAAGAACATGTTCCTCAGCAGGTATTTACTGCTGGGCTGACCCTCCCAAACACAACCACACACAGCTAAGGAAAGAGAAATGGCAGGGAAATGAATAAGCCTGTGACTCTGCTGACCAGTGCTTCTCTGGTAGGTGCCAGTCAGGATGTCCAGTTCCCAAAGACTGCCACAGGACCCTAACCCCTCCTGTGACGTTTCAAGCTTCCAAGACTAAGGGCAGGTCCCTAAGAGCAAGTGTCACCATCTAGTTACCTCTTAGCCAATCAGGGAATCTCCTGAATTTGCCCTTTCCCTGAAGGAAGTCATTTAGCTCCTCTTCTCTTTAGTTTCTTCATGTGTAAAACATGCAGAGCAGTTGCCCATCTCAATGGCTCATTTTTTCTTTTTATTTTTTTGAGATACTGTCTCTTCTGTTGCCTGGGTCGAAATGCAGAGACACAATTATAGCTCCTCACTATAACCTCAAATTCCTGGGCTCAGATGATCCTCCTGCCTCAGCCTCCCAAGAAGTTAGGACTATAGGCATGTGCCACCATGCCCAGCGGGTTTATCTATGTTTTGCAGAAATGGGGTCCTGCTTTGTTGTTTAGTCTAGTTTCAAACTCCAGGCTTCAGGTAATCCTCTTACCTTGGCCTCCCAAAGTGTTGGGATTACAGGCATGAGCCACCAGGCCTGGCCACAAAGGCTGTTTAAAGGCTTGGATCAGAGAATGTGTGTGGAGATCTCTGGTGAACTGGAAAGGGAACACAGCAGCTTCTCAGGACAGAGATTGCTATTATTCATCTTTGCTTGCCCAGAATATACAGAAGAACATAATAAACACCGCTGAAAAAATAAAGAATGATGAAGAGCAATTAACAGATTCTGGGTAGGCAGAAAACTGGGAGAGTATTTCAAGATAAATGGAGTAAGCCAGGTATGGTGGTGTGCACCTGTAGTCCCAGCTACTGGGGAGGCTGAGGTGGAAGGCTCACTCGAGCCCAGGAGCCAGGGGTTGTAGCACACCATTCCCAAAGGGTGTTCCACTAAGTTTGGCATCAATATAGTGACCACCAGGAGTGGGAAGACCACCAGATTGCCTAAGGAAGAATGAACCTGCCCACGTTGGAAATAGGTTGTCAAAACTCCTGTGCTGATCAGTAGTGGGATCTCACCTGTGAATAGCCACTGCGTTCTAGCCTGGGAAACATAGCGAGATCCCAGCTCTTAAAAGTTAAATGGAGTGGACCAGTGGGGGGACTTAAATGAGTGGATGTAGGGGCATACAAAGTATTCCAAACAAATGTGGGTCATCTTGGAAGTACTGGAGGCCAGAGAAGATGGATCATCTGGATGTCTTGAAGAGTCCTATTAGTACCACAAGAATCTTCGAGCACAGTCACCAAGTGAAGGGGAATTTCAGTGGAACTTTAGGAAAAAGGAATGGGTTGGCATGAGCTGGATAGATTACGCAGAAGAATCGAAGTTGAGGGGTAAACACACACACAAATATTAAAATGTGGTGTCCTATGCAGCACTAACTGTGACTTGGTGACAGTCATAGAACCTGAGAATGCTGTTTGTGCAGAGACCTTATCATGGCAGTGACTTTGGCCAGTGCTGTGGGATACCAGACCCAGTTACTGCAATTGTGAATCTCAGCCTAGGACTTGAAAAAACACTTTCTTGAAAGGCTAAGCGGCATCTTGGAATGCACCTCGTCACTGGTGAGCCTCTCTCACCAATGGGAGTGTGTGTGCCATTTCCAGGTGAGAGGGGAATGAATGAGCCCCCCTCTCCTGAGGGCTCTAAGCTCTACTCAGATCCTCTAGGGGTCCTTCTCCCCTAACTTCATTCCAGGGAGTGTTTTGTAGAGGTGTAAAGGACGTCTCTTTCTGTTTTTTATTATTTATTTATTTACTTATTTTATTAAATCATAGCTGTGTACATGAATGCAGTCATGGGGCACAGTGTGCTGGTTTTATATACAATTTGAAATATTTTCATAAAACTGGTTAACGTAGCCTTCATGGCATTTTCTTGGTTATTGTGTTAAGACATTTATATTCTATATTTAGAAAGTTTCACATATACCCCTTGTAAGATGCACCATAGGCGTGGTCCCACCAATCACCCTCCCTCTACCCATCCTCCCCCCTCTCCCCTTCCCCATATTCTTGGGCTATAATTGGGTTATAGCTTTCTTATGAAAACTATAAATTAGTTTCATAATAGGGCTGAGTACATTGGATACTTTTTCTTCCATTCTTGAGATACTTTGCTAAGAAGAATATGTTCCAGCTCCGTCCATGTAAACATGTAAGAGGTAAAGTCTCCATCTTTCTTTAAGGCTGTATAATATTCCATGGTGTACATGTACCACAGTTTATTGATCCATTCGTGGGTCAGTGGGCACTTGGGCTTCTTCCATGACTTAGCAATTATGAATTGCACTGCAATAAACATTCTGGTACAAATATCTTTATTGTAGTGTGATTTTTGGTCTTCTGGACATATACCTAGTAGAGGAATTATACAATCGAATGGCAGGTCTATTTTTAGTTCTCTAAGTGTTCTCCAAACATCTTTCCAGAAGAAACATATTAGTTTGCATTCCCACCAGCAGTGTAGAAGTGTTCCCTTTTCTCCACATCCACAGCAGCATCTCTGGTTTGGGGATTTTGTGATATGGGCTAATCTTACTGGAGTTAGATGATATCTCAAAGTAGTTTTGATTTGCGTTTCCCTGATGATTAAGGATGATGAGCATTTTTCATATATCTGTAGGCCATGTACCTGTCTTCTTCAGAGAAGTTTCTCTTCAAGTCCCTTGCCTACCCTGAGATGGGATCACTTGTTCTTTTCTTGCTAATACGTTTGAGGTCTCTGTGGATTCTAGTTATTAAACCTTTGTCAGAGACATAACCTGCGAATATCTTCTCCCATTCTGAGGGCTGTCTGCTTGCTTTACTTAGTGTGTTCTTGGCTGTGCAGAAACTTTTTAGTTTGGTCAAGTCCCAGTAGTGTATTTTTGATGTTGCTTCAATTGCCGGGGGGTTCTCCTCATAAAATATTTGCTCAGGCCAATTTCTTCAAGTGTTTCCCTACGCTTTCTTCTAGTATTTTTAGAGTTTCATGTCTTAAGTTTAAATCTTTAATCCAGTGAGAGTGTATCTTAGTTAATGGTGAAAGGTGTGTGTCCAGTTTCAGTCTTCTACAGGTCACCAGCCAGTTCACCCAGCACCATTTGTTAAATAGGGAATCTTTTCCCCACTGCATGTTTTTAATTGGCTCGTCAAAGATCATATAGCAGTAAGTAGCTGGGTTCATCTCTTGGTTCTCTATTCTGTTCCATACATCTACCTCTCTGTTTTTGTGCCAGTACCATGCTGTTTTGATCACTATGGATTTATAGTATAGTCTGATGTCTGGTAGCATGATTCCTCCTGCTTTGTTTTTATTTCTGAGTAATGTCTTGGCTATTTGAAGTTTTTTCTGATTCCATATAAAACAAAGTATTTTTTTTTGAGACCTTTAAAGTATGACAGTGGAGCTTTAATAGGGATTTGCATTAAAATTATATATTGCTTTGGGTAGTATGGGCATTGTAACAATGTTGGTTCTTCCCAGTCACATCTTTCTCTTTTTTAATTAGGAAAATTTGAACACACTTAGAACTTGAAAGGTTCAAAAAGGGAAAGATGTTATTTATAATTGTAATATTTCATTGAGCCTAATATGCCATCAATTTGAAGATGAATAACTATTTTTATAGAAAAAATGTTGCCAAATTATGATGTCCCATTGTGATTTCAGAGATGTTAAAATGGGGAGGTAACTGTGTAATATAAAAAATACTGCTGGGCAGTGCCCGTAGCTCAGTGGGTAGGGTGCCAGCCACGTACACTGAGGCTGGTGGGTTCAAACCCTGCCAGGCCATCTAAAACAACAATGGCAACAAAAATATAGCCGGGCATTGTAGCAGGTGCCTATAGTTCCAGCTACTTGGGAGGCTGAGGCCAGAGAATCACTTGAGCCTGTGGCTCAAAGGAGTAGGGCACCAGCCCCATACACTTCAGGTGGCAGGTTCAAACTCAGCCCCTGCCAAAAACTGCAAAAAAAAAAAAAAAGAGAGAGAGAGAGAGAGAGAATCACTTGAGCCCAAGAGTTTGAAGTTGCTGTAAGCTGTGACGCCATAGTACTCTACCCAGGAAAACAACTAGAGACTATGTCTCAACAAATAATAATAATAATAATACTGCTATATTCACTTAAAAGTTAGCAAGTTTGCTGGATGTGGTGGCTCATGCCTGTAATCCTAGCACTCTGGGCAGCTGAGGTGGGTGGCTTGCCCAAGTTCAGGTGTTTGAGACCAGCCTGAGCAAGAGCGAGACCCAGTTTCTGATAAAAAGAGAAAAACTAGCCGGTCGCTGTGGTAGGAACCTATAGTCCCAGCTACTGGGGAGGCTGAGGCAAGAAGATCTCTAGAGCCCAAGAGTTTGAGATTGCTGTGAGCTAGATGCCATAGCACTCTACCCAGAGTTGACAGCATAAGACTTTGTCTCAAAAAAAAAAAAGTTAGCAAGTCTCTGACAAAGTATTAGCAGTATTTATTTAATAAACATTTAATCTTACAGTACTATATAAATCTTAATCCAATTAATGTTTGAAATAATCCTAAGAGATAAGTACTATTGTCACCTGCATTTTACAGATGAGGAAATCGAGGTATTAAGAGGGCAAGTCAATAAATTGCAGATGCAAGCTTCAAACTCTGGTCCCTGCTCCTACCTCCTCACCAAGTCTGGTATTCTCACCACTAAGAGAGTGTTGGAAGAAAAGATAAATACATGATGTGGTGATATCCCAATTACCCTAATTTGATTTTTTTTTTTTTTTTGAGACAGAGTCTCACTATGTTGCCCTCGGTAAAGTACCATGGCATCACTGTTCACAGTAATCTCAAACTCTTGGGCTTAAGTGATTCTCTTGCCTCAGCCTCCCAAGTAGCTGGGACTACAGGCACCCACCACAAGGCTTGGCTACATATTTTTTGTTGTTGTTATAGTTGTCATTGTTTGGCAGGCCTGGGCCAGGTTCAAACCTGCCAGTCCCAGTGTATGTGGCTGGCACCCTAGCTGTTGAGCTACAGGTGCCAAGCCCCTGATTGGATTATCATACATTCTGAATGTGTATCAAAATATCAAATGTACCTCCAAAATATGTACAATTATTATGTCCTTTTTTTCTAGAGACAGAGTCTCACTTTGTCACCCTCGGTAGAGTGCCGTGGCATCACAGCTCATAGCAACCTCCAGCTCTGGGGCTTAGGAGATTCTCTTGCCTCCGCCTCCTGAGTAGCTGGAACTACAGGTGCCCACCACAACACCCGGCTGTGTTTTGTTGCAGTTTGGCCAGGGCTGGGTTTGAACCCACCACCCTTGGTATATGGGGCCGGTGCCCTACTCACTAAGCCACAGGTGCCGCCCTATTATGTCCATTTTTTTATTTTTTATTTTTTTATTAAATCATCGCTGTGTACATTAATGCATATTATGTCCATTTTTTAAAAACCTTAAATAACAACAGCAACAACAAAGGTAAAATTTTGGTAAGCAGGAAATAAATAAGTGAATTAACTGAAAAAAAAAGAATCAAAACTGGAATTGAAGTACAGAAATTAGCATAAATGTCTCTCTTCTGTTCCCTACTCTTAGGAAAAGGGTCAAGAAGTCTTCCATAAGTTTAAGATAGTCCAACATTGGTTAAGTTCTCAGGGCAGTAAGAAAATAAGGGTAGGGAATTAGCATCCAGTATGTGGGAGGGAAGAAATAGTACACAATCAGCAGCATGAGACTATGTCGTGGTTGTTACCCTGGTATTCACCCAACTATAGTCTAATGATTTATCGGCAATAACGTCTGGGTGGTGAGGAAGGACAGTGCTCTGGGAGAGAGTGCCACCTACTGAATGACCCTCACTACAGCCAGAGAATTTCACCCAGGATGTCCAAGATGACAGAAGAGAAGGGAGAAACAGCTTCAGAAATCCATCTAGCATGAGAAAGCCAACCTACCAACAACTGACCTTGAACCTAAAGCCGAATTCTTATCCAGGCCATCCAGATGATAATAGTTCAGAAAGTCTTCTTTGTAACTTGTTGAAGAATCCAGGAAAGCTCTTCTCGGCCTGAGCACAGAGGACTCTGCTGAAATCCCTGGCCTGTGCAGTATGACAATCTAGGTCATTTCCACACTACTCAGTGCCACAACAAACAAACACAGAGGATACTTAGACCCTTAATGTGAAAAAAAAAAAAAAACCCGAGGAATCACTGGCCTTACTCATGTGATTTACAAATGCATTCATTTCACCTACATTTATTCAACAAATATTTACTGAGTAGCTGCAGCGCGTAGGCCCTGCCCCATTCAACAGGAAACAACACTGAACAAAGGTTCCTGCTTTCAGGGAGCTCACGTGGGGAGAGGAGAACCCCGAAACAGAAAATAAACAAGTACTTAGGTAATTTCAGCAGTGATAAATGCTGTGAAGAAAACAAAACCAGATTTGGGATAAGAGTGGTCCTATCATTTAAACCTATGAAGGATCTCAAGAGATCGTTCTACTATTCCCATTCTACACTCTGTAAGGTATTTAGCCTGAGATCAGTTCAGAGTAAGTGAAGAATTCCTCAGCAAGGCTTTCATTCTCTGTGTTTCTGAATCCAAAGCTTGTCTCTCATCACTACACAAGGCTGCCCAGGAAGAGTCAAGACGGACACTTACAGGTCTTGTGGGATGTCCTGGTTGGCCTGCCATGCTAACGATCATCTCTATGTCATTGTGAGAGCTGTTTACAATATCTAAATGCCCCTACTAGGGCATATAGGTAAAAAAAATAAGTTTCTGTACATATTCATACAGATTTTTAGAATCCCACAGTCTCTGATCTTTAAGACTACCCTTCCTTAAAAGAGGGAAAAAACAAGCAAAGCCCCTTCCCACCACAGGTAGTAGTATATTTGGCATTCACGCTTCTACTGTTGTTATACATTCAAGAAAATTTAAAAACTCGTTATATGCATCTCATCGTGTCAGAGGCTACGTGGTCTTCCTTGTGCTTTCACAGTAAACTGTCTTTTCCAGGAAGATGGGAAGAGGAACTATGGAGAGGGCCATGTGGTTGTTCCTGCCTAGTCATTTTAGCACAGGGAATATTAGATTCCCTCCCTGAAGGGAAAGGCTGCCCTTTGTGTTTGAGGTCAAGAGGATGTGGCCATGTCTGAGTGGCCAAGCCAGGGTCTTCACATTGTCAGATCCCCTTGGACGGTCCTTGGACAGCCTGCTGCTTCCTCACTCCGCTTGGAAGCCGGAAAGGACATGTGTTTCCTCGCCTCCTACTGCTTTCCTCCTCCAAGGGCAGGCACAGGTTCTGAGGCTGCTAGTGAGCAGAGTGGCTGGAACCGCTTCAATTCCAATTAAGTCTTGAAGAATTTACAGTAGTTCCCAACTACCAAAGATGACTGTGCATCTACAATTGGGTTTAAATCGGAAAAGAATTGCTCAATTTGATAAGCCCAGCTGCCAGCTGACTTAAATAGCTGGCTCTTCTCAAGACTGAGAGATAATAAGTAGGAAATGCACAGGGAACAAGCAGGCCTCCAGTGCATTTTTGCATTATAAACAGCCAAGTGACCGGCGTGGACCTGACCAACGCCCCTGTCCTCTCAGCCTTCCATTTGTTACTCCTACATGCTGCTGTCCTTCCAGAAAGCAAGACACTATTAAATACATATTTATTACATTTGAAAATGGCTGCGAGCATTTTGAAGAATTAACCTATCAGAAAACATTAAATAGCCAGAACGGACTCTAAAATGCTTTTTGCAAAGTATGACATGGACTGAGATCACCAACACTTCACTATGTCGGAGGGACTTGCCTGGGTGGTGCAGGGTTGTCTGTTTGTGTCATGCTGTTTTCCTTGAGAAAACAAATCCATAAAATGCTACTAAGGTGAAGCTGAGTTACACAGGCGTCCCCTGATAAGATCTTTCCTGTGCAAAGCTTGGTGGATTGTGCTTTTGCAAAATTTCCTCTCTCAGCCAAGCATGGGGGTCTCACACTTGTAATATTAGCACTCTGAGAGGCCGAGGAGGGAGTATTGCTTGAGCTCAGGAGTTTGAGACCAGCCCAAGCAAGAGTGAGACCCCCATCTCTACTAAAAAATAGAAAAACTGAGGCAAGAGGATCACTTGAGCCCAAGAGTTTGAGGTTGCTGTGAGCTATGATGGCTCTCTACTCATGGCGACAGAGGGAGACTCGGTCTCAAAAAGAAAAAAAAATATTTCCACTTCTATGACTTAAATAAATATTCTCTGACTGTATAAAGCTCCAGAATCGAGAGTTTCCCTTCCATTTTTATGTAATTTCTCTAATTTTTCTATCACTGCAGGTGTGTGAGATACAGTAAGCAGTCTTATAATATCTATGCATGCTTTCTTTCTTTTTTTTTTTTTTT
>NW_003852399.1:44267127-44274145 GCF_000181295.1 Otolemur garnettii
GGGCCCAGGCTGGATTTGAACCCGCCACCTTAGGTGTATGTGACTGGCGCCTTAGCCACTTGAGCCACAGGCGCCGAGCCTATGCGTGCTTTCTTATAAGGTTCTCCAACTGTCCCAGTGCTCAGAATGTTTCCAAATCACTATGGCTTTTATATTTCCTACATTTTATCTTATTATCTTTTTATTTTCTGAAACAAGCTTTCACTCTGTCACTCAGGTAAATGTAGTGGTGTCCTCATAGCTCACTGACACCTCAGACTTCTGTGTCAGCGGATCCTCCTGCCTCAGCCTCTTGAGTAGTTGGGATAACAGGCACAGGCCACATGCCCAGCTGATTTGTCCTGCTTTTTCAGGCTGGTCTACAACTCCTAGCCTCAAGCAATCCTTCTGCCTCTCATGAGCCACCTGGCCCAGCCCGGTTTTGCATTTTGAACAGAGAGAAACATTCTAGGAAGATCTGGAAATTCTATCAAGTTTGGAGAAATGTAAGCAGTGTAATTGTGTGAGGCAGGAGTGAAACTATACCTGCAGGATGGGAAGGTAGGAAGAGAGCAGGAGGGCCCCAAGGAATAAATTCACTTGCTTCGGTGTACCAATAAGACAACAGAACGTCCCTGTTCTTTTTATTACTAATCAAAAGTCCTGTTAGGTTGCTCACATACCTTGGAATTTTAGGCCACATACATACACACCCCTCTTTACTTTTGACTAAGAAAACAATATGCTCTGTCATCACTAGAAATGGGATAATGGCTCAAGGGAAGATTGATATTTATATCTATCTGGTGTTTCTTCTGCAACCTATGTATACTTTGTAAACTATGTATACTTTCACTTATATACTTTGGTTTATAAGATTTTTTCTCGGCTCGGCGCCTGTAGCTCAAGTGGCTGGGGTGCCAGCCACATACACCTAAGGTGGCAGGTTCGAATCCAGCCTGGACTCGACAAACAACAATGATGCCTGCAACCAAAAAATGGCCGGGCATTGTGGCAGGTGCCTGTGGTCCCAGCTACTTGGGAGGCAGAGGCAGGAGACTCGCTTGAGCCCAGGAGTTGAAGGTTGCTGTGAGCTGTGATGCCACAGCACTCTACCCAGGGCAACAGCTTGAGACTCTGTCTCAAAAAAAAAAAAAAAAAAAAAGATTTTTTCTCCATTTCTAGGGCTTAAATTAGAAAATATCCTTTTTAAAATCACACCTATAGGCCAGGTGTGGTGGCGCACGCCTGTAGTCCCAGCGCTATGCGAGGCCGAGACAGGTGGATCACCTGTGCTCAGAGGTTCGAGACCAGCCAAGACCCCCCTGAGCCAACGAGCCAGAGTGAGACCCCATCTCTACAACAACAACAGGACAACGAGACAGCCGGATCTTGTGATTCCAGCTCCATGGGGGGCAAGAAAACACTACAGGAGGAAGAAGTAATAAAAAAAAAAAAATCACACCTATAATCCTAGAACTCTAGGAGGCTGAGGCAGGTGGATTGCTTGAGCCCATGTGTCCAAGGCCAGCCTGAGCAAGAGCAAGACCCATCTCTATTAAAAAGAAAAAGCAGCCAGGCCTTGTGGCAGGCACCTGCAGTCCCAGCTAGTTGGGAGGCTGAGGCAGGAGGATCACTTGAACCTAGGAGTTTGCCGTTGCTGTGAACTAGGGTGACACTATGGCCTCTAGCCTGGGTGACAGAGTGAGACTCTGTCTCAAAAAATAATAATAAAATTTAATTAAAAAACATATACAAAATATAAAAAATCATCTCTGTACCCTAAGTTGTAGAACAAATAAAGCATAAGAATATATATGTATATTTCTGAGTTGACACTTGGAATTTGGGACATTCTGATAAATTTGAAAAATTAGATGTGCAATGACATAGTCATTTAATTAGCTGTTAATTAGAGACACTGAAGTATAATAGTCTGCAAAAATTGTTCATTGTCCAAAATCTTCCGTGCGAAAAGCTGCAGTTGATGTGCCAGCCCCTTGCACAGCGGTGGTTTTGAATAATTCTCCTCTAACTGATGCCCTTGGCTCTCCATCTGTCAGTGCATTACCATCTGAATTTCTATAGGGAAGGCATCTTTTTTAAATCTTGTCTTCTCTTTTGCATTTCATTATGGTTTTAAAAATGTATTTTTTACTAAACTGATATTAATTGCAGCTCATGAAAATAGTTGTCCCCAACCTATTAGGAATGAGGACACTTCCGCCGATTTTTCTTTATTACCATAAATTATGAGATGATATAGACAAGGGTGAAATCAAATCAGTATGACCCAAGACAGGAGAAGAGCGTCAAAGGGTTTTTAAATGGAATAAAAAGTAAGCTGGGTATCTTGATTTTGAGGCTGTTAAGAGTAAGGAATGCAGGAAAATACTTTAGATCATGAAGTTTTGGGGGGAATTGTGCGTACAATTAGACACAAATGAACTATTCTCATAGATACTGTGAAAGTTTACAATGGGGTTTTTTGGTCTTTGTTTTGAGACAGAGCCTTGCTCTATAGCCTTGGCTAGAGTGCGGTGGTATCATCACAGCTTACCACAACCTCAAATTCCTGGACCCCACCACCATGCCCAGCTATTTTTTTCTATTTTTAATAAAGATGGGGTCTTGCTCTAGCTACTGAGCTCAACTGATTTACCTGCCTTGGCCTCTAAGAGTGCTAGGATTACAGGTGTAAGCCACTGCACCTTATCTACAATATTTTATAGTAGAGGGGAAAAAAAAGGTAGACAGGGAATTGAAAGAGGATGCTTCCTATGCAGATCTGGATAGAAAACACATTACTTTATCTTCCGTCATGGTATTTCAGTCTCATAATGATCAATATCTTGGTGGAAATTTGGAGGTGAGCGAAGCTGACAAAGGGTTTGGGATATTGAATTATAAATATTCCAAATATACATGTCAAATCCGAGTATCAAAACAGCACAACTAAATGAAGGAGGAACTGAAAGAAATCAAATATCATTTGAAGAATTCCGGGTTCCAAAAGAAAGGAGCATATACCTGTGTGTGTGCGTACATATATACACAGAGAGAGAGAGAGAGAGAGAGATGAAGAGAGAGAGAGGAGACAGATAGGGTCATCATCTTCTTCTTTTTTTGAGACAATCTCACTCTGTTGTCCTGAGTAACAGAGTAGAGTTACCCAGTTACTCAGTAGAGTCTGGTGGTGTCATCATAGCTTACAACAACCTAAAACTCATGGGCTCAAGTGATCCTCTCGCCTCAGCCCCCCTAGTAGCCTGAGACTACAGGGCATACCACCACATCTATCCAGAAGAAGATTTTTTAAGAAAATGGAAAATTTCAGTCAGCACAGGACAATGGCAAATTAAAAAAAAATCTGTAATTTAAAAAGTGAAGAAATTGTGGGGAAAAGATAACCATTAAAGTAAGAATAATAATTTTTGCACATGCATATTCAAACAAACAACAATTTCCAGAAATCAAATCTAAGACTGTATTTTAGAGTCTATTGGAAAGGATGTAAGGCACAAAACAATGTAACAGAACGGGTTATATTTTCATCCTTTCTAGCCAACTCCCTACACCAACTACTCTCCCTACCTAACAAATGTGATCCTTGGAAGGAATCCCGTAATCCCACAGAGACTTGTTGTTCAATGTTGACGCCCTCTCATCTTGAAATTGTGATGAAGGAAAAAAATCGAAAAGAACCAGAACTCAACTGAGGCAACTCTTTGTAGGTCTCTCCAAAGAACAGTGGCTGGAGACCCTCCAAGTTCCCCCAGATTCTCAATTCTGGGCTGTAGACAGAATCCAAAACGTAGTCGTACGAAGCACAAGGCTGGCCGAAGGGAAAGACGGATGCGGGGCGGGAGCGGTGGGAGAAGAGAGCGCAGGCCGCTGGGCGGCGCCTGGGAGCTGGGCAGTGGCCGCAGGGCCTTCCGCGGAGTGCCGGAGAGGGCGTCGCCGGGTCCATCGCATCTTCGGGAGAATCTGGAAAGCCCACTTCCGTGGATGGAACCAAAAAGAACGCGGATGGCATTAAGCCTTGGCAGGCGTTGAAGACTGCAAACAGTAGGCCTGATGCTGAGAAAGCGACGACCCTCGCATAGGACCCGGTTAGGCTGCAGGGAGACCTGGACACAGTTGGTAATCAGGTCAGGTTAATAATCAGCCACCCTGATAGGTTTCCTGCTGAGTGTTGAGGAAAGACGACCAAGGAGCCTTCCTGGGGATAGGGACCAGACTCTCCTTTGAGGGCAAACTTCCAGCTTGGTGATCATCTGCCGTTACAGATTAAGCTTTCCCCGGGAGGGTGTCATCCCCCACCCCCACCATACCCCAAAGCCGCTTCCATCCAACATTTCTAGTACTCTCTCTAAAAGCAGTGCTGAGGCTTGATTGAAGTGGAGGCTCATGCCTAAAATCACAGCACCTTGGTGGGGGTAGAGGTAGGAGTTTTGCTTGAGACCAGGAGTTTAAGACCAACCTGGACAATATAGGAAGATCCTGTCTCTAACAAATAAAAATAATAATAAGCATAAAAGCAGTTCTGTTAAATAACAGTTTTCACTTTCTCATTATGTTCACAGTGATATTTAGTTTCCCATCCACTAACCGAGCTCTGATGAAGAGGAATGAGATGGTGTGAACTCAGGACTGCCCATTGGGATCAGTTGGCCTGTGCACCAGAGGTCAAAAGCTTGGATCACCTGCACTTACAGATTAAAGATCTGAAAACTTGAAAATATAAAATAGTGACCCATAGTCTCACATTCCTGAGATTTCCCACTCCCCAGTGGAAAGTTAGGGGAGGAGAGCTAAGGAGGAGGAAAACCACTTCTTACTCAAGCAGATAGGGTGCTTTTCCACTGCTCCGGAAAATAAGGTCAGGTGCCTGCTAAGTTGAAGTTCGTCACTGTGTGTTATCAGTAAATCCAGTTACAGTTTCCTCAAACAGCTTCCAGATTGTCTCAGGAATTGTTTCCTTGGAAGATGATCTGCTGGGGAATTGAGAATCAGAAAATTCAGGCTCTAATTTTACTGTCGTCTTTGGTTTACATGCAGTCGAATCATTTCCTTCTCTGGGCCTCAGTTTCCTCAGACTTAAATACATTTGCTGACATGCTTGATCATTTACCATCTATCAGGCACTGAGTAAACCATTGCCTCCATTATCATATTCACACAATACCTTGATATAGGTTATATTCCCATTTTGCAAAATATAAACTATGATTTTCCCAAGATCACCTAGCAAATACATGTCAAAGCCAGTATTCGAGGTAAAGATTTATTGCTTCTTTTCATTTTTATTTCAGTTTTTTGAGACAGAGTCTCACTCCCAGCCTAGAGTACTGTCGCATCACAGCTCACAGCAACCTCAAACTCCTGGACTCAAGCAATCCTCTTGCCTCCGCCTCTCTAGCAAGCAAGGGGACCTACAGACTCTGGGACTACAGACTCCGCCACAACGCCTGGCTAGTTTTCTATTGTTACTAGAGATGGGGTCTCGCTCCGGCTCAGGCAATCCACCTGCCTGTCTCCCAGACTGCTAGGGTTGCAGGTGCTAGCCACCGGGCACAGCCCTGCTCTTTTTAAATTGTGAATAATGTCCTCTACAATATGGCACCACCTCCTCACATGGGGCTAATAACACACACCTTGTTAGGTACAGTGAGTGCCACCTTATATGCTGCACGATTCTGAGGTACCAGTCATACCATAGTCCTTCCAAATGCCCCAGCCCGAGTTATATAGCATCACCTTGGTTAGTTGTGCACAGGACCACCCACAGAGTCCCATATGGTACATATTTATGATTGTGCTTATTATAATATATGTTTTCATTAGATATATGACATCCACACATCCTGCCTCACCTGCTTGGGGTACAAAAGGTGTCATTCCACAGGGTGTCCCATCTTCCCTTCTGAACTTCTTACCTTTTCCAGAGGCCTCTTCCCTGCTATGAATGTGTGTCCAAAGGGTGGCCCTGGACACTCTTACGTCACTAGTGAACCTGGAACTGAGGTTGGAAGAGTCTGCCTCCCTCCTGCGGAAGGCAGATGGTTCCACAGGGTGGCGCTGGCTCCTGTTACTGGCATCACTGTTACTGCAACCAGAGGTCTGATGGGGCTGCTCAAGTCTGGCAAGACAAGCTGATGCTCAGGCTTAGCTTCCTGCTCAGGTGACGCCACCACCACTAGTACACAGCAAAGTGACATTTCTTTGAGCTGGGAGGGTGGGATGCTACTTCCCTCAGTGCCTCTCTCAGCCCCGTTGGCCAGGGATCCAACGTGCTGGCATTTTCAGTGCACCTAGCTGGAAGTGGAGGCAGGCTTATGTCCCATTGACTGATGTGGATCCAGAAATCTTGTCCTTCTTTTAACTATAAACCTTTGGTGCAGAAGCTACTGTGCTAATCTCATCTCCAACCCCTGTCAGGTCCATTTCCCCATCCAACAAAGCTTAATCAATTTGAAGTATAAGAGCAAGGGGTCAACCTCTTGGTACCATTCTTTCCCAGCTCACATGTCTTCTTGTATATCTCCCCAGTGCTGTGAGCTTGAGGAGGGTTCCTCACCACCTTGGCAGCCAGTCCGTCCACCGTGTGTGGCCTGCAGGAAGTCCAGGCGCATTTACCAAATGAGTGTCATTTCCCTCCTTGATCCTCTCTGCTCCTTTTATCATTTTTTTTTTTTTTTGAGACAGAGTCTCAATATGTCGCCCTCAGTAGAGTGCTGTGGGGTCACAGCTCACAGCATCCTCAAATTCTTGGGCTCAAGCAATTCTCTTGCCTCAGCTTCCCAAGGAGCTGGGGCTATAGGCGCCTGCCACAATACTCCATCTATTTTTTTGTTGCAGCCGTCATTGTTGTTTAGCAGGCCTGGGCTGGGTTCAAACCTGCCTGCCTCAGTATATGTGGCCAGCAACCTAACCACTGATCACGGGTGCCAAGTCCCTTTTCTCATTTTTTTTTTTTTTTTTGAGACGGAGCCTCAAGCTATCCTCCTGGGTAGAGTGCCATGGCATCACGCTCACA
>NW_003852399.1:44274604-44286514 GCF_000181295.1 Otolemur garnettii
CCACCTTAGGTGTATGTGGCTGGCCCCTTACCCACTTGAGCCACAGGGGCTGAGCCATACTTTCCTTTTTGACCTAACATTTTGGGGGCATATTTGTAGAAGAGAAAAACTATGGACACAGGTGATGTTAGGATTGGGGTGGCCAGCTATGGTCTCGGGTGTCCAGAATCGCCAGAGCATTCTGGGCAGGCTTTGTAATCAGTAATTAGAAAACAAATCTCAGCCAGGCGCCATGGCTCATGCCTGTAATCCCTGCACTCCGGGAAGCGGAGGGGGCGGAGGAGGGCGGATTGCCTGAGCTCACAGGTTCAAGACTAGCTTGAGCCAGAGCGAGACCTCCTCTCTAAAAATAACTGAGCATTGAGGCAGGCACCTGTAGTCCCAGCTACTTGGGAGGCTGACGCAAGAGAATCACTTGAGCCCATGAGTTTGAGGTGGCTGTGAGCTATGATGCCACAGCACTCTACCAAGGGAGACCAAGTAATACTCTATCTCAAAAAAGAAAAAAAAAAAACAAATCTGTTAGAAATTGCACTGGAACTGAAATGAAATGCAATGTTGTTTGTTCTTTAAATGGCCTAAAATGGACATTAAAATGAAGAATCACATAACGACGTAAATCTACCAGTAACAGAGATGTGGTTTATGATGTTGTAGTAAAACATGGGTGAGCACTGCTCCCAGCCCTTGCTTGATGACTCCTTGGTCTTCTGGCTCCCCCACCCTTTTCCTTCCCCTGCTCTTTGTGTCCCCAATGCTGCAGAGAAGGCAGAGGGCCTGTAAGTGTGTACTGTGCCTGGGGCCTTAGTGGGTTAATATGGTCACCTTGCTGCTCTGGCTCAGTTCAGAAGTGTTTCAGTTTATGCTATCCTACCAAGATGGTGTTTCATTATTGTTCAAAGACTCTGAAAAAGCACACAAACACTAAGTCCTAAGTAATAAGTTTTAGATCTAAAGCAGATTATATGACAATGCGGTAGCCTTGCACTAAGGACCCTCCTGGCCAGCTTCATTTCCTGGTAATTTTTTTTTTTTTTGTAGAAACAGTCTCACTTTGTCACCTTTGGTAGAGTGCCATGGCATCACACAGCTCACAGCAACCTCTAACTCCCGGGATTAGGTGAATCTCTTGCCTCAGCCTCCCAAGTAGCTGGGACTACAGGTGCCTGCCACAATGCCTGGCTATTTTTTTGTTTGTTTGTTTGTTTGGCCAGGGCTGGGTTTGAACTTGCCACCTCCGGCATATGAGACCGGTGCCCTACCCTTTTGAGCCACAGGCCCTGCCCCCATTTCCTGGTAATTTTACCCAGGATTCAGTTCCTAAGGGTACTGTGGACACCCTGCTGGTAGCACCACTGCAGGAGCTGATCTAGGCCTGGCTGAGCAAGCCACAATTATACCCCTGGAAATTTAATATATAACTATGAGGCTATGTATTGCCACCAGTCAAATTTGTAGATTCAATACTAAGAGAAATGAGCATGCAGAGAAAGAAGCAACCTTTTGTTGAAGAAAGAAAGCTGAAGGGGTCCGAGAAGTCTTCTCAAAGACAGGAGACTTGAGGGCTTGCTGGGATTTGAGTAGTTGACATGAGTCGTGTGAACAAAAGTGTAGGGATGAGAAGAATCAAACAACTAGTCAATAAATATTTACTGAGGGGTCATTTGGGGGAAGATATACATTGAAAGGAATGAGCCCAGAATGTTCTGAAGACAATGAACTAACAGGTTGTTAGGTATTGAGGGCTCATGGGAGAAAGGGTTGAAAATGTAGATTAAGGCCAGTTTATTGGGGGCCTTGAATGTCATGCAAAAAGTTTGGAATCCCCTGGCTCAGTGGCTCATGCCTGTAATCCCAGCACTTTGGGAGGCTGAGGCAGGAGGATCACTTGGGGCCAGGAGTTCAAGGCTGCAGAGAGCTGATTATGCTACTTCACTTCAGCTCGGGTGACTATAAAACAAACCACAAACCCACCCCTCTTGATCATAATCCTTTTTTTTTTTTTTTAGATGGAACCTCAAGCTATTCTCCTGGGTAGAGTGCCATGGCATCACAGCTCACAGCAACCTCCAACTCCTGGGCTCAAGCGAATCTCCTGCCTCAGCCTCCCAAGTAGCTGGGACTACAGGTGCCCGCCACAACGCCTGGCCATTTTTTTTGGTTGCAGCCATCATTGTTGTTTGGCGGGCCGGGCTGGGGATTCAAACCCGCCACCTTAGGTGTATGTGTCTGGAGCCTTAGCTGCTTGAGCCACAGGCGCCGAGCCGATCATAATCCTAATAAAATTATATTTAGCAGTCATGACAATATTCCTCCCTCTTCAATTTTTCTTTATTCCTAGGTAGGAGCAAGGTATGGATTTTTCTTACCATATGACACAGTCGTTCTGTTCCTAGGTATATATCTATCCAAGAGAGATGAAAACTACATCCACATAAAAAAGTGTATATAAACATTTACAGCAGTGTTACTTGACAATAACCCTAAAGTGGAAACTGCCCAAATGTCCACCAACTGGCAATGGTAAGTAAAATATGGTATATCCATACAATGAAATGTTATTCATCAATAAAAAGGAATGAAGTACTGGCTCAGCGCCTGTGGCACAGTAGTTACCGCACCAGCTACATACATGGAAGTTGGTGGGTTTGAACCCGGCCCAGGCCAGCTAACCAACAATAACAATCATAATAAAAAATAGCCAGGTGTTGTGGTGGGTGCCTGTAGTCCCAGCTACTTGGGAGGCTGAGGCAAGAGAATTGCTCAAGCCTAAGAGTTTGAGGTTGCTGTGAGCTGTGATACCATTGCACTCTACAGAGGGTGACATAGTAAGACTCTGTCTCAAAAAAAAAAAAAAAGGAATGAAGTACTGATATATGCTACAGTTTTAAATCACTGTTAGTTAAAAAAGCCATTCACAAAAGGCCATGTCTAGAGTAGTCAAATTTACAAACAGCAAGTAGATTAATGATTGCCTGGACTTGGGGGTGGAAAAACGGAAAATGAATACTAATGGGTACAGAACTTCTTTTGGGATGATGAAAATGTTCTAAAATTAGATTATAGTAATAGTGGAATGACTCTGTGAATACACTAAAAAACATTGAAAATGAAAGTTAAGGGAAAGCTACATCTTGTTTAAGAAGATGTAATCACAGCCAAAGAAGAGCTGCTTGGGCTTAGCAGTAAGAGGCTTCAAACTAAGGACGTTGTTTTTCCACAGATCTCCAAAGGAGAATTATGGTATGGCAGGTGGAATGGGGGGCAGGTAGAAAGGACTGAGGATGCAACCACCCTTGAGGAGGAGGAGGATGAAGGGTGCAGATCATGTTGTCACGGAGAAAGGGAGGCGGTGGGGTAACTTAGTGGTTCAGAGGGAAGGATCTCTCAACACCAGCCGGCTTTTCTCTCCTCCGTGGGGATCCTGGTCAGCTCCATGTGGGAGTTGTTCAGCTATTTATTGACCTGAGATCGGCCCCTCCCAGCTTGGACAGATGCTCTACCGCCACCAGCTTTCCTTTAAACGCAGACGCAAAGTATCCCTGTGTGGGCAGGTGGATCCCATTGTCTGAACTCCGATTTTGCAGATCCGGCTGATTTAGAAGCACTGACGATTCTTGAACAGTAGAGGGCGCTGTTAGAATGTAAAGTCTGGGCTGAACACAGGAAGAGGAAAGTTGGGTAGAGTCTACCTTGCGTGAGATTCTAATTAGACTAGGATTACAGACCTTGGATTTTAGAACACAATCGCCACATTCATGAAGGGGTGATTTGGCACACATGCCATTGTATGAAATAAAGCCGAAGTCCAGCAGCACCATTAATTCCTAGAAGGATGATTTATGTATTTAGACAGTTGAGGCATTCTTTTATCCAACAAGTATTTATTGAATGCCTACCACACACAAGGTACTTGGATACAAATCCAAGAACAGTGCCCAATGCTGCTACTGAGGGCTTTTAAAAATAAAAACGGCCTGGTGCAGTGACTCACACTTGTAATCCCAGCAACTCAGGAGGCTGAGGCAGAAGGATCGCTTGACCCCGGGTGTTCCAGGCTCAGAAAAGCTATAATAGAGCCACAGCATGCTGGCCTTGGTGACAGAGTGAGAGCTTGTCTGGCAAACAACAACAACACAGAAAACCATATTGAACTACATTATCTATCTATGCACATTCATCACTTGAACTCAGAATGCTGCAGAATTCTATTTAAGGATGCATTGTCATCAGGAAAGATCTAATACAGAAGGAGAGGGAAATTATTGGCTTTTAAATCTAGTTCCACTGCCAAATAAGCTGTATGCAAGTATAATGATAATTTGTTTAGTGCACATCGTGTGCCAGGCCCTGTTCTAACTGCTTTACAACCTCGATGCCAATGTGTGTTCTGTGGGCCAGCCGTATCAGCACCACGGGAAGTTTGCTAGAAACGCAGAATCTCGGGAACATCCCAGACCTACCGCTCAGAATCTGTATTTAAAAGAGATTTGCATTCTCATTAAAGTCTCAGAGGCACTCCTCTTCTGTGTACTATCTTACTGAGCCCTTGACGATGCTACAAAAGAGGGACTATTATTACCTCTGTTTTATAGTGGGAGACTGAGGCAAAGAGAAGTTCACCAATTTGCCCAACGCAAAGCTGGGTTTTTTATTATAACTTAAGCACAATAGCTTCCATGCCATGTACATGTACTTCATATTACCTAACTTTTTTTTTTTTTTAATTTTGTCTTTAGAGATAGGTACTTGCTGTGTTGTCCAGGCTGGTCTCAACCTCCTGGGCTCAAGTGATCCTCAGCCTCAGCCTTTAGAGTAGCTGGGACTATAGACCCATTGCCATGACTGGCCATAAGGCTTGTATTTTCCTTTTTTCTTTTCTTTTCTTTCTTTCTTTCTTTCTTTTTTTTTTTTTTTTTTTTTTTTGAGACAGAGTCTCACTTTCTTGCCCCTGGTACAGTGGTGTGGCTTCATAGCTTTCAGCAACCTCAAACTCTTGGGCTTAAGCAGTCCTCTTGCATCAGCCTCCCAAGTACCTGGGGACTACAGGCACCCGCCACAGTGCCTGGCTATTTTTTAGAGATGGGATTTCATTCTTGCTCAGGCTATTCTCAAACACATGGACTCAAGCAATCCACTCACCTCAGCCTCCCAGAGTGCAGAGATTACAGGTGTGAGCCACCACATCTATATTTCCCTCTTATTTATTCCCTCCCCTTCTTTCAGATGCATGAAATGGACATAATAAACATACATACCTTACTATCATATTGGTTATGTAGCCACTGTTTGTTTATATATGCAGTTGCCATCTTTAAAGTAAAAGCACTTTTCATGGGTTAGTTATAGAAAGTAAAACCTAAGCATTTCTTTCTTAAAAAAAAAAAAAAGAGTACTTTCTTTACTACAAATGTGTTCTAAACACACCAGACACACTCCCACCCCCAGGCCTTTGCACATACCTATATGCCTAGCTTTCTTACTTCCTTTTGAGTATTTGCTTAAATAATACCTTCTCTGGAAGCTTTCATTGACTACTTGAAATTATAATTGTCTGTTACTAAGAAGATGATTCAGAAAGGAAAAAAAAGTTTCCCCAAGCTGAAACAAAAAAGAAAATTTTATAAGCCAAGAAAGCCATGCAGAAAGGAATCCAAAGCTAGAAGAGAAAGAGCCACACATCTCTCACCTTCTAGTGGCCGAGCACGCTGTGCCTCTGGAGGCAGGCCATCTACCTGCAGAAGGTTCTCCCAGGAGGAACGAGCTTGACCATTATCCCACCGTCAGATTCCCCCTGATTTCCTGGTGGATCATAAAGAAGATAGAGGTGCTCACGGTGCTCACGGTGGCTACCTAGGGCAGACCCAGCAAGATGTGAAGAAGCTCTGGGACCCTGACATGGCCAAGGTCAACACCCTGGGAAGGGAAGAAGGCACACTTTAGACCTATCATGATGCTTTTTCTTGTTTGTTTTTTGAGACAGAGTCTCACTTTGTTGCCCTCAGTAGAGTGCCGTGGCATCACAGCTCACATAACCTCAAACTCTTGGGTTTAAGCAGTTCTTTTGCCTCAGCCCCCTGAGTAGCTAGGACTACAGGCACTGGTCACACACCTGCCTATTTTTAGAGACAGAGTCTTGCTCTTGCTCAGGTCGGTCTTGAACCCATGAGCTTAGGCAATCCCCCCCCATCTTGGCTTCCCAGAGCGTTAGGATTACAGGTGTGAGCTGCTACACTCAGATTATTTTCTTATCCTTTCCTTTTTTTCTATCAGAATATAAATTACCATAGGACAGGGATTTTTGTTCTGTCCACTGTGCATCCCTCCCCCACCCCAGCTCTTAGAAAATTACCTGGCACAATACAGGTGCTCTATAATATTTGTTGAATGAATAAGTGAATCATTTTTGCTTGACTGCAGACTTCACAAGATGTTAGGTCATGTTTTACTCCATTTTATATCTAAAAAACCTAGCAGTGTGCTTGATAAAACAAATTTTTATTGAAGTGGAATTGTTTTATTGAGAGTATACATATAGAGGTATTTATAAATTGCACATGCTGATGTCCCCAGAATCCTTTCTTCCATTGTTCAGAAATGACTGGATCAAAAATCAGGATATTGTGTCACAGTTTATAAGAGAGGTCCACTCAGCTGTAATAAAGGACGACTATACATTATGCATTTTATGCATATAGTTTTGTGAATTTCATACTTGATAAGGAATTTTATTTGACATATACAAATTTTAGTAGCTTGTAAAGGTATCACTTTTTACTTAATATCTTTTTTTTTTTTTGAGAGAGAGCCTCAAGCTGTCCCCCTGGGTAGAGTGCCGTGGCATTACAGCTCACAGCAACCTCCAACTCCTGGGCTCAAGCGAGTCTCCTGCCTCTGCCTCCCAAGTAGCTGGAACTACAGGCGCCCGCCACAACGCCCGGCTATTTTTTGGTTGCAGCCGTCATTGTTGTTTGGCGGGTCCGGGCTGGGGATTCAAACCCGCCACCTTAGGTGTACGTGGCTGGTGCCTTAGCCAGTTGAGCTATAGGCGCCGAGCCTACTTAATATCTTTTGAGTAACTTTAAGAAAGTTTTCTGTAAGTCAGAGTTGTAAAAGCTGTCATTTGACGTAGCTGTTGCTGAGGTAACCATCTTAACGAGCAATTAAGCGAGTGAAGTCCCGGGACTCACCCATGTGTAAACTTTCAATTTTAGTAGTTCAGAAATAGACATATCATTATTTTCAGGTTTTAAAATGAAATTTAAATTTTATTCATAAGGAGGGGTCAAAGATGTCAAATCTCATTTATTATCAAAAGGTCTGATTTGCACTTGAGATTTTGTTGGAGTTTGGAGAGTGCTCTTGAAAACAGACTTCTTTTCACCTTCTGAGATTCAAACCAACAGAGAGAATCAGAGTCTGGCAGAAGAAGAGACTCTGTGATTTGCAAACCAAACTGAGGACAACAGCTTGAATCTGTGGTCGTGATCTGGTATGTTCTGAGTCTAGATCATGGGAGGCCTGGCCAAGGGGAAATCCTGCACACTTGCTTCTAGAATCACTTCTTTGAGTGCATGGAGATACTCTTATGTTCCGAGTCTAGATCATGGGAGGCCTGACCAAGGGGAAATCCTGCACACTTGCTTCTAGAATCACTTCTTTGAGTGCATGGAGAGCCCCAGTAGTGGGAAGAGAAGAATGGCCCACCTAGAAGGCAAGCTAAGCCTGAAGTCCACTATGCTTAGCGGAGGGAAGCAGGAGAACAATGGACTGAAAACACGACCATCCGACAGAGTGAGTTGAGCCGTACTGGCTGAAGGTCTTCTCCCCGATGCACCAAGTCCCTCCGTCATCTGCTGGGGAGACTGAGGTAAAGGGCAAAGAGAAAGGCAATGCTCTCTTCCTATTATGTATTTTTAAGGTAAATGTATTAAAATTTAATATGTGTTAATCTACCACATATATAGAAAAATGCACAAATCATAAGTGGATTAAATACATTTTATTTTTTTATTTACATTTTTTTGAGACAGGGTCTCACTCTGTTGCCCTGGGTAGAGTGCCTTGGAGTCACAGCACACAGCAACCTCAAACTCCTGGGTTCCAGTGATCCTCTTGCCTCAGCCTTCCAAGCAGCTGGGACTACAGGCAGCCACCACTGCAGCTAATTTTTCTATTTTTTAATTTTTTTGAGACAGAGTGTCACTTGGTCATCCTCCCTAGTGTAATATGGCATTCATAGCTCACAGGAACCTCAAACTCTTGGGCTCAAGCAATTCTCTTGCCTCAGCCTTCCAAGTAGCTGGGACTACAGATGCCTGCCACCATGCCCACCTGTTTTTTTGAGACAGTTTCACTCTGTTACTTTGGGTAGAGAGCTATGGCATTATAGCTCACAGTAACCTCAAACTCTTGGGCTCAAGTGATCCTTTTGCCTCAGTTTTTTTATTTTATTTATTTATTTTTTGGTTTTATAACATTATTTGATGTGTCTGACAATCACCAGTTAGTTCTCATCCATGTTGACTGTAGATTTCTTTTTTTTTTTTGAGAGTTTCACTTGTGTCACCCTTGGTAGAGTGCCATGTGTCACAGCTCACAGCAACCCTCAAACTCTTGGGCTTAAGCGATTCTCTTGCCTCAGCCTCCCCTGGGACTCAGCTGGGACTACAGACCCCTCCCCTGGGACTCAGCTGGGACTACAGACCCACACCACGCCTGGCTATTTTGTTGTTGCTGTTGTCGTCATTCGTCATTGTTTTTTTTTTTTTTTTTTTTTTGTCATCATTGTTATTTAGCAGGCCCAGGTTGGGTTTGAACCCACCAGCCCCGGTGTATGTGGCCGGCACCCTAACCACTGAGCAATGGGAGCCGAGGCCTGTCTGTAGATATTTTCTTTTTGGTAGAGACAGAGTCTCACTTTGTCGCCCTTGGTAGAGTGCCATGTCGTCACAGCCCACAGCAACCTCCAACTCCTGAGCTTAGGTGATTCTCTTGCCTCAGCCTCCTGAGTAGCTGGGACTACAGGTGCCCACCACAACACCCACCTATTTTTTGATTGCAGCCGTCATTGTTGTTTGGTTGCCTGGGCTGGATTCGAACTTGTCAGCGCAGGTGTATGTGGCTGGCGCCTTAGCCCACGTGAGCCACAGGCGCCGAGCCCAGAGTTAGAAATTTTAACAATCATCTCTCAGTAATTAATAGAAAGTGGGTGGCCAGGTGCAGTGGCTCACACCTACAATCCTAGCCCTCTGAGAGGCCCAGGCAGGTGGATTGCTTCAGGTTAGCCTGAGCAAGAGTGAGACCCTATCTCTTCCACAAATGGAAAAAATTAGCTGTCTCTACTAAAAGCAGAAATGACCCATCTCTACTAAAAGCAGAAAAACTGGCTGGATGAGGCCAGATGAGGTGGCAGGTGCCTATAGTCCCAGCTACTGGGGAGGCTAAGGCAAGAGGATCCCTTGAGCCCAAGAGGTAGCTAAAGTAGCAGCAGCAGTGATAGCAGGATGGAAGTCCCAATAGAGTCCCAGCAACGTGGCTGGAGGCTGCCTGGTTTCAGCAAGCAGCTGTCTCAAGCACCTGGCTTACTTAGTGGCCACAGCAGCACAGCACTTCCCGAGCAATGAGGTTTTGAGGCAGCTAGTTCAAGGGTACGTGCCTGAGTTCCATTTCCACTGAGAAAGCAAGCTACCTCCAGGACACTTGTGGGAGTGTTAGAACATTTCCATATGTACTGCAGAGAAACAATGTGGGGAAAGATTCATATCCTGGCACATATTAAATAACACATTTAGATAAACTAAAGATTCTGCTCATAGCCCGAGATAGCCATCGTGGGAGCTCAGGCTGATCCACACTCCATTTGGTTACTCTGAGGGATGATGGATTTTATGTTGAGAGCAGGTAACCCCTTTGAGGCATATCAGTTAGAAAGCTCTGCTTAATGAACCCGGTAAACTATTCGTGGAGAGACAATTAAAAAAATTAAGAATATTTCCCGTAAAGCCTAGATTCTAAAATTTGTTTAAAATTTTTTCCAGAAACTCAGCTAGGTGCAGTGACTCATGTCTGTAATCCTAGTACTCTAGGAGGTTGAGGCAGGAGGACTGCTTGAGGATAGAAGTTTGAGACCAGCTTGAGCAAGAGTGAGACCCTGTCTCTACCACAAATAGAAAACATTATCTGGGTATGGTAGCACGTGCCTGTAGACCCAGCTACTCCTGAGGCCGATGCAGAGGATTACTTGAACCCAAGAGTTTTAGGTTGCAGTGAGCTATGACAACGCCTTTGCTTTCTAGCCAGGTAACAGAGAAAGACTCTGTTAAAAAAGAAATTACAAAAACTCTACTTATCCTGAAGATAATCATATTTTTTAAAAAGGAGCAAAAAATATTCACAACCCAGTTTCAGCCTTGTCCCTATATATCAAGAACTTTCCAGAATGGAATCATGGCTAATGGTTAGAAAGTAACGGGGGCCTCTCCTCCCCAAACTCTGCCCTTCTAGACCATTCTGAATAGCCAGATGGAAAGAATCACCCATCCTGAGAACAATGGGGCTATTAAATGTCCTTTGATTGATAAATTTCACTCTGGCCAGCTTCTCCCTGGTTCCCAAGATAAGAAAAGATTGCTGGAAACACCAGTCATCCAGGAGAATCCTGGGATTTTGCAAGTAAAGGAAGGGAATCTTTCAAAAAAGGATAGAAATAGCTGGTTTAGAGTGGAGCCAAGAAGAACTTGGGCACTAAAATTTAGTTCCCCCTCCCTTGAAAGTCTCTGAGAAGGTTCAGGGACACCTGCTTCCTGCCAGGGTCAGGCCCTGGCCAGGACTGAACACTTCCTCCTCTGTGCATCACCACCTTCTGGCTTGTGGTCTGATATTGGCGTTTTGCCTAAAATCCAACAGGAGTCCATGGATTTGATGACAGACAAGTGATTTTTAAAAATACGAACACAAGATTGTATAACATGTCACTAAACAATAGTTTTCCAGCAAATCAAAGATGTCACCCTCACTGTGGAACTTATGGTCCTGAAGAGACTTAACCCTTGAGTTGTGAAGTCTTCTTGGAAGAAATACTCTCAAGAAATTCTTGTTAACTGCACTGAGAAATTTATTTTTGTAAGAGGCCAAGGGAACAGGTGCATGAACAGCTGAGAGAATACTTCTTGTTTATAATGTAAACTCTGTGTGGTTCACACTCCTCCAGACCCGGATTCTGGCCGAATAGCATAAAGATGAGTCATCAGAAAGGGATAAAGGAAAAACATGGGGGGATGAAGCACTACAAGGGAGGGGAAAGAAATTAAGTAGACAAACCCACACACACCTAAAAATGGACCCACAGGAGACTAAAGAGATAATAGATTGGGATGGCCACCGTTAAGTCTCTAATTCAACTTGAAAAATGAAATATGTTGGAAGGCAATTTTCCAGTATCTAATAACATTTAGAATATTCATATCTTGTGACCAAGAAATATACTTCTTGAAATTTATCCTTCAGAATCATGTAAGTATATAAAGATGAATGTACAAGCTATCCAAAACTGCATTATATTTAAAGGTAAAATATTAGAACTTTTTCTTCAACAAATACTATTCCGTGCCAACCAAATTCCCTTGCTCAGTTTAACATCTTTTTCTGTGTTCTGGGTCTTGTCCCATCTCTCACATTTTCTTTTTTCTTTTTCTTTAAGGATGGGGGTCTCACTATGTTGACCAGGAGGGTGTGGAGTAGCTGTTCACAGGCATAATCCCGCTACTGATCAGCATGAGACGTTTGACCTGCTTTTTTTTTGTTTGTTTGTTTTGTTTTTTTGAGACAAAGCCTCAAGCTGTCCACCTGGGTAGAGTGCCATGGCATCACAGCTCACAGCAACCTCCAACTCCTGGGCTCAAGTGAGTC
>NW_003852399.1:44288934-44298232 GCF_000181295.1 Otolemur garnettii
GATTCGAACCCGCCACCTTAGGTGTACGTGGCTGGCGCCTTAGCCAGTTGAGCTATAGGGGCTGAGCCAGCCACCTTCTTAACATTGGCACTTTGGTATCTATTAGGTCACTCAGTTTAACACACCCAATTCAGTGTCCCTTGTTTCCTCCAGTTCTCTCTCTCTCTCTCAAAACCTGAGCTTCCTCGCTCTCTTCTGAATCAGCTCATGTCACCACCAATCATCCCAATGTTCAGGTTGAGTCCTGCCAAAAGCTGAGAGTTGTTCTTCACGTCTCTCTCCCTCACCATCTCCATCACCTTCTCCCCCATTCAATCCATCAGCATCTCCCATTATGCTACATTCAGTATATTTCCTGGGTCTGATCACTCCTCATGTGTTCCTGGAACCTCGGTGAGTCAGAGCTTCTCCTAGAAATAGATTCAGAAATAGAACAGTCTATTAGCTACTTAGCAGCCGGAGTGGCCGTGTAAAATCCTAAAGAAGCTCGTATCACATCCTTGCTTGAGACCTTTCAGGGCTTTCTGTTGCATCTGTAAGAGGCAAACCTCTCACCACGACTTCTGCACCAACACCATAGAACTTAGCCTGCGTTGCCACGAGGCCTTCTGAGAGCTTTTGAAACACTCAGTGTCTAAGCACTAACCTCAGAAATTCTGGCTGAGTTATTTTGGATGGTGTCTAGGCATCAGCACTATTTTTTTTTTAAAGACAGAGTCTCACTTTGTTGCCCTCGGTAGAGTGCTCTACACACAGCTCACAGCAACCTCCAGCTCCTGGGCTTAGGCAATTCTCTTGCCTCAGCCTCCCGAGTAGCTGGGACTATAGGCACCTGCCACAATGCTGGGCTATGTTTTTTGTTGTTGTTGCTGTTTGGCCGGGGGGCCAAGTTCGAACTCGCCACCCTGGGTAGATTGGGCCCGCGCCCTACTCACTGAGCCACAGGCACCGAGCCCACATCAGCATTTTGAAGTATATTTTAACTCTTTATTTTGAAATAATTTCAAATGTATAGGACAGGTGAAGAAATACTACAAAAATCTGTATACTCTTTACCCAGATTCCCCAATTGTTAATATTTTACCACATTGTCCTATTATTCTTTCTACACACACACATGGGCGTGCACACACACACAACACCACACCACTCTTCTTCCCCCTTTGGTACCGTGTGAGGATAATTTGCAGATGTGATGAACCATTACCTATTAACACTTCACTGTGAATTTCCTAAAAGCAAGGTCATTCTCTACCCAGCCTTGGTGCTACTGTCCATCAGGAAATGAATAATGATTTGATATTACCACCTAATCCACAAACCCCTTCAAATTGTCCCAGTAATTTCCATCATAGGTCCAAGATCCAACCCAGGGTGACATGGTGGGTTTAGTTAGTGTCTGTCAATTGCTAACTTTCTTTGACTTAACTTTCTTTTAAGTTAATCTTAGACTTTCTTTGTCTTTCATTAACCTGTCATTTTGAAAAAATATAGGCCACTAACAATTTAATTGTTCCTGGTTTGGGTTAGTCTGATATTTCTCCAAAATTTATTCTTTTTTTTTTGGAAAGGAATATTATAGAAGCAATTGTGTATTTTTCTCACTGTATCACATCAGGGGCACAGAACTTGTGCCTCAGTATTGATGATAACATTTGTGCTAATGTGATAGTTGCCAAGTTTCTGCACTATGAAGTTAATTCATGTGTACTTTATGTTCACGGATTAATAAATAATTAATAAGTACTCTGCAGCAATATACGATTTAAGGCTTTGACTGTAAGGTAGAACTTTTCTTTCTCCCCATTTATTCACTCATGTATTTATTTATTTATTTCTTGTCGGGGTAGGGAAGAAATAGGAATTGCATTTTTAAATTTATTTTATTGTTTTAAATTTCAGGTTAATGTGAGGGTACAAACAACCAGATCACAATTTTTGAATTTGTTAGGTAGCTATAATACCTCTAATAGCTATGTCCTGTACCCGAAAGGTGTCCCATACACCCCTACGTTGTGTCCATTCAGTGGAGACCACAGCAAAACTCCTTCTCTCATCCCCCATCCCCAACTTGAATTGAAATGAGTTTTCCTCCCATGTGAGTATGAATTAGATCATCTACTGGCTTCATATTAGTGTTGAGTACATTGGATATTTGCTCTTTCATTCTTTTTTTTTTTTTTTTGCAGTTTTTGGTCAGGGCTGGATTTGAACCCGCCACCTCTGGCATATGGTGCTGGTGCCCCACTCCTTGAGCCACAGGCGCCGCCCTGCTCTTCCATTCTTGTGATTCAGATATTCATTTCTATCTCAATGTGTTCATGGATGCCTTCTTTACTCTGAGGTTCAATCTATAACTATCATTATTACAAACAGTGAAATATCAGCCCAAATTTGCTCGAGTCTGGCCAGTGGGAGTTCCTTCCAGCTGACTCCTGTGTGTTAGACATACACCCTTCAATCTTTGAGCTCGTCCTTATTCTCTGGCACAACTAGATGCTCCAGAATCATCTTGGATTTTCCCTGCTTCAGCCCTAAAGATAGCCACGTTTTATTTAGAAATCACTGCTACCAGTGTGTCATTCTACCCAAGGACCTTTCATGAGGAGCCTGAGTGACAATCTGTTTTACTGCTACATTTCTTCATTTTGCCTGCTGATACCTCTAAGATTGCTCTTAGTACCCAATAGCTCCCATTTATTCCGGTTTCAGCCTTCTCCACGCTGCTGTCCAGGAGCCTGAATGGTGTGCACCATAATGATCAGTACCACAGTCCTCTGAGTAGGTTCAGGCAGTGAGGAGCTCCGGCAGGAAAGGGGGAGGAAGAGGAGAGCAAAGTCGGGCTGCCCATTCTCCTGACCCCTCCTGCAAGGCCTCCTAGAGTTGGCTGTGTTCCCCAAGTGGACGTCTTTGCTCTGGGCCACCAGCTCTCCATGACCCCTGCCCCCTGTCTCCCTGTTCCTGGTAACTGTTCCCCACCCCATCACTTCAGGTGCTAAGATCCAAGTAATTATAATTCCCCTAAACTCACACCTTTATGAACAGTCCCTTTTAAAACATTCTCCTCAAATTTCCTCAGTTAAAATGGCCATCTGTTTCTACTGGGGCTGACTGACACCCTCTGGGTACAAATATAGATGTTCCTAAGTTGCTCTCCCTGTTTTCCAAGATATGCAGTCCCCAGAGATCCAGAAAAACAAGACTTCTTGTGAAGCTGCAATTCCCGGTATCAAAGCCTTCCTTTACCAGGGGACAAGGGTTGGCAAACTTTTCCTATAACATTGCCAGATAGTAAATATTTGGGGCTTTGAGAGCTATAGTTTCTGACACTGCTCCTCTATGCTGCTGTTCTAATGCAAAAGCAGTTACAGACAAGAAGTTAAAAAAAAAAAATGGGCTCATGTGCTATTTGTAAAATTTAAAAAACAAAATGGGCTTGCTCCGGACAGTTAAGGAACGTTTCGAAGGCATTATCACTTAGTAAAATGTGTGTGTTGCAGGATTGTGTTAGATATTCTTCATACGGTCAAGGAGTGTATTATCTGTGAGTTTCTTTTTACAGGCCGGGAAACTGAAAATGATTGTATCAATGGCCTTTGCCATACATCCCGTGGCTGTGCAGTGGGGAAGTAGCTGAAATACTTCGCTGACATACCAGATTCTTTGTTGCTGTCACCATGAAGGATTTCTTTGAACAAAGTATTGTGAAAACGATATTATCCTGGAGAGCAGATGAAAGCTTTAATGAGTGAGATTTTTGAGGCTGAAGGCTTGAAGGTTGTGGAAAATCATACCACCTATTGGTAGGTCCAATGCTAGAAAGGACTCATCATTATAGGATTGTACAGACGGTGTCCCCCAAACGTATGCACATTTTAAGAAAGCAAAAAACTGTATTAAAATTGTAAGACTCAATATATACTAATCACATTTGTTGTCTTACATATTTTATCTTGTATCTCTTATAATTGCAGAAGTCAAATGTGACTTGAGTACTACAATTTTAATATAGTTTTTCCCTCTTAAGTGTGTATACTTTTTTTGGCACCCTCTGTAGATAATATGTCAGTATGACCGTAAGAAAGAGTGTGATGTTTTGTTGTCTCTCCAACTAGGTTCTTTTGACATCAAAGAGCAACAGAATCAAATCACTCTGAAGGCTGCCCTGGCTTTACACTTTCCAGCTCTGGTTATCATTCACCAGTTTGAGCTGGGCTTTCTGTCTTGCAACTGAAAGCTTGTAATAGACAGCCAGAGCTTCCGGCTGTGTATTGATCAAGAAGCCAAACGAGAACATTTAGCAACCAGAAGCTATTAACTGCATAATACCACAGCTACATGCTAACCGTCTCCTGATTTTTCTTTCTGAAATGCGTCAACTCTTCAGTTTAAAAGCTTACAGCAAAAATGAAAGTGTTGGTTTTGCATATTCAGGAAAACTCATTAAATATTTTTAATTATTTGGATATTATTTAACTTATAACATACTTCAGTATATGTGTTGTTTGAAAAGTTCATAACTTGCCAAAAAAAAAAAAAAGGCTTGACGCCTGTGGCTCAAGTGGCTTAGGTGCCAGCCACATACACTGAAGGTGGCGGGTTCGAATCCAGCCCGGGTCCGCCAAACAACAATGATGGCTGCAACGGAAAAAAAAATAGCCAGGTGTTGTGGCAGATGCCTGTGGTCCCAGCAACTTGGGAGGCGGAGGCAGGAGACTCACTTGAGCCCAGGAGTTGGAGGTTGCTGTGAGCTGTAATGCCACAGCACTCTACCCAGAGGGATAGCTTGAGGTTCTGTCACAAAAAAAAAAAAAAATCATAACTTGGAATAAAAGCAGGCAGTTTGTATAGAATTATGCGTTTTATCATTACCTTCTCCTTCCTTTTTTTTTTTTGTAGAGACAGAGTCTCACTTTGTCATCTTTGGTAGAGTGCTATGGTGCCACACAGCGCACAGTAACCTGCAACTCCTGGATTTAGGTAATTCTCTAGCCTCAGCCTCCCGAGTAGCTGGGACCACAGGCACCCGCCACAATGCACAGCTATTTTTTGTTGCAGTTTGGCTGGGGCCAGGTTTGAACTTGCCACCCTCAGTATATGGGGCTGGCACCCTACTCAATGAGCCACAGGCACTGCCCCATTAACTTCTTTTAAAAGATCTAGTGGCTATTGGTGAAATGCTAATTTGTCATTTATAAAATGAGTTTGGGGATGGTTGTTGCAGTCTGTTTTATGTTGCTATAACAGAATACTTGAAACTGGGTAGTTTATAAAGCACAGAAGTTTATTTCTTAAAGTTTTGGAGGTTGAGAAGTCCAGGATTAAGGTACCAGCATTTGGTCTGGTGAAGGCCTTCTTGGCTGCGTCCTCACTCATTCAGAAGGCAGAAAAAACTAGCCAAATGCTATGTGAAGCCTCTTACAAAAGGATCTTAATCTCGTTAAGGAGGGAGCAGCTCTCATGGATTAATCAATTGGCTCTTAAGGTGATTATCTTAATACTGTCACATTGGAGACAACCTGAAGTTTGGATAGGACATATGCAAACCATAGCAACAAATCTTCATTTACAAGCAAAGCAATGACAGTTCTATGGCAAGAATACTAGTGACCGTTGCTATTTCAGGAAGAAAAAGTGAGCATTCTGGGAAAAAACAAACAAACAGTAGTATTCTAAATGTTTCTAGTGTTTTGCCTAGCCTGTTAAGCACCTTTATTTCACTGCAACACCTAAGTCAGTGAATTCAGTATTGATTTATTTCAAAAGCCCGAAGCCTTGAAGCCCTGGGAGAGAATGAAAAGAATGAAAAACAGATTTTTCTAGATTGTATTAAGCCTCCAGGCATAGAAAATGTACACCTGAAAAGCACATCAGCGCCATCTTTGTTCCTTGTTAAAACCTGTGGAAAATAACTCAATAGCCAGAGTGGAAAGTTATATTACTGATTAATGAGAACACTTATCATTTAGCCAGGACTTCTTAATTCCACCCAAGTAAACCTAGACTGTAGATCGTGACAGTGCTGGAGCTCCCCTGCCTCTTGCTACGGTCCTGCTGCCCGCTTTGCCTGCTCTAATTCCCCTGGTCCTAGACTGCCCTGAGAGGACATTCGATAAATAGATCGTGATTGATTGGCTGGACGAATTAATGGGAGACTGCAAGATTCTTTTAAAAATCCTTTTAATATAATTTTTATTCCAACACTGTCCATCAGACATGTTAACTATTTTTTGTTCTCTGTTTTCTTTAATTACCAAAAGTAAGCAGCGTAGTAAAAGGAATGAGTTCAAAGAATATTTTGAAGCTACTCTCATTTAATACCTTACTTGATATAATACATATCTTGTCACAAATAAAAATCATGGTAATAGATGATAAAAGTTGTAACATTTATTGTGTTCTTACTGGATGCTAAGTTATAAGCTACATTCTTTACTTAAAATTTTAGAATTCATACAACTGTCTAGATAAGTAGTAACATTTTTCTTGTTTTATAGATGATAAACTACGTAAATTATGCTGTCTCTCAGGCTATATAAACTATATGTATTTGCACAGAAGGAAAATAATGTCTTTAATAATTCTTTTATAAAAAGAATCTTTATTGAGTGACAGGATTCTCCCTAATCTTTTAATGTAATAAATGTTCCTCATTTACTCAAACATCTTTTGATTATTATAATCCAATCTGCATGCTTTTTATTTACTGAAGCACTTCAGGAACATAATTTTGTACATGAACAGAGAACTGTAAATTGATGTTTTTACATTAGCAAGAAAGACAATTGCTTAAACTTGAAATAAATCTTATGCCATCTTTGTTTAAATCATAACTATAAAAACTTAATTAGAAGCAAATAAGATTTTTTAGCCAGGTGCGGTGGCTCACACCTGTAATCCCAGCACTGTGGGAGACTGAGGCAGGAGAATTGTTGTTGTTGTTGGAGACTAAGGCAGGAGAATTGTTGTTGTTATTGTTGTTGTTTTTTAAGACAGAGTCTCAAGCTGTTGCTCTGGATAGAGTGCTATGGCGTTATAGCTCAGAGAAACCTCAAACTCAGGCTCAAGCAATCCTCTTGCCTCAGTTTTTCATTTTTAGTAGGGATGGGGTCTCGCTTTTGCTCAGGCTGGTTTCAAACTTGTGAGCTCAAGCAATCCACCTGCCTTGGCCTCCCAGTGTGCTAGGTTTACAGGCATGAGCTGCTGTGTTCAGCTTGTTATTTTATGTTTATTTATTTATTTTTGAGACAGAGCCTCAAGCTGTCACCCTGGGTAGAGTGCTGTGGCATCACAGCTCACAGCAACCTCCAACTCCTGGGCTCAAGCAATTCTCCTGCCTCTATCTCCCAAGTAGCTGGGACTAAAGGTGGCCGCCACAACGCCTGGCTATTTTTTGGTTGCAGCCATTATTGTTGTTTGACGGGCCGGGGCTGGATTCAAACCTGCCATCTCAGGTGTATGTGGCTGGCACCTTAGCCACTTGAGCCACAGGTGCCAAACCATGTTGATTTATTTATTTGAGACAGAGAAGCACTCTGTTGCTCTGGGTAGAATGAATGCCATGGAATGATAGCTCACAGCAACCTCAAACTCTTTAGCTCAAGCAATCCTCTCGCTTCAGTCTCCCAGAGTGCTAGGATTACAGGCATGAGCCACCATGCTCTGCTGTGTTTTTTGTTTTTGTTTTTGAGACAAGGTCTTACTCTGTCACTTGGGCTAGAGTGCAGAGTGTATTATGATAGCTCACTGCAACCTCAATTCCTGGGCTTAAGCAATTCTCCTGCATTAGCCTCCTGAGAAGCTGGGACTATAGGGCCCCATCACCACAATGGGGTAATTTTTCTATTTTTAGTAGAGACAGGATCTTGCTCTTCCTCAAGCTAGTTTCAAACTTCTGAGCTCAAGTGATCCTCCTCCCTCAGCCTCCCAGAGTGACTGAACCTGGCCTGCCGGCACACTTTGAGAATAAAAGGGAGTGTCATTAATAATTCCTTCAGGATAACAGTCATAAACCAAGACTGCACTGGAAAATCCTGGGCATGTGTTTATCCTAGAATAAATTCACCTTTATATTTAAGATATTGAATGATGGGCGGTACCTGTGGCTCAAAGAAGTAGGATGCCAACCTCATATGCCAGAGGTGGTGGGTTCAAAGCCAGCCCTGGCCAAAAACTGCAAAAAAAAAAAAAAAAAAAAGATATTGAATGACATACTTATATGCAAGAACACATAGGACAGAATTGTGCTGATGTGAAAAAAAAAACATACATCTCTTATTAACTAATTCTCTATATTTATCATTGTGGTGGATTGAATATCCATGTCTCCACAAAATTCATATGTGGAAGCCTTACAACCCAGTGTGGTAGTATTTGGAGGTAGGCCCTCCAGGAGGTAATTAGGTCATGAGGGTGGAATCCTTGTGATGGATTAGTGCCCTTATAGGAGGAGATACAGAGACCACAGGTGCCCGCCACAACACCCGGTTATTTTTTGGTTGCAGCCGTCATTATTTGGCAGGCCAGGCTGGATTCAAACCTGCCACCTTAGGTGTATGTGGCTGGCGCCCTAGCCACTTGAGCCACAGGCGCCGAGCCTAAAACATGTATTTTTAAGAGCATCCGCTCAGTAGTCAACATTGCTATAATCTAGTGGTTAAAGTGCCTGGGAGAAGACAAACCTGACTTTATGGCTGACGTCTGTCCACTGTTAGCTGACCAAGTTCCTCAGCATCTGACAGACCCTTTCCTTCCTTCGCCCCACAAAATGGGGAAAAGAGCAGCAGTGACTTCACAGGGTGGTTGTGAGTATGAGCAGGTAATGGTACACGGTCTGCCACCAACACACTCAAGGAAGAGCAACATCTCTTCCTTCATCTCCTTTCTTCCTCCTCCCCCTCTCCTACCTTGCTCCACCTCCTCTTTTTCCTGGGCAGCAGTGGCTGGACAGGAAGAACAGGGCCCTGTCTGGACACAGTAGCATCCCCTGAGATGATCACCACATATTGGAGACAACGCTAGGAGGGGTTATTTCTCACTTTCTAGCCAGAGGAAGTTCAAAGCTTCAAAAATTGAGCATTTAAAATCACAGCCCTACTTATAATTAAAAACTGGTGAGGCCCAAATTTTACATTAAAAGTAAAATTGAGTGGAGAAAAGGGAACACTTCTACACTGCTGGTGGGAATGCAAATTAATTCATTCCTTTTGGAAAGACATCTGGAGAACACTTAGAGAACTAAAAACAGACCTGCCATTTGATCCTGCAATTCTTTTATTAGGTATATATCCAGAAGACC
>NW_003852399.1:44299698-44302239 GCF_000181295.1 Otolemur garnettii
ACAGGCGCCAAGCCTATGATTTGTATTGATTATCAAATTTCTATCACTTATTTTGTCAGTAAAAAAAAAAAAAACCTCATGAAATAGCTAACAAATATTTCATTGCCAGCAGTGAAGCATGTAAGAAAAATAGCATTTTGTTCATTATTCACTATGTTTATGGTTCCTAAAAGAAGAGCACTTCACAGACTGGTAAATATGCCACCCCACTGTGGTATGGACACAAATGAAGATCAGTCTTCTCCATGGAAATCAAATGAAGCTGGTGGGCCATTAGCTGAGACTTTTGGAACACTTTATTCGAGTCACATAGAGAAAGGGTTGAAAGATGGACATTTAAGATCTGTCAAGATACACCAGGTAATTGTCCAAAGTAAAGCTGTTTGTTACTTCACTTCTCTGTTTTTCCGTAGATAACATATTACATCTATTGAATTACATGAAGAGCTAAGCAAAAATTGTACCAGACATAAATACCTTAATTGAATTGTGAATCCAGAATTGCAGCATGGAATGTATATAAACAGGAACAACATATTAGAGTTCAAAGCAGGACATTAATTATTCTCCAGGCCGTACACATGGAAGGACTCACAGAGGAAAGCTGCAGAGACTGAAGCTTCAAAATTCAGCCAGATGAACAAATAAAGGCCTCAGTATTTGAACTGCACAGCAGATGGAGATCTTCTCTTTTCACACATGACCTTCCCTGACCCCTCCCACCTCTGTGATATGGAATTTTTCCAGGGCCAAATCTTCCTAAACTGGCACTACCAACGACAGTGGGGCAGCCCGCTCACATTGACAGGGACCGTGGGACTTCTAGGGGCTCAGTCTCTCTCCCTGACAGGAGGCACCATTTCTTATTGCCCTGAGTGACACACGGTTTTACAGTCCCAGGCCACAGGGCACATTTTCATTCACAACTACATGGATTTTGGATGTCATGCATTTTCAAATGCATGTGCAGTGTGAACATTCCAGAAACTGCCATAAAAGCAGGAAGTGAGTGTTTCTCCTAAGGTCAAAGTCCACCCCGCCAGCTCAGCACCTGGCAGTGAAAGCCCAGCAACCCCAGCAGGGCAGAATTTCTTTCCCTCCCTTCCTCTCATACTCCCTCTCCTCCCTCTTATCTTCCCTCCCTCCTTCTAAAACATTCCCAGCCTAAGTCCAAGAGCTGGGCACCAGTCTGAGAAGAGTCAGCGACTTTATATTAACAGTAATGACCAGGTGCCCAGCTCCTGAGACATCAGTCCTAGGACCTGATCACCTGGGTGATTCTCTTTCTAGCTTCTCCTGAATTAAAAAAATCAGTTAAGGGCCCCGCTCTGTGGGGCCGTTTATTCTCCCTGGTAGAGGCTGCAGTGCTCCTGCTCTGCGGGATTTCCCTCCACGTCCTTCCAGCCTCAGGCTTTTTTTCTCTTCTCCTTCCTTTTCCTTTCTCTTCTCTAAATGTTCTTGTTACCAAGGTCCCACAGGTGGCTAAATCTCCAAACCCTCTATGTTTCCTTCCTGACAAGACGTAAATGGATCAATGTTTTTACCAGAAAGAAAGCCAATTTAAACTATTTAAACTACGGCAAACTAAACTAAAGCAAACAATGAAAAGAGTTGATGTTTAAAGGGCTTAACAGTGGATACGAATACACGGTTGGATAGAGGAAATAGGACCTATTCTTTGATAGATCAGTAAGGTGACTACAGTCAACGTTAATCTATTGTATATTTCAGAATATCGAGGCGAGAATAATTTGAATGTTCCTAGCATAAAGATAAATATTTCAGGTGATAGATATTTCAATTATCCTAATTTAATCTTTACACTTTTATATGTGTATCAAATTATCACATATATGCCCAAAATATGTACATCTATTTTAATATGTATAGATTTGAAAATAATAAAAATGAAGGACTCAGCAAACTCATCATTGGTGGCTTTGTTTACATGTTTGTCTATATTCCAATGCTGCTGAAATGTTTTCACCAGTTTCTAGTGAGGAAAACTTAGAGTTACTTGCTTGATCAGAATTCACACCCATACGTGTCATTATGGCTTAAATTCCTATAAGTAGGCTTGAACTTCAAATTTTATTTTTTTGAGATGGAGTCTCACTCTGTCACTCTGAGTAGAGTGCTCCTGGGTTTAAGCAATTCTCCTGCCTTAGCCTCCCAAGTAGCTGGGACTACAAGTGCCCACCACCACACCTGGCTAGTTTTGAACTAGTTCAGGCTGGTCTTGAACTCCTAAGCTCAAGCAATCCACCTGCCTCAGCCTGAACCCCAAACTTTAAATATTTAAAGCAGGAGTTCAACCTCCATCAAAATTTTCACTAAAGTAATAGCATATGATAATAAGATATAACTTGTTAACCTTATTATGAAAGACCCACAAAACAATTCCAAGGTAATTTTTTTTTTTTTGAGACAGAGCCTCAAGCTGAGCCTCTGGGTAGAGTGCCATGGCTTCACTGCTCACAGCAACCTCCAACTCCTGGGCTCAAGCAAGTCTCCTGCCTCAGCCTCCCAAGTAGCTGGGAC
>NW_003852399.1:44303188-44305113 GCF_000181295.1 Otolemur garnettii
TGATGCCATAGCACTCTACCCAGGGGGACAGCTTGAGGCTCTGTCTCAAAAAAAAAAAAAAAAAGACTTTGCCAATGTGATTAAGGCTTTGGACCTTGAGGTGAGGATATTATCCTGGATTATCTGGGTGGGTTCAGTGTAATCACCAGGGTTCTTATATAGTAAAGCAAGAAGCAGGGGAGGCAGAAGGAATGTTATGGTGGAAGCAGAGGTCAGAGTGATGCTGGGGCCACAAGCCAAGAACGGGAGCTTTCTCTAGAAGCCGGAACAGGTAAGGACATGTTAATAGATTCTCTCCGAGAGCTTCCAGAAGGAATGTGGCCCCGCAGACCCATTTTAGACCTCTAATCTTCAGAACTTTAAGAGAATATATTTGTGTTGCTTTTTAGCCACTCAATTTGTGGGTATTTGTTACAGCAGCAACAGGAAAGCAATAGAGTACCCTGGTACCTCCTTGTAGGGCTGTGTAAAGGATTAAACAAAAACAGCCGTGTAAAGATTTCTCACAGCACCTGATACACAGGAAGAGTGAAATAAATGCCAGTATATATCAATAAAGCTTTACTTCTGCCCCTTGTGATATAAGACAAAACACAACTCCAGATTCTCTCATCTCCTCTGAATTATACTCACTAGTCTCTAACAGTGGGTGAGTAACATTGTTGCTTTTGATTGCTTTATGCTGAGTGCTGCGGGAGAACAGAAATGCAAAAGGCAATTTTACAAAAGCCATCTCCAGTAACCCCAGGAGCTCTTCCAAATGTCCCACAAAATGTCAGGGAAAAACGTCAAATATCTAAGATAGAAGGAGGAACTAGAATTTACTGAGCTAGGCACTTTACACAGTGGAATGCCCACAGAAAGCATGTGAGCTGTAGTTCCCTAAACTCAGAGAAGTTAGGTAAGCTGCCCACGGTGACACAGCTAGGAAAATGTAGTCTAGATTCAAATCTATTTGAATTACAAACCCATGATTTTTCTTTTCTTTTCTTTGAGACAGAGCCTCAAGCTGTCACCCTGGGTAGAGTGCTGTTGCATCACAGCTCACAGCAACCTCCAACTCCTGGGCTCAAGCGAGTCTCCTGCCTCCGTCTCCCAAGTAGCTGGGACCACAGGCACCCGCCACAACACCTGATTATTTTTTGGTTGCAGCCGTCATTGTTGTTTGGCGGGCCTGGGCTGGATTCGAACCCACCACCTTAGGTGTATGTGGCTGGCGCCTTAGCCACTTAAGCCACAGGTGCCGAGCCAATTTTTCTAAGATTCTTTTAGCCTTTTTATCTTTCGTTTTATCTTTTGACTGGATATTCTTTTAGACAAACTTTTAGACTTTAAAATAGAAAAGGAAGCCTAATTTCTATCTTCAAACACTAATTTAGTTTGTTTTTTGTTTTTTGAGACAAAGTCTGCCTATGTCACCCTCGGTACAGTGCCATGGCCTCACAGCTCACAGCAATCTTAAACTCTTGGGCTTCAGCGATTCTCTTGCTCAGCCTCCCAAGTAGGCGCCCAACACACCACCTGGCTATATTTTGGTTGTAGTTGTTGTTTGGCAGGCCCCGGCTAGGTTTGAGCTCGCCAGCTCTGGTGAATGTGCCTGACGCCCTAGCTGCTAAGCTACAGGCACTGAGCCATTAATTTAGTTTTTGAAAGCCAATTTACTGTATCTTTATTATCATTTTGTGCAGAATCCTGTTGCAAATTCACCATACAGTGATATGGTGACTATCACATCACTTGCACGGCAAATAAGGGTGGTAGTAGTAATAATTCATTTATTATATCATAAAGCATTTTTAAAAGAACTTTTAACAGATATATCTTAGGGTTTTTAAGAATCCTGTGGCTCTTGAAAGCAGTTCTCACCATTCTCTTTTGTTAATAAGAACTCTGTGGTTCACAACTGTTTTGCCCAAGGCTCAGTT
>NW_003852399.1:44305217-44307356 GCF_000181295.1 Otolemur garnettii
CTGGGCTCAAGTGAGTCTCCTGCCTCAGCCTCCCAAGTAGCTGGGACCACAGGCGCCTGCCACAACGCCCCGCTATTTTTTCGGTTGCAGCCATCATTGTTGTTTGGTAGGCCCAGGCTGGATTCGAACCCACAATCTTAGCCACTTGAGCCACAGGCATCAAGCCACCAAGGCTCATTTCTAAATGACATACCAGAAATACATCTTCTGCTTCAAAATTTTATGCCATTACATTGGTCTTAGGGAATGCCCTCCCCTTATGGTATGAAAAGTGATTTACAAACTATCTCCAGCAGAATTGCCTCACCCATGATCAGTTGGCAAGTATGTACTTAGGCAACTGTACATGTAGATGAGTCCAGCAACAGTGTACTGAGCCCTGAGTTAATTCTGAGGTTGAAAGGCAGATTTTCTTATGCTAAATGTGAGATTTCCACAGAATGAATTAGAGATTGTTTCAAAGGCTTTGGGAGTTAAGTTTTTTTTCTGAAAGTCATTGTATTTTACAACTCGCTTCAAACTCTGTGTTCTGCACACTCTTCCGATAATTATAGTGGGCTCTTCCATTTTATTCTTAGTTGCAATAGTATAAAGAAGAAAATAAATTAGATTTCTCTTTTAAGTTCTTTTGTACAAACATTGTGGTTTCTCTTCTCTCTCCAAGTTTGGTAGCCTGAATTCATTTGTTTCCAGGAATTTTTCTTTATACAATATAAACTCATTTCCACAACCTTGAGATAATCACCCAGAGCCAAATGCCCTTCCTTTGTCATTATTTCCCAGTCCCTTGTCTTTTTTCTATGACATACATAATTAGTTAAATAAATACACTTAGTGCTCCCCTCACTTCTTATGCAAGCTTACATGTTTTTCTAAAATGAGAATATCGAGACCTACTCTAAAAAGATACGGAAAAATTGTTAAGGGAACTCTTAATTTTCCATTTACTTCTTTATGATTGTAGGTGTTGTACTTATAATATTTCTTGCATGCTCACATTTTCCTATTTTTGTCTTTAAAAAACTATTGTGAAATTCACAACTCACTAAATTTTATGTATGGTTTTATTTTGAAAAAATAGTTATATTTCCAATCTTCCCCTTGCCTACTACATGCTGAACATGTATTAATACAAACCATCTGATCTCTGTGCATTTTTGTCCAAAATTTTTTATTACAGTGATGATTAAAATGGTAAAATCAATGCTAGTACTCTGGGAGGCCAAGGCAGATGGATTGCCTGAGCTCACAGGTTCAAGACCAGCCTGAGCAAAAACACAAGACCTCTGTCTCTAAAACTAGTCAGGCATTGTGATGGATGCCTGTAGTCCCAGCTACATGGGAGGCTGAGGCAAGAGAATCACTTGAGCCCAGGAGTTGGAGGTTGCTGTGAGCTATGATGCCACAGCCCTCTACAGAGGGTGACAAAGTGAAATTTTGTCTAAAAAGAAAAAAAAGGTAAAATCAGACAAATGACTTTTTTACTACACATACACATCTTTTACCTAGTCATAGTGATAATGTACTATTAGTGAAGCACATCAAAAGTATGCCATTGTACTTTAATTTATTCCAAGACAGACACTTTTTCAATTTTAGCATCTCTGGAATTGAGACGTGTCTTATAATCAATATGGTAAAAAAGCATAATTTAATTAACATTTTTTTTTCATTCTTGGCACTATAACCTGAAAAAATGGTGTATCTTCAATTTAGTAACTTCTTGGATTCACTTAGATACACTATGTGGCAAGACTATTGTATGTATTTTGCAGAGTCTCTCATTTAATTCTCTGAGAAATCCCATGACACAGGTATAATTATTACTCACATTTCAAAGAAGAAGAAGATAGGTTATGGAACCTGCCCCATAATTTATCAGCCATACCTTACTCTGTTGCACACTCATAACCACTAGCTCTCAAGGGGGTGGAGAAAGCCTTGATTTGGAGCATTTCATGATTTCCATGGTGTAAATACTATCACTATGGCTAATCTCGAGTTACCAATATGAAGTCCCTGAATATAAAATTGGTAAGATAATTGGCTCTTCTGCGGAGATTAGAGCTGATGTAACACTTATGTCATGTGTTTTCCTGGTAAACTTTTCTATGTTTTCTTTTTTTTTTTTTTTTTTTT
>NW_003852399.1:44307907-44321934 GCF_000181295.1 Otolemur garnettii
GCTATTTTTTGGTTGCAGCCATCAGTTGTGTGGCGGGCCCGGGCTGGATTTGAACCTGCCACCTCAGGTGTATGTGGCTGGAGCCTTAGCCACTTGAGCCACAGGTGCCAAGCCAAAAGTACCTTTCTTACTACTGACATTTTCCCTGAGAATCATTACTCAATGCAGAAATACAAAATCTAGAATTTTAATGATATAATAGTTAAAAACTGTGAAGGGTATGAGACTTTTTCCTACTTACAAGCCAATCAATTAGCCCACCACAGTTTTATGGACATTGTCACACACTCCTGGGTCAGAGACAAAGACTTTACTACCATAGCAAAAGAGAGTCCCTATTCCTATTAGGTGATGCAGAAATAGCCTGAATAAACAGTAAGTGGCATTACAAAAGAAGAAACCTGAGTTCAGGGCACCCCCATCTTTTCTGATGGTCAGTAAGCCTGCTTTGGAAGAAAGTACTGCCTATTTTACAAGGCAATAAGCAAACCTGCCCTTTGCTCTGGAGAAAGACACTATCTCTGTTTTCCAGAAGTGTTCACTATATAGTCACCTTATAAAGATAGTCTGGACCAAAGATAATCAGTGACCCTGCTTCCATAATACGCAAACACAAAAAAGACCCAGGGAGAAATTTCCCATTAGTATGCCGCTCCGCTGGCCACTCTGACTAATATGACTTACAAAGCCTAGCACCAAATCCATTCAATATGTGTCATACAGCATGTAATTAGGCTGCTGTCAACAGGATTCCAAGTGTAGTAGGATGAGGCCAACCCGCATCATTGAGCACAACCATAACCCCCAAGATCCTGGACCCAGTTAGCTGAAAACTCCAAAGCCATCAGCATCTATCTTAGCCAGATGGCTTTCTCCTTTAGTGTCTGCTTTGACATTTCTTCTTGCCCTGAGAAATTAATACAGGCATAGCAGAATGTATTGGACACTGAAGAGACTCTGCCTTGGTCTACGACGAAGTTACCTCGGGCAATTCTGTCATCAACAGCAACCCTTTCCAGTGAACTGAATAAGACCTGAATACCTCTCAGGGACAAGGTAGTATCACTGATCACTCCAACTAAATTCAGGGACAAATTCTTAGTCATCTTTTCTAATTAGTTGACTTCAAGCATGAGGAAAGTTGCCCACATAGTACACTCAATAGCAAGTCATTTATCCCTCTGGAAAGCTTCCCAAAGTAATTAAGCTTCATTTCAGAGAGATCTTTGCAGTTGTCTGAGGGCTACATGATCTGCTGATGTGTACAGTGTCTCTTTAAATACTTGAAGGTCTCTCGTGGCCACCCCGAAGATTAAAGTCAACACATTTAGGGGAAGGAGGCAAGTTAGTGCCCAGTTTCCACATAGGAAGTAGTGTTGCTTATAATTACTGGGGCCCCTCGGTGGAACCAATACCAGCCAGGGAGCACAGGCTGACAGTATGTGTCCAATGTGTCCATCCAACTGGCTGTTGGGTCTTTTTTTTTTTTTTTTTTTGAGACAGAGCCTCAAGCTGTCCCCCTGGGTAGAATGCCGTGGCATCACAGCTCACAGCAACCTCCAACTCCTGGGCTCAAGCGAGTCCCCTGCCTCCGCCTCCCAAGTTGCTGGGACCACAGGCACCCACCACAACACCCAGCTATTTTTTGGTTGCAGCTGTCGTTGTTTTTTTGGTGGGCCCAGGCTGGATTCGAACCCACCACCTTAGGTATGTGGCTGGTGCCTTAGCCACTTGAGGCACAGGCGCCGAGCCTGGCTGTTGGGTCTTACGTCCCCAGTTCCGTTTGAATAATTGAGTGTAGTTCTTACTTTCAGAAGGACTGCCTAAGGGCAGTCAGGCCCATCTGTCCTGTTTGTCCATACAACCAGTCAAACAGCATTCAGCTGTACTACTGAAAGACTGATGACCATAGAGGTGAGGATGGGGAAGAAATCTGGATGTAGTAGCAGGTATTTTGCCCACGAGGTGCAGAAACTAGGCCTATCCCTGCTATTTCCAATGGACTCCTTAGTAAGGTTAAAGGGAACTGGGATCATATAGCAGCCAGGGCTGTTCCGTACGGGATGTCAGTCTTAGCAGTCAAATTTAAGGCACTTGCAATAGTTTGGGAGAACTTTTGTGAGGAAGGCTCCAGGAGTAGCTCTAAAAAAAAAAGGTTATCAATGTGTTTTTCTCTCCCCTGCCTCTTGGGTCTTCTGGTGTTTCCTTCACTGCCAAAAAAATGTCTGTGCCATTCCACTCGCTATAACTTCACTGTGTTTACAGTTATCCCCTACTTGCACCAAGATCTTATATCGAGAAGGGTCAGGTGCAAAAGAGACAAGTACTATTTTTTTTAACTTACAGGGACCCATTTTGACCCCTACTTTGGCCAGCATGTCTACTGTGGGTTGATCTGATGAACAGAGCTCTCAAACCAGGGTTCATTACCCTTCTGATCAAGACCGTATCAATCCAAAAAGAGAATTCAGGCAGCTGAGCCACACTTACCTTCAATGCCCTAGACCTCCTTTTGTCTAAACTGCCGTACAGAAGTTGCAGCAACCAGGCCAGTATGGGATTCTCATTAGAGAGAAGATAGAAGCATCCTCCCCAGGAGTGATCACTATGGGAGCTTACAGTTTTTGAATAGATCTTTGTAATCTTCCACTCCTTTTGTCCTGATCATTATCCAGGAAGTGGCTGAGAGGAGATAATTTCTTTCTGAGAATAATCAATATTCATTGACCAAACTAATTTACTAAGGTGTGTGGACCAGGCAGAGGGGAGGGAGGTAGAGGTTGTTTCAATGCCCAACAATATTGCTTTGTTTCATTACTTTTTTTTTTTTTTTTTGAGATAGGGTCTTGCTCTATTGCTGGGCTAGAGTGTAGTGGTGTCATCATAGTCCTCATAGCTCACAGCAACCTCAAACTCCTGGGCTTAAGCAATCCTCTTGCCTCAGGCTTCCGAGTATCTGGAACTATAGGTGTACACCAGCATGCCTGGTTAATTTTAATTTTTATTTTTTGTGGAGAGGGCATCTTGCTATGTTGCCCAATCTGGTTTTGAACTCCTGGGCTTAAACAATCCTCCTGTCTCGGGTTTCCAAAGTGTTAGGACTACAGGCGTGAGCCACCATTTCCAGCTTCTGTCCTCTCCTTTAATAAGCATCAATCTTCTGCGGTTGATGAAACTCCTGGGGAAGAGATTGATGACAATGCAGTTTACTTTGAAGGATTTGTCTTTAGGCAGATAGGGGAGTGCAGAGAAAGCCTTTTTGCATTAGCTGTTCTCAAGTGCTTTCAGTGTGAAATAATCAATGCAGTTGTCCCCCAGTATCTCCTGGATTGCTTCCAGGATTCCTGTGGATTCCCAAACTCTCCAGTGCTCAAGTCCCTTATATAAAACGGCGTGGTATTTACATTTAACCTACGTGCATCCTCTCATACACTTTAAAACACCTTTAGGTTGCTTATAACAAAATGTAGAGGCTGTGTTAATTGTTATACCATATTGTTTGCATACGTATTTTATTGTTATTTTATTATTTTTACTGTATTTATTTATTTATTTATTTATTGAGACAGTGCCTCAAGCTGTCCCCCGGGGCAGAGTCCTGTGGCATTACAGCTCACAGCAACCTCCAACTCCTGGGCTCAAGCGAGTCTCCTGCCTCAGCCTCCCAAGTAGCTGGGACCACAGGCGCCCACCACAACGCCCGGCTATTTTTTGGTTGCAGCCGTCATTGTTGTTTGGCGGGTCCGGGCTGGGGATTCGAACCCGCCACCTTAGGTGTACGTGGCTGGCGCCTTAGCCGGTTGAGCTATAGGCGCCGAGCCTGTTTTTATTTTTTTAATAATTTTTGAGCTGAGGTTGGTTGAATCCTTGGATGCAGAACCTGCAGATGGGACGACTGTATACTCAAACAGTGTGGCATGTCCTAAACTCTGTCACAGTCACATTTTGGAGTGGCATCTCCTGGAGTCTGGCAATGCATATTCATCTTCGAGTAATCATGAAATAAAAATAACTCATCATCTCATCACCCATAGATAAATACCATTATGCATAGTCCTATTTTTTTCGAAAAAGGAAATGTATTCTGTATTGTATGTTTTAAAATTTTTTTCCATTTATTTTTTAATTGTATATATATATTATATCCATGGATTACAAGTGTAATTTTGTTACATCTATGTATTTTCCAACCATTTTAAATTGGGAGAGTGGCAAATCCATTAAACACTACCAGCACACTGTTGAGTAGCTTTTGCCGTAAACAGTGCCCCACTGTTAGACAACAAATGATCTAGAAAGTCAAACACAGATAAATGTCAAGGGCTGCAGTGGTGTGTGTGCCTGAACTCACTAATTGGATTAGAATATTCTAATTCTTCTTTGAATTAGAAATGGGAACAAAAGCCAGGGAAGCTGGCAGACATTGACCCAGGCCTGACTGTTCTGATCACCGCAGAGGTGTTGATCTGGCTTCCTGAACACTTGTGGGTGGGAGTTCTAATCATGCATGTGTGACCATTATCCATTTGTATATCCAGTCTCTCAGTCCCTTCTGTTGGTCAGTCATTCACTCACTTTTGAGAAGCTGACAGACTCAGAGAATGCTTGAGACCCCGATCTTTAGCTGTCCAGGGTTGCCCACTTCTCTCCACAACCAAAGGTATTGAGAGATCTTGACTTTGTTGTTGTGTCATTATGGTGATTATCTAACAAGAGAATGACTAAGCGAGGTGGATTTAAGACTCTGGAGACAATATAGTGTAGCAAAATCATCATTATGACAAAAGCAAGAGCAGTGAACATTACCGGTAAGATGTTTCAAAACCAGGAACCAGAAGAAGATAACAAGATTGTGGGTGAAAAGAGGAACATAGTTTGGGGGCGGCACCCATGCTCAGTGGGTGGGGCGCCAGCCACTTACACCTAGGCTGGCAGCTTTGAACCTGGCCCAGGCCAGCTAAAACAACAATGACAACTGCAACAAAATTTATAGCCTGTAGTCCCAGCTACTTGGGAGGCTGAGGGAAGAGAATTGCTTAAACCCAAGAGTTTGAGGTTGCTGTGAGCTGTGATGCCACAGCACTCTATCAAGGTAACAGCTTGAGACTCTGTCAAAAAAAAAAAAAAAAAGAAAAGAAAAGAGGAATATAGTTTTTGAGTGAGGGGTAATGCCTTACAAAGTTCTTTTATAATTGTCTCCATAAAGTGGATGCTTCAATCAATTGATATAAAACTTTATGCTCCAAGTTGGAAAACACAAACTCAAGACAGGGCACGATGCCTCACACCTGTCTTTCTAGTACTCTGGGGGACCTAGGTAGGTGGATTGCTTGAGATCGGGAGTTCAAGACCAGCCTGAGCTAGAGCAAGACCTTGTCTCTACTGAAATAGCAAAGTTCAATGTAAGCATTTCACATTGTATATCAAATCAGTACACTGAACCCCATAAATGCATCAATGTACACAGTTATGATTTAATAAAAAAAAAAACTATCCTGGTGGGCAGCACCTGTGGCTCAAAGGAGTAGGGCACTGGCTCCATATGCCAGAGGTGGTGAGTTCAAACCCAGTCCTGGCCAAAAACTGCAACAAAAAAACAAACAAACAAACGAACAAAAAAACTATCCTGGTGTAGTGGTGGATGCCTGAGGCAAGAGGATTGATTGCTCAAGCCCAAGATTTGGAGTTGCTCTGAGTGCTGATGCCATCGCACTCTACCCAGGGTGATAGAGTGAGATTCTGTCTCATAAAAAAAAAGTTAAATAAAAATAAAGAAAACACAAACTCAAGGGGATTTTTAGCAACTGTAAGGTCTATAGCTTTTCAGAAAGGAAATGTTTCTAGTAGAGGCAGGGTCTCATTGTGGCTCAGGCTGATTTCAAACTCCTGAGATCAAGTGATCTCGCTTAGCCCTTTCAGAATGTTAAAATTATAGGTATAAACCATCTGGCCTAGCTGAATTTTTTTTTTAACTTTCAGGTTTATTGTGAAAAGAGGAATCCTCTAGTTAATCTTCTGGCTCAGTCAATCTGCTTTTGTTATCCAGTATTAAGTATCTGATTTTCTAACCAAAATATGTATAATTTGATATAGCCGGTAAACCTGGAGTCACAGACACACAGGTGCATAATAATTCTAAATTGTTCTATGAATAGCTATTGGTAATGTCTGTGTTTAGGGACATGCTTAATTATAGCTCTTACTTCAGCTCAGGTCCAAGGTTTAAATTTTACAGCTCCTTGCTTACTGATTCAAAGGGAAGATTGATCTTCAAAGGCAACTGATATTTTCAGGTCTTAGGAGAGTTGTTGAGAACTTTGGGGGGTCTGGAGGAGAAGAAGAGGAGGAAGAGATCTTTTTTTTTTTTTGAGACAGAGCCTCAAGCTGTCCCCTTGGGTAGAGTGCTGTGGCATCACAGCTCACAGCAACCTCCAACTCCTGGGCTCAAGCGAGTCTCCTGCCTCCGCCCCCCAAGTAGCTGGGACCACAGGTTCCCACCACAACGCCCAGCTATTTTTTGGTTGCAGCCATCATTGTTGTTTGGCGGGCCCAGGGTGGATTCGAACCCGCCACCTTAGGTGTACGTGGCTGGCTCTTTAGCCACTTGAGCCACAGGCACTGAGCCGAGGAAGAGGTCTTTATAGGCACAGAAGGAAAGAGAGCAGAGGGGTGAGGAGGGACGGCTGGATAAAGGGAAGCAATTGCGAACAAGGAGAGGGAGGCTTATTAGGGAAATGAGTCTAGTGTGTTATCATTTAAGTTGGTCAAAGTGCTCATAACCTTTGTCCAAATACTTTTTGAGTGCAATGACGTCACAGCTCACAGCAACCTCCAGCTCTTGGGCTTAGGCGATTCTCTTGCCTCAGCCTCTCAAGTAGCTGGGACTACAGGCGCCCGCCACAACGCCTGGCTATTTTTTTTGTTGTTATTGCAGTTTGGCCAGGACCAGGTTTGAACTCACCACCCTTGGTATATGGGGCCAGCGCCCTACTCACTGAGCCACAGGTGCTGCCCCAAATACTTTTTTCATGAAGGAATTATTGACTCAGTATTTCACTCACAGCTTTCTCCATACCAATCAAAACCCAGTGCCCACTGGACCTGAGAAAGCTTATTTCCTTTCTTTACTAAGGCTCCTCTCAAATGAACAATATTGTTCAAGTTAAATGTTTCCCCAGAGTGGCCACTGAAGAACCCTGGTGAAGTTATGCATTTGGACAAGATCAGGTGTGTTCGGGGTGGTCTGGCCGTAGACAAGTTATGCATTTAGAAAGAAGTCACAGGAATTAGGGTGTAATGAGAGTACTAGTAAGAAGGCTGTCCTTGAGGAGGAAAGGATTTAGACTTAGTTGAACCCATGAGAGCTAGTGACAGTCAAAGGCGATGTTTGTCCCCTTAGGGTTTTGGGCCAGACCCTGACAATAAGGCTAGCTCGGACTGCAGACCCTAGTAAGAAAATAGAACATTATCTCTGGGTCAAAGCCAACCTTCCAGGACAAGAAAGTCAAGACAGACCATGACAGATTAAACCTTAATCAGCTTTAGTGGTGATCCACAAGAAGGTTTGTCTAAATGGCCACTGGTTTGGTGAAAGCCACAAGTTCACCAGTCTGTGAGGCCGATACTCAAAAAATAGGCTAATAAAGCCTATGGCTGGGCTACACTTTTGATTCTCTTTTTATGGCCAACAATGCTTTTAGATAGCGTAACACAAATTGAAAGCACAAAAAGGAGTAAAAAGGATGAGAAGAAATGACTGGATTCCACAAAAGATGCCAAACAAATGAGAACAAATAAATAACCTGTGTATCAAACAGAATAAAGAGCCAAGGGAGTCAATGTAAAAAGCGTGGAATTTAGGCTCGGGGCCTGTAGCTCAGCAGCTAGGGCGCCAGCCACATACACAGGAGTTGGGGGTTCCAATCCAGCCCAGGCCTGCCAAACAACCTACAACCAATAAATAGCCAAGCGTTGTGGCAGGCTTGGCCTATACTCCCAGTTACTTGGGAGGCTGAGGCAAGAGAATCACTTAAGCCTGAGAGTTTGCGGTTGCTGTGAGCTAGACACCAGAGTACTCTACCTGGGGCAACATAGTGAAACTGTCTCAAAAATAAATAAATGAAGGGCGGCCCCTGTGGCTCAAAGGAGTAGGGTGCTGGCCCCATATACTGGAGATGATGGGTTCAAACCCGGCCCCGGCCAAAAACTGCCAAAAAAAAAAAAAAATAATAATAATAATAAAATAAAAATAAATAAATAAATAAAAAGTATGGAATTTAGACCTGGTGTTGATTTTTACCACATCATCCTAGACTCAAAAGCCACAAGTACGCTTGAGCCCAGGAGTTCGAGACCAGCCAGGGCAACATAATAAGACCTGATCTCTACAAAAATAAAAAAATAATTACCTGGGTGTGATGGGGGACACCTATAGTCCTAGCTATTGGGAAGGATCACGTGAGCCCAGGAGTTCAAGGTCACAGTGAGCTATGATCAGCCATTGCACTTCAGCCTGGGCAATGGAGCAACAAACAACCACGAGAACAACAACTATCTTCCCCTTAAACCAAAAAAACGACAGGGCAGCAAGACCCAAGGGACCTGCGTGGTGCTGCACCCAGTTGAAGGCTGAGGTCTGCAGCAACGGGCAGTGCAGACCATCTCTTCTGGCACCTCCAGGAAAAATGTGGAAATAAACTATATCGCCCAAATGAGAACAAATAGAAGCTATTTTTCTCATAGCTTGCTGTATCTGAGGAGTCAGCCACTCTCATTTGTGTTTGGCAGAAATTCAAAGGCAAGCAGGGAAATGGGAAGATTTACAGTGGGGGAAAAAAAAAAAAGAAGGCTTCCAGTGTGCTTCCCTGGAGGCTGTTGGCATGGAGAAGCTACAGGCAGGAAACTAGCTAGGGCATCTGATGTGATTGGTTTGGGGAGCATATCTGGCTTCCTCCGGTTGGTCCTGAGCTGGGAGTGGGCAAAAAACAGGGAAGCTGACAGTCAGTGACAAGTCCTGACCACTCAGGGCTGATTGCTACAGAGGTTGTGGTTTGTCTTCCTGACTGGCTGCTATAGGTCGTGGGTCAGAGTTCTAATGCCATATATAGTCTGGCCATTGTCCATTTGTACAGTCTGTCCCTCGGTAGTAATCTGATGCCTCTTAAACTCTGTTGTGTACACAGACGTCCATTTTACCTGTTGGGAGCACGTCCTTTGTGGACTGCCTGAAACGTTACCAAAGTCAGTTTGAAATAGTCTGGTGGTTGCCTCTTCCACAAAGTGGATGTGAGGATTCAATGTGGAGGTCTAATGTACCTCAGGGGGTAAGAGAAACCTGGATTTTGCTTGTGCTTTTATTAATAATCAGAAGCCCTGGGTGCTTAGTGAAACTCTTTGGGACTCAACTGCTATTCCAATAAAATGGGTATAACAATAAAGTTATTTCTTGAAGGCAAAGAACCAAACCAGGTGGTTTCTTGCAGTAGTTTCTAGCCCCACACCACATGATTGTTCTACTTTTTTTTTTTGCAGTTTTTGGCTGGAGCTGGGATTGAACCTACCACCTCTGGCATATGGGGCCAGCGCCCTACTCCTTTGAGCCATAGGCGCCGCCCTGTTCTACACTTTTTTTTGATTCGAGGTCTGTCCACTGGAATGGGCACCTGGCTGCCAGGTCAAATAGGAAATGGTCCCTTGTAGTTCTTGCTTTGTCCTGATTTCAGCTGTGACAATGCATTAATCATCCTCAGAGCTTTTTACTGTATGGTGTAGTGAGAGGCGCTCTAAACTTGAAAGGAGATCTCTGGTGAGTTATAGTTCTGACATTTAAGAAGTGTGTGGTTGGTTTTCAGTAAGTTTCTTAATATCTTTGTGTCTCAGTATCCTCATTTATAACATGTCACTGTGTTGCCCCAAGATTGTGGGGAGAGTCAGAGTATTAGTAGGTATCCTCACATTAAAATTCTGGTATTGAGTATACTGAAGTGTGAATTGGAGAAAATAATTTAATTTGTTGAAGTGCATAATTAAAACCCTTAAAGAAACCGTGAACAATCACTGGAAATATTTTTTATGTGGTTCATCAATTGGGCAGCAAGCGGGACTTCCTAAGTCCTTTGACTAATGGGGAGACCTCAGAGGGTTTCTTTGCTGTGTCGGAAGGAGCAGCTTTCTGGTGGATAATTTCACTTCTACATCTAGTTGTTTATTTTAGAGATCTCCTGCTTCTTTCTGTTTTTCCCTGAGAAGGAGGCAAGAGTGACCATAATTGAGGGAAAGAGAGATGCTTTTTTATGACACTTTTTTTTTTTTTTTTTTTTTTTGGCCAGGGCTGGGTTGAACCTACCACCTGCGGTATATGGGGCCGGCACCCTACTCCTCTGAGCCACGGGCGCCGCCCTGACACATTGTTTTTATTTTGATACATTTGTAGAGGAAGAACACTTATCCTATTATACATCTTGGGGTTTAGGAAAAAGCTCATGACATGGCTTAGGTATTTTTCTTTCCTTTTTCTAGAGCTTGAAAAGGAAAGCTGAGCTTAAGATGCATTGTGAGTAAAGCTTGCTGTGAAGCGTCCTTGAAAAGGTTTTGGCACTAATGTCATATCCTATCTCTACAGGGTCATTTGGAGTACATTTTTGGCCCTTTGAGGAAAGTTCTGGTCAAGGTCCTTACATCTATGGAACTAACATTTCTTGAAATGCCAAATATCATTGTAAGATAGGTTTAGTTTTTATTTCCCTGGCTGATGCTTCTTAGTTCTATCATGATTAATATTAAAAATTTATAATATAGGCAGAAAAGCCCAAGTAGGCTACAGAGTACAAGACTGTAGAGGGTGCTGAGTGGTGGCATCCAGATCCTCTTGTCATGGCTGGGAGTGTCATCAGCTGACAGCTCCCAGCCAAGTTCCTCTTTGAGAATTTCCTTTGACCACAGAAAGCCTCCTTGCCCAAGATCATTTCCTGAGGGTGGCCCACTTCCTACGGTGGGTCCACGTGGGGGTATAAAGACAGGGTCTTTTGCTTCACTTTGGCCCAACTATGAGGGGACACTGCAACTGCTGAGATTTGGGGGTGGGGGGAGTCTGAAGCCTGGCACAAGTGGTCCACTCTGCCCCCACTGAGTCCTGCTTGTGTCTCTCTCCCCAGGACCACCCCCCTCCTGGCAGGATTGCCAGGGCACTCCTGGCCAGACATGTGAATCTTCAATGTCACGGTCTATCTGCCAGGGAAACTGAGGCTAGCAGTGACCAAAATATTTTGCATGGGAGAACCATATTACCCTAGTTTCTTATGCCCCTAGTCAGAACCAAACTTCCCTTAAGTTCATTTTCCTTATGGAGAGAAACTCCAAAGTTACATCACACCAAGGGCTGCCTTCAGAAAACGTGAATGGTTAGGATGTTTGAGACACTCAGCGACTTCCTCAAACTTGCTTGACCCTCTCAATTTGTCTTATGCTATCTAAAAACATTGCGGGCCAAAAGTTAATCTTATTTATAATGATTAATTAGAAATGAATAAAGGCAAGTATTAGATGCCTCTTTTTTTGCTGTGGAAAAATATACAAAAGATAAATAATAAGAGAAATATAAAGATAAATAAATTCATCACTTTAACCAGTTTAAGTGTACAGGTCAGTAGCATTTCGTACATACATATTGTTGAGCAACCATCACCACCTCCAGAACTTTTCCATCAGACCAACTGAATCTCTTTACCCATTAAACAATATGGATCACTCTTTTTTTTTTTTTTTTTAAGACAGAGCCTCAAGCTGTCACCCTGGGCAGAGTGCCTTGGCATCATAGCTCACAGCAACCTCCAACTCCTGGGCTCAAGCGAGTCTCCTGCCTCAGCCTTCCAAGTAGCTGGGAGCACAGGCGCCTGCCACAACACCTGGTTATTTTTTGGTTGCAGCCGTCACTGTTGTTGTTTGGCAGGCCCAGGCTGGATTTGAACCCACCACTTTAGGTGTATGTGGCTGGCGCCTTAGTTGCTTGAGCCACAGGCGCCGAGCCAGTAACTATTATTAACAGATAATATGGGTTAATAGTTCTTACTAGGAACTATTATTAACATTTGGTCAATGACTTGCCTGATAACTTTCTGTGCCTAAGACTGAATACGCAAATATGTATTTCTGAGAACATGCTGATAATCTGCTTTGGGTTCTCCTCACAAAAACTGTTTTGTCCATCTTCCTAGGCACCTCAGGTCTTTAGGGTTGAGAGGGAAACTGCAAATAGTGCCACTAAGGCCCTTACATCCCTTGGAAATGTGCGGGGCTTAAGAGCTTTTTACAGAGAACAGAATTTTCATGACTACTTCAAGGATTCAGGGAAATAGCAAATAGCTTCTTCCTAAAAAATGTTTGTGATACCTACTCTGTTCATGCAACTTGGTTTACTTAAACTTATCATTTTAGTAATTGATTTTTGATGTGCTTTTAAAATTTATTTTTATTGTATAGCTTTTAGTTTTTATACATGCCACATATTTTAAAGAGGCATACAAGGCTTGCTGTAAAACCCCCTAGCAGTCCATGCCCCTTACCCTTTGTATTTTTCTCTTTGAAGGTAACTACTATCTTTTCTTTTCTTTTTTTCTTTTTGAGACAGACTCTATCACCCAGCCTAGAGTGCCATGGCTTCAGCCTAGCTCACAGTACACTTCGAACTCTTAGGCTCAAGAAATCCTCCTGTCTCAGCTTCCTGAGTAGCTGGGACTACAGGCCCTACCACCACACCAACTGCAAATTTTTCTATTTTTCGTAGAGACGGGTGTCTTGCTCTTCTGCAAGCTGGTATCAAACTCCTGAGTGCAAGGTGTTCTCCCTTCTTGGCCTCTCAGAGTGCTAGGTGTAGCCAGTAGACCCAGTGGGCAACCACTTTCAAATTATTTAGGTTTTTTCGTTACTTTCCTATTTTTAAATAACTTGCATATTTGGGTATTTCATCCATTTTTAAGCATCATGCATCGGTTTCCCACTATGAGTGGTGAGGATTTATCCCCCTACTCATCCCTCACTATCCCTCATTCTTAACTTTCCTATCTGCCCCCAATCTGTTCCTTCCATACAAGAAATAACGAGGTAGTAAATCTCTGGCGGTTTTGTCTTCCAATCTTGTTGTTTACCAGCCCTAAGACCTTGGATATTCCTCTTACTTTGAATGTCCAATGTTTTTTCATCTCTAGAACTTGGAGGACCTTTGTCTCTAGTGTTCTGATTTTTTTTCATCTCACCCAATATTTACTTTTTATTTAACATTTTTCATGTTTTGCTATTTCCTCATTATCTCCATATGACTTAAGTTCCTTACATTAATAGGTTTTCCCTCATATGAATTCTCTGATGTTGACTAAGATGTGAGCTCTGACTGAAGGCTCTCCCACACTCACTGCATTCATAGGGCTTCTCTCCAGTGTGGATTCTCAGATGTCAAATAAGGTGTGAACTCACCCGAAAGGTTTTCCCACATTCACTACATTCATAGGGTTTCTCTCTGGTGTGAATTCTCTGATGCAGCATAAGACGTGAATTCAGGCTGAATGCTCTCCCACATTCTTTGCATCCAAAGGGTCTTTCTCCAGTGTGAATTCATTGATGTCTAATAAGATCTGAGCTCCCTGCAAAGCTTTTCCCACACTCATTACATTCATAGGGTCTCTCTCGAGTGTGTATTCTTTGATGCCTAACAAGGTTTGAGCCGTGCCTGAAAGTTTTCCTGCAGTCATTACACTTATGAGTTTTCTCTTCATTGAAAATTGCTGCATGTTTGGTAAGTACTGAGCTCTTGAAAGATTTTCCATACTGGTGAATTTTTTCTCCAGCACATATTCATTGATCGTTAATAAAACCTGAGTTCCATTTGAAGCTCTGTTCACAGGTACCATGTTTACAAGGTTTCTGGTGTGTAAATTCATTTGAGTTCAGATTTAAGCTCCTCTCACATCCATCATGGCTTATCGTTTCACCTGTGAGTATATTTTTATGGGTGAGAATTTTACCAAAACCTCCAT
>NW_003852399.1:44322157-44328908 GCF_000181295.1 Otolemur garnettii
GTTTGGCGGGTCCGGGCTGGGGATTCGAACCCGCCACCTTAGGTGTACGTGGCTGGCGCCTTAGCCGGTTGAGCTATAGGCGCCGAGCCACTCCCCTGGGTTTTTTTTTCCATTGCTTCTTTATCCTGTCTGTAGATTTACAGATATCTTGCAGCTCATCAGATCCTTCTGACATGTATCCTGAGAGTCTTCCTGATACAATTCTCTATGATTCTGTTTTTTTGTGAATGTCCAGCTTAGGCCTGCATCTATTATGTTCACTCTCATCATCACAGTCTAGTAGGAGGTGGGGTTCTGAAGATCATAATGGGCCTTGGTCTCCACTGGCTGGAACTGGACACTAAGTGCTGATCCAGGAGGTAACACCATTTTCCTAAATATTTCTTGTCCATGTCCATGGATTGGAACCTGAAGTACTGCTTCATCAGTGCCCCTCTCTAAATTTTCCAGTATGGTCACTGCCTCCTCTCCACTCTCTGGGTAATGTTTATACACCCAGGCCTGCAGATTCCTTGGAAGGATGCTCAGGAACTGCTCTAGCACCAGCAGTTCCAAGATCTGCTCCTTGGTATGGATCTCTGGCTTCAGCCACTGACAACAGAGATCCCAGAGCCGGCGCAGGGCCTCACGGGGACCAGGGGAATCCTGGTAGCAGAATAGCCTAAATAGTTGCCAGCAGAGTTCCTGCCTGAGGGGATCAATTCTCTGTACACAAGTGCCCTGCCTCCAGATAATCTCTTCCTCTTCTATCTTCACTATCAGAATTTCTTTGTCCTCTGGAAAGTTCTGAGCTGCCGCTTTCTTTGATTCTGTAGCCATCTCTGGATAGATTATATTATCAGAAAACTCACTTCTGCTTTGGGAAGGGTCTTCTTTAGCTTCAAGAGCTCTCCTTTCTCTAGGAATCCTCTGAGGTTCAGGGTCTGGTCTTCTTGAGGCTGCTGTAATCCCAAAAGGAACATGAGAGGGGCTGGATGTTTAGAGGAGGACATAGGTCCGGAACTTGGTCCTAGTGTTCTGATTTTTATAAGTTTGGGCCTTGCTCTGAGCCTTCAGTGAACCCTTTCAATCTGGAAATCATGTCTCTCAGTTTTGGGAAACTCCCTGATTTCAGTGATAATTTCCATCTTTCTGTTTCTTCCATCACTCTCTCTCTAGCTCTTTTTCTGATGTTGGGCCTCTGGGATCAGTTTTCTAATTTTCTTATGTTTTCTCCTCTATTTTCCAGATCTTTGTTTTTTGTCTTCTCTCTAGGAAATTTACTTAATTTTATATTCCAAAGTGACCACGGAGTGGCTTAAAATAACACAAATGTATCATCTTACAGTTCCGAGGATCAGAAGTCCAATAGCGGTCTCATTGGACAAACCTCAAGGTGTCTGAAGGGCTAAGTTCTTTCTGGTGGCTCACGGGGAAAAAAAAAATCTATTTCTTGTTTATTTAGGCTGTTGGCAGAATTCAGTTTCATGTGATTGTAGGGCTGAGGTCTGAGTTTTCTTGATGGCTATCAGTTAAGGGCTCTTCCAGCTTCTCAAGGCTCCCCACATTCCTGGGCTCACAGCCTCCTTTCTGCTTCTTCAAAGTCAGCAACAGAGGGGGCAGGTCTTCTGATGCTTTTAGAATCTCTCTTCCCTTTCTGTTGTGGCACCTCTCAGTCTCCAGACATAAGATTCCTAGATGTTAGCACATGTAATTAGTAGGAGGTCACCTGATAATCCAAGATACCTTTTTCAAGATTGTAAACCTTAACTATGTCTATAAAGTCTCTTTATGCCACATTTCTGGGGATTAGGACACAGATATCTGTTCCTGCCACGGAAGTTTAATGACTACTGTTAATATATTTAACTTCTAACAACCCTAGTTCTCTGAATGTTCCCTTTTATGTAGAGCAAACTATTTTTATTTCATGTTCAGGGTAACTTATCTCTCTGAATATAATAATGATAGCTTTAAGAATCTGTTTGTTGGCTCGGCGCCTATAGCTCAACCGGCTAAGGCACCAGCCACGTACACCTAAGGTGGCGGGTTCGAATCCCCAGCCCAGACCCGCCAAACAACAATGATGGCTGCAACCAAAAAATAGCCGGGCGTTGTGGCGGGCGCCTGTGGTCCCAGCTACTAGGGAGGCTGAGGCAGGAGACTCGCTTGAGCCCAGGAGTTGGAGGTTGCTGTGAGCTGTGATGCCACAGCACTCTACCCAGGGGGACAGCTTGAGGCTCTGTCTCAAAAACAAAAAAACAAAAAAACAACAACAAAAAAAAAAGAATCTGTTTGTTTCTTCTCTTTGTATAGTTGGTTTCCTGTAAGTTGCCTTTTTATTGTGTTTATTTTGATCTTTAACTTCTATCCTGAGCTATCTGTTGGTTCCCGCTTGCCTGCCATGGGCCTGAAGCACTGATTGGTCCCTCTGGGCGCCTGGGCAAGACTTATGGACCATGGGTTTGAGGTTAAGGTGGTTTACATATTATCAACACTTTTAGTTTTTTTCTTCTCTTGGATTAGTCAAATTCCTGAGAGTTGGATCTTTCAGTCTCCTGCTTTCATGGTAGAGACCTGGCTGTCTGCATTCTGGGAAGCCAGGAAGACAAAACTGGGCAATCTTAGCATTCACGATGTGGACTGCTAATGAATTTCTCTGCTTACATTAGGAAATCCTCAGTCTCAAATGTACTTACTGTCTTCCAGTCAAAAGACAGTCAAATTTCCTTCCAAGAAATCACATCTGTCTTCTCCTTTATCGGGTAAGGGAAGGAATTGGAACATAACTTCTTAAGTAGACTTTCAACTGATCCTCCTTTTTTGTTTTTTTTTTTTTGAGACAGAGCCTCAAGCTATTGCCCTAGGTGAAGTGCCATGGCATCACAGCTCACAGCAACCTCCAACTCCTGGGCTCAAGCAATTTTCCTGCCTCAGCCTCCCAAGTAGCTGGGACTACAGGCGCCTGCCACAACGCCCGGCTATTTTTTGGTTGTAGCTGTCATTGTTGTTTGATGGGCCTGGGCTAGATTCGAACCTGCCAGCTTAGGTGTTATGTGGCTGGCGCCTTAGCCGCTTGAGCCACAGCACCGATCCCTGATCCTTCTTTTTAAAGACTTGCTTTCTTTCTGTATCCATAGAAACCTGATGCCAAGTCCTGAGTTTCTGGAAGTTCTGCAGTGTAAATTAGGTTCTTCTTGGCTTTCCCCACTGCCAGCTTAGCATTTGGCTTTCTCAGATTCGCAAGATCAATTACCACTATGAAGCCTCTTGAATCCTTTGTCCTTGTGGGTTTATCTCCTTACTGTAATTTTAGCAGTGTTGAGAGGAAGTACGAATGAATGTATGATGTGAACACATTAAAAACATCTGAATTGTATATTTTTTAATGGTGAAATTTATGGTATGTGAATTGTATCTCAATACAATAAATTTTAAAAGTAAATGTGCTGAAAAAAACAAATCAAAGGATAAATAAATGAATGAATATTTGTTTGTCTTATGCCATCTTTACTGCAAAGCAGGATTCCAGATTTTGGCAATGAGGACAGTGAGACCGAGAAGCTTCTGAGAAGTTTAAGCGAGATGCCCAGGATTGTGATGGTTTTAAGTGATGATTTTTAACTTAATCCACTGCAGTGTTCTCAGTCGTATGTGCCCTCGAGAGCTACATTTTAGTGATAGTGGCAAAGACCTGACTCCTTTGCCCTGACTCCCTGGCCTTGGGCACTGGCCATTCTAGCCTGCAAGAGGAACATTGGTGCTCTGGAAAACTAGTCATCCTTGCTGGGGTGAAATGACACAGAATCAAACACCAGTTAAAAAATTAAAAATACTGTTAACCACTTAATTGTTGAATCTACAATGAATCGGATTATACCCGGGGTGATCTTAAGGAGAGATGAAAAGATGAAGTCATTTGAGACCTGTGGTGGTGGAGACCCCAAAAGAAAAGGGGCAGTGGCTTTCCCTGCACTCCCCTCCCCACCTAGCTCCTCTAATGTAATTGGATCAACATATAGAATTCAGAGTGGCTTAAAAACATACAAGACAGATTAAGTGGTCTTTGGCTTTCCTTAATGTAGCTGAAATCAATAATATGAGATCATTTCCTGTTAATGTCTAGAGATTTACATGTCCAACTTCCATTAGTGTTAAGTACTCTTTCCTGCCAATACCCACTTCCACACATTTTTAAGGTTGTTTATTTTATATTCACATTCAGTCTTTGACATAGCTGAGAAAATACAACAAAATGGCTATAGCATGTTCGTAAGCAATTAAATGTTTATTACCTGACCTTAAATCAATTTTTTTCTAAACCTTTTCTTCATTTCTTGGCCCTCTGAATGCTCACATACTTGTTTACTACCAAAATTCAAGCAGAGAGTTTGCCTTTCTCTTGGATTAGGACAATGTTTTCAGAATTGTGGTATCACATGCCTTCAGTTGTTCGAACAGAGAGCCAGAACTGCCCTTTCATAGGAAGGGTAGTCAGATTTAGCAAATAAAAACATAAGACGCCTTGTTAACAAAATAATAATTCGACTCAGCGCTGTAGCACAGTGGTTATGGAGCCAGCCACATACACTGAGGGTGGTGGGTTCGAACCCGGCCTGGGCCAGTTAAACAACAATGGCAACTGCAACAAAAAATAGCTGGGTGTTGTGGTGGGCACCTGTAGTCCCAGGTACCTGGGAGGCTGAGGCAAGAGAATCACTTAAGCCCAAGAGTTGGAGGTTGCTGTGAGCTGTGACGCCATAGCACTCTACTGAGGGGGACATAGTGAGACTCTGTCTCAAAAACAAACAAAAAACCCAATAATTACTTTTTGTATAAGTAGGTACCAAACATTGCAGGGGATATATTTATATAAAAATTATTTTTCATTTACCTTAAATTCAAACTGAACGCAGTGTTATCTGATCTTATCTGGCAACCTTAGACCCAGGCTACTGGGGGCCCCTATACTGGCCCCTGAGCTTTAGAGATTGCACACCAGTGTTCTCTTGAGAGTGTATAGACATTGGCACAAAATACCTACACCCTCTTCATAGAACATACATCTAGCAGGTGCAACTTGAAAATCTTCTGCCTAAATTTGCCTGCATCTAATATCAGTGCCTTTGAATTTTTTCCCCAGGACATTCCTTTTTGGTATAATTCTAGGTATGGTGGTGGGGCAGCTGATGGGAAAGGGTGACTAGAGATGGGCTATGTCACTAGGGTGTCCACACACAAAGGAGGGGCGAGGCCCTCACAGATGCAGGACAGAATCAAGGTGAAAAGGCAGAGCCAGGAGAGAAAGCCAGGGCCTCCATCTGTATACTCAACTCAGCTCCCAAAATGTGAGGGTTGGACCCACAGATAGCATTCCCCTACCTACCTGTTTGGTGTGATTTCTGCTGGCTATCAGTTGGGGGAGGTACATACAGTGAAGGCAGAGAGCAGAAGTCTCCACCCGCAATCCACATAGTATAACTATTTCTACCTATCTTCTTCAATACCTTCATCTGCTTCAGTTTATCTGTTTTGGGGGCAGTCTACAGTTTTTCATAGAAATCTCATCAGTGGCTGAATATTTTGAAAAAAAGAAACTTAAAAAAAAATCCCTGTTACCATTAACAACACCACCACAGAGCAAATCTAACGTTTCCCTTCTGTGCCTTTTAAGTGTAGTTCAGCTCAAGGCACCCAGGTCCTCTGTTTAAGTGCTAGCCATTCTCCAGAGATTCCTCAGAGTGCTAAAACATAAGCTCTCCTCAATTCAGAAGTAACAGAGCGTGAGATGTAAGGACAGATTCTGTTTGTCAGAAAAAAAAATTAAGTAGAAGGAAGATGCAAGAGAAAATCAGGCTTTTTCATGTACTAGGTTTTTATAGTATGAATAGTGCTTCTTTAACCTCATACAGAAAATTATGTTAATATTTGCCAAAGGCTCAGGATGGCATGAAACCATCTCTGTGGGTACATGCCAGAAGGGGTTTCTAAAATGGCATGCTGTCTCTCCTAAGATTGCGTTTGGCTCCATGTAGCAGGAAGTCAGGCATTTGTTTTTGTCCTGTAAGAAGCAGACCTGTGGTGCCACTGAATATCAGGGTTCTTTCTGCTTTTCCACTCTGCCATCCTTGTGGCTTTCTTCCTCGTAGTTGCAAGATGGCTACTGCCTATCTAGGCAGGAAAGGGAAGGGTGAAGGGCTGAATACTGTTGCCAAGTCTGTCTTCTTTTTAAATGGTTTCTTAGAGATTCTAACTAGTAAATTAAGCTCATATCTCATTGGTCATTAAAGAATTAGAGAGCTACTCCTAGCTGCAAAGCAGTTTGAAGCGGCCAGTGTTTCAGCTGGGCATACTGCCACCTCAAACAGTATCTGGGTTCTCTGAGGAAGGAAAATAGAAAAGCTGAATATTGGGTAAGTTATTATCCATTCTCATACCCATGTGAATGAGTATACGAACTCTTCAAAAGACAAGGCATTTTTTTCCTTTTGACATATATAACAATGCATCATTATGTAGAAGTTAAACAGATATGAATAGAATAAATAATACCGTAGAACCTCCACAGTTGACCATCTCCTTAAATTGACCTCATTTTTCATAGACTCAAAATGCACGTATCAGCACTCTAGCCCCGTTTCTTATGTTGACTAACTCTGTATGTTGACCAGTTTGTTAAAGTTCCTTGGGTGGTTAGTTGATAGAGGTTCTACTGTATTTCTAACTAATACTCATTTTCTTTTTCTTTCTTTCTTTCTTTTTTTTTTTTTTT
>NW_003852399.1:44330515-44367121 GCF_000181295.1 Otolemur garnettii
GGGAGGCTGAGGCAGGAGACTCGCTTGAGCCAGGAGCTGGAGGTTGCTGTGAGCTGTGATGCCACGGCACTCTACCCAGGGGGAGAGCTTGAGGCTTGGTCTCAAAAAAAAAAAAAAAACTATAAGTAATTAAAAAACATATGAATAAAAGCTTATTTGCTTTTCATTTGTTGCTTGTGTAGTACGATACAATGAGGCCAGGTGAAGTGTCAAGCCAGAGGCTCCTGAAAACAAAGAACCCTGCCTCATTGCAGTCTCATATGGCTTATGAAATATAGGCACCTCACGACCTACGAAAAACCACGATTTCACGGAAGACTAGTATCTGTAAAACGCCTTGAGAACAGAGTGCCAATGCTAATAATTAGAAGGACTGAATTGTTACAGGAACTTCAAATTGTCCTTTGATCCGTGGACATGAAAATGTATTTTCCTAAGATCCCTGCTGATAATGCTGCCCTTTGGTTAATTTAATTTATTTTATCTGATTTAATTCATTTCAATTCTACCCTCAAAACAGTCATATTTTTATTACATATTACAAATCTCCCTAATTTGACAACTAAAAACATCCACACTTTCTATGAAAAGACAGGACCACATAATTTTTCAAGAGAGTCTTTGTAATTTTTGCCTCTGCTGATTTTTGACCTAGTTAAAGATACCATAGGATATTATTTAGGTAATAAAAAAATACGAAGAACGTAGAGAAAAAGGAGCCGCGGGCATGTAGAAATAACCTTCCTGTGTTTTCCACCCAGTAAGTGCATGAGGGCAGGTGCTCGCACAGGCAGGGAAAGGGCGTCTCTAAAGCCCCAGTGGAAACTTTTGATTTTTATAAATAACTTGACGGCTAAAGGTAAACGCCACCGGTTCCCACGCAGTCTCCTGCAGTCTCCACGGTGGAGTCCCTCTCCTCCCCGTCCTCCTCTTCCTCGCTCCGGGCCGATTTCCTGCCGGAGCCGGAGCCCGGGCATGCCCGGCCCTCCCGGCCTCCCGGCCCGGCACCGCCCGTTCTCGCCGACGTGGCAGAGCGCACAGGTCGGCCGGGTCAGGTGGTTGGGTGACGCCCCGGGAAGGCGCGCCCCGCCGGAGCGGGCGGCGCCGCCGCGTCCGACGCCTCTGGGGGTGGGGACTTCGCGGGAGTCGCCGGCGGAGGCGAGGAGGAGCTTGGGGCGGCGCGGCGCGGCGGGCGATCCGAGCTGGGACGGCTGCGGGCGGCGGAGGCGCAGAGGACGCGAGGCGGCGGGCGGGAGCCATGGAGCACAGCGAGCAAGGTGAGGGCGGGCCCCGCGGGCGCCGCGGCTTCGGGGCGCGCTGGGCTCTGCGCGGGGCTGCTGCGGCCGGGAGCCCGAGCAGGTGCCGGGCCTCCCGGGCCCGGGCGGCAAGTTGCGTCTCCCGGATCCAGATCCGGAATCCCGGGGCGGCCGAGCTGGAGGGAGCGGCTCCGGCGGCCGGAGCTGGCAGATGGGGCCGCGCGCGCCCGGGTGTGAGTGTGTGTGTCAAGAGACAGAGACAGAGAGAGACAGAGAGAGACAGAGAGAGACAGAGAGAGACAGAGGAGGTTCTGGGAGGCGGCGAAGGGCCGTAGGGGCTGGCGCCAGGCGTGCAGAGCTGGGGCTACAGTCGTGATGCGCTTTGGGCTTTGGGTACGGAAAGCCGCGGCTGGAGTGCAGTACAACTAGCTCGTCTAAGTGACAGGAACCGAGAAACTGAGGACACTGGATCGCCTTCGATCTTCGTCATGGGAACATGACCCCCCGCCGCACCCCAATGTTAAGACTTTCTGCCCTCTTCTAAGTTAAGACGGGTTTTTGGTGGCTTTTGATCTTATGGCGACGGTTTTGGACGCACATGTTTAACATACCAAGTGGCACCGAATGGTGGTGTCTATGGGTTTATTTGTGGGGACGGAGTGTTTCATATTCTTTTACCCGTTAAGAATAAACCCCAAAACCCATGGTCTAATTCACCATAGCTTTGGCCGCACTCCTCTCTTCAGACAGTAACTCAAATAAAATTGCCCTTAATAGAAAATCATTGAGAGGTAGTAACAGTAGGGCACGGTTTTCAGATTTAAATATTGCTTCATCCTAGAGATCTCTGCTGCTGACAAACCGATGACTCTAACACAGATAGGTGTGGGATGCTTTAAAAAGGATAACAAGACAACATTGGGGCTGAGGATGGGCATCACTCCTGTTTTGAGCCCTGACACAAAGTTAACCATGTTTTACTCCCCCCTCCCATGTTGCCTTATGTGTGAATTTTTATGTAAATGAAACTAAATTCCGTATGTACTATTTCGTATTTTACTTTTGATAAGGACTTTCTGGAGCCTTTCAACCCTTCCTCTTTCCCCACCCTTCAAATTAATTTCTTACTTAACATATGCATGCTTATAAACACTTAAAACCTGAGTGCTTATAAACATTGTCTACGATGTACTTTATGCATACATTCACATACACATTACATTGTAGTAGAAGCTTCTTAATGTGGGCCAGGTTTTTAAAGTGGGGATGGGAGGGCAAAAGTGTACATGCATATTTGCATACTAATCTGTTTTACATTGTCTTTTTATTTTTGAGACAAAGTCTCAAGCTGTCACCCTGAGTAGAGTGCTCTGGCATCACAGCTCACAGCAACCCTAAACTCTTGGGCTTCAGTGATTCTCCTGACTCAGCCTCCCAAACAGCTGCGGCTACAGGCGCCTGCCAAAACTTGGCCCAGCTATTTTTTGGTTGTAGTTGTCATTATTGTTTGGCAGGCCTGGGCTGGATTCGAAGCCATGAACTCCAGTACATGTGACTGGCGCCCTAGCCACTGAGCTCCAGGCGCCAAGTCTACATCGTCATTTTTAACATAATTATGTTTTTAGAATAACTGTTTGGTACCTGTCAAAGTAGACTGAATAGCTGTGTTTGATTTAGGTGAATAGAGTGACTAGTTTTAATAAATTTTGTGTTCTAGTTTGGGTAGATACCACTTCGGTATTCCAGTTTGCTAATATATTTTTTATGTGGTTTCTATAGGACTTTTTCTTTTTACTGAAGTGTCTACTTCTGAGACATATTATGTCAGTTCTTTGGCTTATGAGTCTTTTTGTGTCTATAATTTCAGATGTTTTCTTTGGTTGGGTTATGTTAGTCATGTTAGTCTTGTTTTTAATTGTCCTGGCTTGTGGGCCAGGGAAATCCACCCTCTCAACATGGAGGACTCTGCTAAGCATGGAAGAGGAATCATCTGCTTTGGGAAGGTCAGCTGATTTAATCTGGAGCTTTGCTGTGTTGGAACCACGAGGCTTTTCCTTGCACTTTTGCTTCTAAACTCTTATATCTGCCTTTTCATCTTTATGTTCCCAGGTACACAGCAGGGGCTCAGAAATGTTTGTTAACTGCCTTAGATGAAAGGGAAAAGCACTCCAGAGCAGGTTCCTGCCCCTGGAACCTCTATGTCCCTCCCAAGTTATTCTCTTTCCCATTTTCACCTGTTCTTCCCCCATCCGTCCCCCTATTCTCAAGATGCGGAACTCTGTGGCTAGGTAAAGACAGTTGCTGCTAAAGCTGTGTTGAGCTTAAAGGGTAAGTTCACGGACAAGGTTTTGAATTAGCTTGGTGAATCTGGTGAGATTCCTGTCTTAAAGTGAAAAAGAGTGGAACTGGGGCTTTTTAAACCTGATGTTCAGTAGCATCTGTGTTGCTGAAATAAGGTTTATACTTGGGGACTGTCTTCTTGAATTACGATTTTTTACAGGTATTTAAAGCCAATCAGAAACTTGTAGGATTTGTTCAACTTTATTTTTTTTTTACATGCATCGAGTTTTCTTCCATTTGTCCCTTAATAAAACACCAAGACAACCGTAGATGCAAAAATAAATAGCCTACCTCTTGTCTTCAGTTCATTTCTCTATTGAAATGTCTCTTAAACCTTCTTATATAAAGTTGTCAAAATCTATTCCTTGCTACTGATTTTGTTTAACAGAGCTATAAAGTTTAAAAATGAGCACAGAGTTTATCACGTATTCTAATGCTGGTATTATCAGGGCGAGATACTCCGATTTTTGTACTTGGTCTTCTACCCAGACCTGGCACATAATACCCTGCTTATATTGAGAGTTCAGTAAACGTCAAGTGATTTAAATATGTTGAATTGCACCATGCCTTTCAAGAGTTTCTAAGCATTAAGCTCAGCACAGCATATTTAATGTGTGTGGTATTTCCTACTTTCAAAGAGCAGTGCGTGCTAACTAGAGCATACATTGGTTAAAAAAAAAACCCTCCTGTCTACTTCTAATGGGGCTGAATAAATATTTATGCTGAGCGCTCTCATGTGAGTCAACTTTAGTTTAGCACTATTATGGCAAAGTAACCGTCACCTAGCATTTTACTACTTTGAATGAAAACACACATATTTTTAGAGGAAGAGGAAAGGTTGCTGGGGCCAAAAAACTAGGGAGAGGGTCCGGATTCAAACAGAGTAGTAGCACAATAACATGTCACTATTATAGATTCAGTACTGTAATTTTACCTTAGAAAGAAAAATGTGGGATGTCATTTATTTAAAAGTAAAGCAAATGTAGAGAAGATTGGTTACAGTTTTGAGGTCCGCTGGCAAGTCTCTGGGTAGGAGTAATTTATTTGGTCATCAGTGTCTCGATTTCCATATGGTGCTAATGTCTTTGTCAGCTCTTCTTCACTTCCTGCATTTATTTTTATGCAGCAGCCCGCCTAGTCTCTAGGGGAAAAAGCTGAGTGGTAGGAGAGGCTGTGAGCTTTTAGCAGGCTCTCAAAACCATAATCTATGCATGCAATAAAAACAAATACACTCACAGTTCAAAACAAAAAAGGGCACTCAACTCCCTAACCTTCAGTGTAACTGGGCCTTTTGTCCTAGGCAAAGATTATTTCGTTTTCCTTTCCGGGTTGATTATTGTTGCTTTCATTGTTGATTACTGTAAAGATTTCTCTTCTGAGACATTCTCAAATTTTATTTAAACTGAGTGGGTACCAGCCGTACTGAAACCGTACTTTTAGTAACGTATTTTTATTAGAAAAATGTCCAAATGATTAAGGGATTTTAATATTTGGTGGAGGCTGAAAAAAAGTTAGAATGTAAAAATGCTTCTTGGTGCCTAAGAATAGTTGTTCATTTTTTAAAAATTAGAAATATAGATGTAGAAAAAGGAAATAAAATCACTCGTAATTCTCCTTTGGAAAAAAATCGTAATTAACATATTGATTTACACCTGTTCATATATCTATCCTTTTAAACAAATCACACAATAATTTCTTACTGAATATCCCATTTTGTAATTTCCCTTTTTTTATTTTTAATTTTTTTTTTTTGAGACGGAGTCTCATTATGTTGCCCTCAGTAGAGTTCTGTGGCATCACAGCTCACAGCAGCCTCCAACTCTTGGGCTTAAATGATTCTCTTTCCTCAACCTCCTATGTAGCTGGGAACAGGCGCCTGCCACAATGCCTGGCTGTATTTTGGTTGTAGTTGTCATTGTTGTTTGGCAGGCCTGGGCTGGGTCTGAACCTACCAACTCCACTGTATGTGGCTGGCACCCTAGCCACTGAGCTATAGGCACCAAGTGTTTTTACTTTATTTTTTAAATTGACATATAATAATTGTACATATTTAAGGGGGTACATAGTGATGTTTCCCTGATCTGATCAGGGTAATTAGCATATTTATCATTGCAAACATTTACCATTTCTTTTTCTTTCATTCTTTTTTTTTTTTTTTTTGAGACAGAGCCTCAAGCTATCCCCCTGGGTAGAGTGCTCACAGCAGCCTCCAACTCCTGGGCTCAAGCGAGTCTCCTGCCTCAGCCTCCCAAGTAGCTGGGACCACAGGTGCCTGCCACAACGCCTGGCTATTTTTTTTTTTTTTTTTTGGTTGCAGCCGTCATTGTTGTTTTTGGTGGGCCTGGGCTGGATTCGAACCCACCACCTTAGGTGTATGTGGCTGGTGCCTTAGCCACTTGAGCCGCAGGTGCTGAGCCTTTTTCTTTTTTTTTTTTTAGACAGAGTTTCACTTTGTCACTCTCAGTAGAGTGCAATGGCATCACAGCTCACAGCAACCTCCAGCCTTTGGGCTTAGGTGATTCTCTTGCCTCAGCCTCCCAAGTAGCTGGGACTACAGGTGCCTGCCACAATGCCCCGCTATTTTTTGTTGCAATTTGGCTGGGGCTGGGTTCCGGCCTACCACCCTCTGTATATGAGGCCAGTGCCCTACTCACTGAGCCATAGGTGCTGACCCATTTATCATTTCTTTGTGCTGGAAATATTCACTATCCTATTTGTAGCTATTTGAGACTATATTTTGTTGCTAACTATCGTCATATTACGGTGGTATAGAACTGTGGTCCCCAGTAGGAGCTGGGCCACAGAGCTCCACCACTTCCCCTGCCTCCGTCCCCCTACCTCCATGGAAAAATTGTCTTTGGAAAAATTATCTTCCTTGAAACTGAGGAACTGGCACACAGCAGGAGATGAGTGGTGGGCAGCCACCAGCTTCATTTGTATTTCCAGGGGCACCATTCCCCCATTCCCTGTCACTGCATCACTGCCTGCGCTCCACCCTGCAACCCCCTCACTCCTTCCATGGAAAAATCGTCTTCCATAAAACTGGTCCCTTGTGCCAAAAAGGTGAGGACCCTCTGCTATAGAACTCTAGAACTTATTCCTTTTATCTTGCTGTAATTTTGTATCCTTTAACAAATGTCTCCCCGTTAGCGCCTTCCCAGCCTCTAGCACCCTCTGTTGTACTTTTTTCTTTTTGAGCAGCCTACTCCTAGAGAAAATTTCTACTTTTTATTTCTATGAGATCAACTTTTTTTGCTTCTACATAAAAGTAACAACATGTGATGTTTGCAAGGCACTTTTTTTTTTTTTTTAAGAGACAGAGTCTCACGCTATTACCCTTGGTGGAGTGTTGTGGCATCACATCTCACAGCAACTTCCAACTCCTGGGCTTAGATGATTCTCTTGCCTCAGCCTCCTGAGTAGCTGGGACCACAGGCACCTGCCACAACGCCCAGCTATTTTTTTGGTTGCAGTTTGGCTGGGGCTGGGCTCGAACCTGCCACCCTTGGTATATGGGACCAGCGCCCTACTGAGCCACAGGCACCGCCCAACAACGTGTGATGTGATGTTTGACTTTCTGTTCTGGCTTATTTCACTTGACACGATGTCCTCTGGTTCCAGCCTTGTTGCTGTGAGGGACAGGATTTCATTTTTTTAATGGCTGAATAGCATTCCATTTTGTATATATACCACACTTTCTTAATCTGGTTATTCATCGTTAGGCACCTAGGTTGCTTCTGTATTTTAGCTATCGTGAAGGGTACTGTAGTAAACGTGGGGGTGCAGATGTCTCTTCCATATACCGATTTCCTTTCCTTTGGGTAAGTGCCCAGTAGTGGGTTTGCTTGCTCATATGTGAGTTCTAGTTGTAGTTTTTGGAGAAATCTCCATCCTCTTCTCTGTAGTTTGCTAGTTTACATTCCCACTAACAGTATATGAGAGTTCTCTTTTCTCTGCATCCTCACCAGCATTTGTCACTTTTTGTTTTTCTAGTAATAGCCGTGCAGAGGTGAGATGAGACAGTAGCCTCTTTGTGGTTTTGATTTGGGTTGCCTTGATGATTAATGGTATTGAACAATTTTCATATATTTGCTGGCCATTTGCTTGTCTTTTTTTTTTGAGAAATGTCTGTTTGGGCCATTTGTCTACTTTTTCATTGGATTTTTTTTTTTGCTGTTGAGATGTTTGAGTTCCTTGTATATGCTGGGTATTAATCAATCCCTGTCAGATAGATAAAGTAGAACATCTATAAATTGACCACCCAAGGGACTGTAACAAACTGGTTAACATACAGAGGTGTTTGACATAAGGAATTAGGCCTTAGTACATGTGGTGCATGTCTGGTCTGTGAAAAAATTAGGTCAACTTAAGGAGGTGGTCAGAGGAAGGATATGGACAACAATGGAGGTTCTACTGTGGTTTGAAAATATTTTCTCCCATTTTGGAGATAGTTTTTTTTTGTTATTGTTGCAGTTTGGCCAGGACTGGGTTCGAACCCTCCATGCTCGATATATGGGGCTGGTGCCCTACCCACTGACCCACAGACACCACCCTTTTCTCCCATTTCGTAGGTTACCTTTTCACTCTGTGTTTTCTTTACTGTGCAGCAGCAGCTTTGTAGTTTAATATAATCCTATTTGTTTATTTCTGCTTTTGTTGACAGTGCTTTGCGGTCTTAAAAATCTTTGCCCAGACCAATGTCCTGAAACATTTCCCCTATGTTTTCTTCTAGTAGTTCTATAGTTCGGACTCTTACATTTAGAACTTTGATTCATTTTGAGTTGATTTTTTATATAGGGTGAGAGGTGGGAGTCTAGTTTCATTTTTCTTTTTTTATTGTTTGGGATTCATTGAGGGTACAAAGAATTGGGGTACACTGATTGCATTTGTTAGGTAAATTCCCTCTTATAATTGTGTCCTGCCCCCAAGAGGTGTGCCATACACTGTAGCCCCCTACCTTCCTCCCTCCTTCCCACACCCTATTCCCTCAGTCCACTACCCCCCGCCATGTATTAAGTCACCTATAGCCTTCATATTAGAATTGAGTCCACTGGATTCTTTGTTATTCATTCTTGTGATGCTTTACTAAGAAGAATGTGTTCCAACTCAATCCAGGTTAATACAAAAGATGTAAAGTCTCCATCTCTTTTAATGTAGTTTCATTTTTCTGAGACTGAATATCCAGTTTTTCCAGCACCATTTATTGAAGAGATTGTCCTTTCCCCAATGAGTGTTCTTGGCATTTTTGTCAAAAATCAGTTGATTATAGATATATGTGACTTAAATGACCCTCATCACCTCTTAAATGCCCCACCTCTTAATACTACCGCATTGGGCATTAGGTTCCAACATATGAATTTCGGGGTGGGGCGCCAGCATTCAGACCCTAGCAGCAGCTATCTGCAAATTGGGGAAGGGGCCCTCAGGAACAGAATTAGCTGGCACCTTGATCTCAAAAGAAACTTCATCCTCCAGAGCTGTGAGAAGTAAATGTTTTTTTGTTTTTGTTTATTTTTGAGACAGAGCCTTAAGCTGTCACCTGGGGTAGAGTGCTATGGCATCACAGCAAACAGCAACCTTCAACTCCCAGGGTCAAGCGATTCTCCTTTCTCTGCCTCTCAAGTAGCTAGGACTATAGGCGCCTGCCACAACGCCTGGCTATTTTTTGGTTGCAGCCATCATTGTTGTTTGGTGGGCCTGGGCTGGATTCAAACCCACCAGCTCAGGTGTATTTGGCTGGCGCCGAGTGGAGAAGTAAATGTTTAAACTAACCAGTCTGTGGCATTTTAGCAGCCTGGACTGATTAAGACAAAAGCTAAGTAGGAATTTTTGTAAGTGATGAGAGAAGGAAGGGTGAGGAAAGGGCTTTAGTAAGAAGACTCATCTTGTGAAAGAGTGCAGAGGTGTGAAAGGGCAAAAAACTATTTGTGAATCTTCAAAAATTCCTTGGGGCTGGAGATGATCCCTAGGGGAGTGTAAAGGATTGTGTGTGTGAAGATCAGGAATTGGGGTTGTATTCGGCAAGGGATGAGCAGGTGGTCAGTGTATGGGTGTTCAGTTTTAGAAATCTGAAGGCTTGCTCATGTGATGGGCTGTTGACGCTGATAAGTCTCAGCAGCTGAGGCTCCTTGGGCAGTTGTCTCTGCCTGGTCTCCGGCATGCAGCCTCAGGGTGCCCAGACTTCTTCCTTGTTAGCTCAGGGCTCCTAAGAGATGCAGCTGCAAACTGTGTGGCTTTGTATGACCTGGTCTCGAAAGTCACAAGGTGTCACTTCTATCTTATTATTGTAGTTAGAAATATGTCACAAAAGCTAGTCCATATTCAAGAAGAGGGAAATTAGACCACATTTTGGTGGGAAGAGTATCAATAAATACGTGCACTTTTTGTTTGTTAGTTTTGCATTGATTTGACTCTCAGTCTGACTGATATAAAAATGCCACTGATTTGTGTGCATTGATTTTGTACCTTGAGGTTTTGCTGAATTTATCAATTCTGGGAGTCTTTAAGTGGAATCTTTAGGGTTTTTGTTTGTTTGTTTTTGTTTGGTTTTTTGACACAGAGTCTTACTATGTCACCCTCAATAGAGTGCTGTGGCCTCACAGCTCACAGCAAACTCTTGGGCTTAAGTGATTCTCTTGCCTCAGCCTCCCGAGTAGCTGGGACTGCAGGTGCCCGCCATAATGCCTGGCTATTTTTTTGGTTGCAGTTGTCATTGTTGTTTAGCAGGCCTGGGCCAGGCTTGAACCTGCCAGCCTTGGTGTATGTGGCAGGCATCCTGCTCACTGAGCTATGGGGTGCCAAGCCGAATCTTTAGGGTTGTATAGATACGAGATCATATCATCAGCAAGCAGGGATAGTTTGACTTTATCTTTCTTGGTTTGGATGACCTTTATTCCTTTCTCTTGCTTGATGGCTTTGCTAGGACTTTTAGTACAGTGTTGACTAGAAGTGGTGACAGTGGGCCCCCTTGTTCCATTTCTTATGGGGAATGATTTCAATTTTTCCCATTCATTATGATGTTGGCTGTGGGTTTGTCATATATAGCTTTTATTATTTGGAGGTATGTTCCTTTTAAGCTTAGTTTGTTAAGGGTTTTTATCAGGAGTGAGTGCTGGATTTAATTGAATGCTTTTCCTGAATCCATTAAAATGGTCATGTGGTCATTGTTTTTAACTTCTGTTTATGTGGTGAATCACATTTATTTATTTATGTATATTGAACCGTCCTTGATCCCGGGTTGAAGCCTCCCTCATCATGGTGGATTGTCTTTTTGTTATGCTATTGAATTTGGTTTGCTAGTATTTTGTTGAGGTGTTTTGTATCTATGTTCTTAAGGGATATTGGTCTGCAGTTTTCCTTTTTTGTTGTGTCTTTTGCTGACTTTTGTGTCAAGGTAAAATTGGCTTCAGAGAATGAGCTGGGGAGGATGTCCTCCTTTTCAGTGTTACTGGAATAGTTTGAGTAGAATGGGTGCCAGTTCTTTGTAGGTTTGGTAGAATTTGGTTATGAACCTGTCTGGATTGAGCCTTTTTTTGTTGGGAGATTTTTTATTACTTTTTCAGTCTCACAATTGGTCTCTATTTCTGCCTGATTCAGGCTTGGGAAATTATGTTTTTCCAGGAATTTATTCATTTTCTCTAGATTTTCTAGTTTGTATGAGTAGAGGTTTTCACAGTAGTCAGATGATATTTTGTGTTTCTGTGGTATCAGTTGTAATGTCTCCTTTTTCATTTCTTATTGAGCTTATTTGAGTCCTTTCTTTTCTATTTCTGGTTAATCCAGCTAGTGGTCTATTGATTTTCCTTTTTCAAAGAACCAACTATTTGTTTCATTGATCTTTTGTCTTTTTCGTTTTGTTTTGTTTTCCATTTTGTTTAGTTTCTTCCTCCCTCCCTCCCTCCTTTCCTTCCTCCCTTCTCTCCCTCCTTCCTTCCCTCCTTCTCTCCCTCCCTCTATAGAGTAATGTGGCATCATAGCTCACTGCAACCTCAAATTCCTGGGCTCAGGTGATTCCCTGGTCTCAGCCTCCCAAGTAGGTAGTACTACAGGTGTCTGCCACAACACCCGCTATTTTTAGAGATGGGGTCTTGCTCTTGCTCAGGATGGTCTCAAACTTCTGAGCTCAAGCAATCTACCCATCTTGGCCTCCCGAAGTGCTAGGATTACAGGCATGAGCCACCCACCTGGCCCCATTTTGTTTAGTATTTCCTTGAGGTGTAACTTTCAGATTTGAATTTGTGATCTTTCTGTCTTTTTGTTGGAAACATTTAAGGCTATGAACTTTCCTCTTAGCGCTGTTTTTTTTTGTTTTTGTTTTTGTATTCCATAGATTTTTAACAGTTGGGTCACTTTTGTTGTACAATTTGAAAAATTGTTCAGTTTCTGTTATGATTTTGTCCGTAACCCATGGATTGTTCAGCAGTAGTTTGTTTAATTTCCATTCTTTTTAGTTTTGAGAGTTCCTCTTGGAATTCATTTCTAGTTCTATTCCACTGTTGTCTGAGAAGATACGTGATGTGATCTCAGTTTTTCTAAATTTGATGAGACTTGTTTTAGGGCCTAATATATGATCTGTCTTGAAAAATGTCCCATGTGCTAATGAGAAAAATGTATATTCTGCGGTTTTGGGATAGAATGTTCTATAAATATCTGTTAATCCACTCTTCTAGTGTTCTATTTATGTTCAGTGTTTATTTTTATGTAATGATGATCTTTGTCTTTTTTAAAAATGATTGTTGACTTAGAGTCTATTTTATCTGATTTAAGAGTAGCTACTTAAGCTTTTTGGGGAAAAAAATTTTTTTTTTGAGATGGTCTCAGTCTGTCACCCTGGCTAGAGTGCAGAGGTGCCACGCTAGCTCACTGTAGCCTTGAACTCCTGGGCTCAAGTAGATCTTCCTGCCCCGGCCTCCTGAATAGTGGGGACTATTGGCATGCACTGCCACACCCAGCTAATTTTTCCATTTTTAGTTCAGGTGGGGTTTGCTCTTGCTCAGTTTGGCCTTAAACTCCTGACCTCAAGTTATTCTTCTGCCTCGACCTCCCAGAGTGCTAAGATTACAGTTATGAGCCACTGCACCCGGCTGGTATGGAATACATTTTTTTTTTATTCTTCTACCTTGAATCTGAGAATCTTTATGAGTTACATAGGTTTCTTGGAGACAGCATATATTTGTGTTTTATTTTTTTATCCATTTAGGCGATCTGTATCTCTTAAGGGCAGCATTAAGAGCATTCATATTTAATGTTAGTATTGATATATGGGATACTGTTCTGGTCATCATTTTGTTCTCTTGTTTGTTTGTTCTCTCCCTTGTGTTACTGTTTTATAAGAGCTGTGAATTTAAACTTTTGGATATTTTTACCCTCATGAGTATCAGTCGTTTTGTTCTTTTAAGCATTTCTTGTATGGGATGTCTAGTGGTGACAGATCCCCTTGGTGTGTGCTTGTCTGGGAAAGACTTTATTTCTCCTTCATTTAGGAAACTTAGTTTTGTAAAATTCTTGGTTGACATTTATGCTGTGGTGAGGAGACTAAAGATAGACCCTTTTCTTTCTGGCTTGAGATGTGTCTGTTATGACGTCTGCTATTAGTCTGGTGACTTTTTCCTTTGTATGTTACTTGATGTTTTCACCTCATTGCTTGTAGGAGTTCCTCTTTACATTGACTTTGGGGAGTCTGATGAGAGGCCTGTGCACATGGTTTAAAACCATCTTGTGGGATGTCTTTCTGGATAGGTTCGGGGGTGAAATATGGACCTCTAGGAGAGAAAGCTGGACAGGATATCAAGGTTTGGGAGACCTTAGCATGGGTGATATTTGAAGCTATTTCATTGTTGAGATGGTCTAGGAAAGAAAGTAGAACAAACAGAGAAGCAAGAATGGATTGCCACTCTTTTGGATTGGGAAAAGAAAGATACACATTGAGAAACAAGGAGTTAGATTTTCAAAGGGTATGGAGGTGCTGAGTAGGATGAAGGGAAGAGTAGAAACTGGCTTTGGTGAGGTCGCCCTGTCGTGGATAATGCTGAAGGATTCAAGCTCCATGGATTGAATGTGGTCAAGGAGAATGGGAGGGCTGGTGTGTGTATTCAGGTCTGTCGGTATGGTAAGGGGAGGCAACCTAGGGGGTGTTTTGAAGGGAAATTTGAATTACATGATGGTGATTACCTGCATGGAGTGTTGTTTTTATGTTCTAAAGTGAAGAGAATGAGTACTTTTGCATTTGTATGTTTTTGTAAAGTGAAAAAAGAAAGCAGTGTTGAGGGAGAATAATGGATTTGCTACCAGTTTTGGTTATGATGTTTTGATGCAAAATGCATTTTAATAGTGATATCACAGAGTTTGACCTTAAAGGAGCTCAAGTCTATAAGCGATAATTCACTTTAATGTGTAACATTCTTACAGAGAACAAGTACTTAATAAATATTTGCAGAATGAAAGTATTATTCTCTTCCTGGGTGGTATGCTAGCCAGAGAAGCAATTTAGCTTAGAGGTGATATTTAGGTGAAATTGTAGCAATGCTGTGATTGTTCAATTTTGAGGAATGAGTTCTCAGGGCAAAGCTGAAGTTGTTTTTTTGAGACAGAATAGAGTGCCGTGGCAACATTATCTCTCACAGCAACCTCAAACACTTAGGATCAAGGAATCCTCTTGCCTCAGTCTCCCAAGTAGCTGAGACTCCAGGTGCCCACCAGCGTGCCCAGCTAGTTTTTCTATTTTTTAGTAGAGACGGTCTTGCTCTTGCTCAGGCTGGTCTCAAACTCCTGAGTTCAAGCGATCCTCCTGCCTTGGCCACTCTGACCCTCCAGAGTGCCAGGATTACAGGTCTGAGCCACTGCACCCAGTCACAAACCTGAAGTTCTGAGTTCATCATGAAGTGTCTTGGTGCCAGAATTGATTTTTTGCAGCTTCTGGTACTTTTGAGAAATAATTTTGATTTCAGAGTAGTGTTTTCCCCAACCTGAAGGTTGGTCAGCTCTTTTCTTCAGGTCATTTTTGAAAGAGAAACCTCTCTGCCAAGTCCTCTTCTCCTGGCGATTTTAAATGGATTGCTATTGTCCATTGCTTCAGGGATTCAATAGAGATTTTGACCAATATTAAAGATAATATGACAGATTTCTCTTGCTTTAAAAACTTATTCTCCTCCGCGTTATATTCCCTTCCCGAACTTCCTTATTATTATTTTTTTTAGGCTCTCAAGAGAGGACGTCAGTCCCAAGAGCCTTGTCTTCCCTGGTGTGCTCTGCTCTGGGCTGTGGTCACTGCAGATGACAAATTCTTCCTTTCATGATGGCAACTGTCATTATGATATACACTGGAAAAGCAGGGAAGTCTGATGAAGCAGCTGACTTTTCAAAGTGTACTTGATGACTGTGAATTTTCTGTGGTCCAAAGGGCAACAGAACCTCAAAACACCCGTCAGTCTGTTTCCTTGTTTTCCTCTATGTGTGTTCATTTCTCTCAGAATTTCTGTCTCCTAGCTTTGCTTTTTCTCTTTCTCTTAGCCTCTCTCTCTTTTTCTGTCTTTTTTCTTCACTGAATTTCCTTTTTTGCTTTCTCTTTTTATCATTCTTCATTTGGGGCCATAAAATGGAACTGAAGCATTTTTGTCGTCATGCTTTTAGTTTTGCATTTTCAGAATGAACTTCATGGATTTGTTCAATATCTGAGGCTGTCTAGGCAGGATCCTCCCATTGTACTTTTCATATATGTACTTTTCATATAAAATGGCTGGATGCTTTCCAGACAGCCTTTATAGTTTGTGTGTCCTATTTTTTTTATCTGCAGGAGTAATAGGAAAAAAACCCTGAAATGGATTTCCTGTTTGTTTAATATTAATTCATTTCATTACTATTTCAAAGGTAATTTGAGTTTTTTTGTATGTGCATTTGTGTCATGATTCAAAGCTTAGTGGAAACATTTAAAATTATTAATTATAAACTAAAATAACATAATCCTCTATTAGTTTAACAATTTGAGTCTCTCTGTATAAATTCTATGCCAAGGAGAAACATTTCTTGGCTATAGTATCATTCCCTTCTATTGATTTAAGGGTATTATTATTTTTATTTTTTATTTATTTATTTTATTTTTTATTTTTTATTTTTTGAGACAGAGCCTCAAGCTGTCCTCCTGGGTAGAGTGCCATGGCATCACAGCTCACAGCAACCTCCAACTCTTGGGCTCAAGCGAGTCTCCTGCCTCAGCCTCCCAAGTAGCTGGGACCACAGGCGCCCGCCCCAATGCCTGGCTCTTTTTTGGTTGCAGCCGTCATTGTTGTTTGGTGGGCCCGGGCTAGATTCGAACCCGCCACCCTGGGTGTATGTGGCTGGTGCCTTAGCCACTTGAGCCACAGGTGCCGAGCCTAGGGTATTATAATTTTAAAAACTTATAAGAAGGTGAAGAGGGGCCAGGTGTGATGGCTTGTTCCTGTAATCCTAGCACTTTGGGAGGCTGAGGCACAAGAATTGCTTGAGGGCAGGAGTTAGAGACCATCCTGGGTAAGAGTGAGACTCTGTCTATGCAAAAATAGAAAAATTAACTAGGTTTTGGTAGGTACCTATAGTCCCACCTACTTGGGAGGTTCAGGTAGGAGGATAGCTTGAGCCCAGGAGCTTGAGGTTACAGTGAGCTATGATGATGCCATTGCTCTCTAGCCTCGGTGACAGAGCAAGATTATGTCTCACAAAAGATGAAAGGGTAGAAAAAAGAGGAAACTTGCTTTTTCTTTCTCAATTAATGGCAGACAGTGAGTAATTTTTGGTTCTAATCTGGTGCCATCCTGGGATGTGAACCTGTGTCATAGTGTCACATCTAGCTTGGTCTCTACACATTGGCCACCAGTGAGGGCTTCAGCTCCTGAGAGCCCTGCCTGTGCTCAGAGCACAGGGAAGGCCCCAGCAGCCTCCTCTACATTCCTGTAGGATACCAGGGCCCCCCACCTCTCTGACCCTCAGGCTCCTTTTGACCAAGACACCTGTCTGCCCAGTCAGCCTTTAGCTTTTGATAATATGTAATTTAAAAAAAATTAAAACAATTTTTTATGCCTTCGTTTTCCTGTTAACACGCCTACCTCAAATCCTTATTTTGTGCACTGGACAGAAAGAATACGTGATTGTGCCCCTCTTCGAATGGCAGTTCCGCTCACCCTTTCTTTAGAGCAGTGATTTTCAACAGGTGTGCCGTGACGGGTTCTTAGGTGTGCTGAGAAAAGTTTTAAAGATCATTAATTAAATTATTTTCAAAAGAGGTTCAAAGTAAGTATATTCTTTTCTGCTCTTTATTCTTTTTTTATCTTAACGTAATTTAAATGTGCTGCGGAAGTTTAACTATAGGTTCAGGAGTGCTGTGAGATAAGAAGGTTGAAAATCGCTGCTTTGGAGGGAGAGGTGGAGATGGCTTGGGCCTTTCAGCTTTTGAAGAGTTTGAAATTCTTAGTTCTTTTCCACGAGTACTGCATAGAAAAGGAGGCATTTTACTTGGTGAGGGTGCTAACGCGTAGGGAGTGTTCCCTGGACCTGGCTGCGGTCAGGCTCTGATGGGCAGTGAGAGCCTTATTTGATCCTCACATCAGCCCTGGGCAGTTGGCTGTGTTCTTCCTTTTCCTGTTTTACTGATGAGAGAGTTTAAGGAACTACCCAAGATCACAGAGTTTATCTGCAATGTTTTACCTTCTCTCAGGAATGTACTGAGATCTTAAATGAGTTTGTTGCAGATATAAATTTACCAGAGTGGAGCCGGCTTATTTAATAGTACCAGGCCTTAAATGTGAGGAATTTTGCCATTGCATTATTGAGTTAACCATGATGCCAGGGCTCAGCGCCTGTAACTCAGGAGCTAGGGCACCAGCCATATATACCAGACGTGGTGGGTTCAAACTCAGACCAGGCCTGCCAAACAACAATGACAATTACAAAAAAAAAAAATATCCGGGCATTGTGGCAGGTGCCTGTAGTCCCAGCTACTTGGGAGGCTGAGGCAAGAGAATCGCTTATGCACAAGAGTTTGAGGTTGCTGTGAGCTGTGATGTCCTGGCACTCTACCGAAGGTGACAAAGTGAGACTCTGTCTGAAAATAAACAAAAAAAAAAGTTAGGATGACAATGTAGCCAAAAGAAAAAAGAAGGTTTTACTGTTGCTGTTTTGGGGGAAAAAATGTACCTGTGATCCAGGAGAGGGGAGAAGGCAATCATAGGATGTGGAAAGTGCTGGAAAGGAAGTTTTCTGTCCTCTTCTCCCCTCCACGGTGGTATAACTCCCTTTGAGGGAATAGTTTTTCATCCCACGGCGGAGCACCACTACTTCTTCCAAGGAAGCCAGTGGGCAGGTCTTACTTTCTTGGAAGCAACTGTGGGCAGGTCTTACCTTCTTGGAAGCAACTGTGGCACCATTAACTTCCTCCTGTTACTGGGCAGTGCATGGTCAAAGCAGCTGTACGCAGTTTATTTAGTATTTTTCTATGCTTTGAAGTAAATCTGTATCACTCCCCCCCCCCCGCATACGTTGTACATTGCCTTAGTGGAGAAACATGTATGAAGACAAAGCAATACAGTATTTCTTTTCAGTTACAGACCTAGTGACCTTAACAGCCTTAGGGCCCTTCTCCCATGTTTCATGTTAGTGTCCAGGAGTCCTTCTTTCTTTGAATGTACATACAAATTAAGGGACAAATGTTATCAGAAACATTCTAATGAAAGTAAAAAGTAAGGTGCAGACCTCATTTTCTTTATTCTCTAGTATTTGTCGCCCCTCCCTTACTGTCCTCCCCTGCACACAGCCTGTCAGGTCAGTGCAGGTTCTTAGCGTCTGCTGGAAGCACAGGTTGCTGTCGTTGGCAGGCCTGCCTGGTTTCCTCTCTTTAAAGGGAACCCGAGACCTGTGTGGGCCTGACGTCTTTCACGTGGGAGATGTTCTTTGGAGCTGGATTTACCAGTCCCAGTTTTGTGTATTAAACGTAGCAGGTGCTTTTTTTTTGTGGGGTGGGTGATGAGGAAGGGTGTCTTCACAACACTGCTTCCTACCTCCTCTTGGTGCTGGGGGCGGAGTTTGCTTCTGCCCAGGTGATTCTAAGTCTCTGCTGTGGGCTGGCCTGGCTCATCCTCCTGTGGCTATGGCTGGCCCCTTATCTCCTGGATCAGCTCTTTTCTTCTGAGAAAAAACGTTCAGGATTCACCTGCTCCAGAGGTGGGTGGGTGGGGGTGTGGAGAGGTAAAGGCAGGCTTGATGGTTGTTTTTGCTACCACAAAAACATGGTTGTTATACCATGTTGCTATAACATTTTTTGGCTATTCAGAAATGTCTGTTCTAGAAGGTGCCTCGAAAGCCTGGGTGTTGGCTTCCCAGGGTTGCAGTATTCTATTTTCGAAGTGACAGAAGTGCAGGGCTCTTATTTATATCAAAGCTGCTTACCAGGAAGTGCGTAGGCCTCCTCTGACAGTATGGCCAAAGAGCAGTTACATCCAGTGGCTTTCTTTTATCTCGCTTCCTAACTCATTTAGGAATGAGTTACAGAATGATCCTGTGATTTATCTTACACTTGACAAAAGACAAAATTTCAACAAATTTAGTTATAGATCTAATTGGCTTTTACTGGTGATTCATGGATGGGGCAGCCTTTATTTTATAAAAGAGTGAGAGCTCCCACTGGGCACTGGTGGAACCATTGGGTTTTGTGAAGTGGGGACAAGGAAATGGAACAATGGAAAGAAGTTGATTGGTTAGTGTCGTGTTACTCCTGGTTACTTTCTTGCCAGCGGCTGACAGAGAGTGGATTTTCTTGTACTGACTCATGCAGGTTGGACTCTCCTGTTTCCAGGAAAAACTAGTCTATTTGGGGTTCTTCTTTAATGTTTCCATTTGGTGATGTGGCATTTATTTGGTGATATGGCATTCAGCATGAGTGACTGGTTTGGTTTAATTTGGTCTCTTGGGGTGTAGTATAGGAGCTCAGTCCTGAAATAGTGGCCTTTCATAATTTCTGTTTGGGGTGGTGCCCTTGGCTCCAAGGAGTAGGGCACCCGCCCCATATGCTGGAGGTGGTGGGTTCAAACCCAGCCCCGGCCCAAACTGCATAATTTCTTTTTAACAAACCTTAAAAATCACTTATGCTGTTTTTAAGTTTGTTCTCTTTAGATGTAAAGTATAAGTACATCCTCACTACTTTTTCCCATGGCGGCAATTTTTTTTTTTAATAATTGGATATTTCTGTTAGGTCAGGCTGTAATACTTTTTGCTTCATCTTCTTTGAGTAAAGAGCTTAAGCTTCTTAATAGATAACAGCTAAAAATGTGGCCTTGTTAAAGGGAAGAAAAAAATTGGCTGGGATTTGAGAAGAGCTGTGTTTGCTTTCAGGTTAAAAAAAGGAATTATTTTTCTCTATACAATGGAGAAGTGTGGCCCAGAAAGTTGAATGGCATGCCAACTGTTTCTTTGTCCTTCTGCTGTAACTTTGAGCATGGGTTTTGCTTGTATCAAATAAGTGGGTTATTATGACCTCCCAGTATCCAAGGGAATAAAGCTTGAAATCAAGAGTAGCTGACATTCCCAAAACCCAGGAGTGAGGATTACCTTTTTCTCTTCAGTGAAGTCTGAAGAGTACTTGTTAACAATTGTGAGTGAAACTTTCACTCGATCTTTTGTTGTTTGGTTAAGGAAGGATATCGAGGCTGTTTTCGATGTTAAAATTCTTGTATGGTATGTGTTGGGGTGATGCCATACTCTTTGCACATCAAATTAAACTTTCGGTTTAAAAATATTTACAAGTAGAAAACTTGTAATTTTTTAGATGAAATAATACCACTTATTTTTTTAATCCCTGGTTTACAATGTGACGTACAGCGATGGTAGGGAAATTAATAGTTTAGTTTTTATGGACATCGCTCAAATGAAAATCAAATATAGTTAATCTTGGCTCGGTGCCTATAGCTCAACCGGCTAAGGCGCCAGCCACGTACACCTGAGGTGGCGGGTTCGAATCCCCAGCCCGGACCCACCAAACAACAATGATGGCTGCAACCAAAAAATAGCCGGGCGTTGTGGCGGGCGCCTGTGGTCCCAGCTACTTGGGAGGCGGAGGCAGGAGACTCGCTTGAGCCCAGGAGTTGGAGGTTGCTGTGAGCTGTAATGCCACGGCACTCTGCCCAGGGGGACAGCTTGAGGCTCTGTCTCAAAAAAAAAAAAATATATAGTTAATCTTATTTTAGACTCATATATATATATATATATATATATACACACACACACACACATATATATATTTTTTTTTTGCAGTTTCTCATTGGGGCTGAGTTTGAACCCACCACCCCCGGTACGTGGGGCCAGCGCCCTACTCCTTTGAGCCACAGGCGCCACCCTAGACTCATAGGTTTTTGTAACCTATTTTAAAGTGAATTCCTGACTGCAATTGTAGCACTTACTATGAATACTGGAAGTGATGGTGGATTTCACTTCTGACTCTGATGTCACTGGGAAATAAAGTGGAGGGGGTGTGTGTGTGTGTATGTGTGTGTGTGTACACATGTGGTGTTTCCAGGCCTCACTACCTTGAAGGGGCTTGATCAGGGTTTAGACTTGGGACAGTGGCTACCTGTCCTCACTGAGGCTTGTTACTTAGATCTCAAAGTTCCCTTTCTTGTCATCTTTGCTTCAGCAAATGTAAGGACGACAGTGGAGGCTGGGAGCTGGGCTGGAGGCTGCAGTGTGTGCTGAAGAATCAACAAAACAGGACAACAAAAGACATTATAAAAGTCTTGCTCTTCTCAGACAAGGGCTGCATTGTTTGTTCTTTTTCATCCTTGGGTAGCTAGCTGTCCTTCCGACTCGAGTCAACTATTTGTCATGCCCCCTCCCCATGGGAGAGACCAGTGAGACCAGCTGAACTCTCTGGAGAGTTCTGGAGTAAAATTCCGACTGGACTTGTTTTTCATGCTTTCTGTGACCTCCAGTGTTTGAGCAGCAACTAGGGCACCTCAGTCTCCCATTCCATCGTCTTTGCCTTCACTTCCGCTGCATGGTTAACTATCTCCTGAGGCTCCTCCTTGGCCCCTGAAGTATCTACAGAAAGTTACTTTTAATTTATACGAGTAATGCATGAGTATATTCTCTGTGTTAAATTTTAAAAAAGACAAAAGAATATAGCTAAAGATAGTTGTTGAGGCATGTTTTTTGGTGTGAATCCTGTCCAAGCATTTTTAGTGATTTGTATGCCTGCCAGTGTAGACCAGGGGTTTTCAAGATGGTTAGAATGAGCCCACAGAGGGCTTGTTAAAACAGATTGCTGACTCCACCCTCACTGTTCTGAGTCAGTAGATCTCAGGTGAGGCCTGAAGATTTGCATTTTTAGTAAGTTTCCAGGTGACGCTGACACTGCAGTTTTAAGGATCACATTTAGGAACACTATAGAAAATTGATTTTTTAATGTGCCTTTTAAAAAAGCAAATGCTATCATGTTATGTGTTTCTGTGCTTTTCATCAGCTCTGTGTCCCAGAGAGATTTCTGTGCTAGTACATACTGATAATCTCTCTCTCTCTTTTTTTTTTAGAGAGACAGTCTCTGTCGCCCTCGGTAGAGGGCTGTGGCGTCACAGCTCACAGCAACCTCCAGCTCTTGGGCTTAGGTGATTCTCTTGCCTCCACCTCCTGAGTAGTTGGGACTACAGGCTCCCTCCACAACTCCTGGCTATTTTTTTCTTGCAGTTTGGCCGGGGCCAGGTTTGAACCTGCCACCCTCAGTATATGGGGCTGGCGCCCTACTCACTGAGCCACAGGCACTGCCTGATCATCTCATTCTTTTTTTGCAGTTTTTGGCTGGGGCTGGGTTTGAACCTGCCACCTCCGGCATATGTGGCCAGCACCATGCTCACAGATGCCACCCATCTCATTCTTTTTAACAGCTACGTAGTGTTCCAGGGTATAAATGCCTTTCAGCTTCTAAAGTGGACATTGGTTCTTTCTAGTATTTTCTTGTTAACTATTATAAATGAGTGCCACATTGAACATCCTGAAGTATGTATTTGTCTGCGGTAGGATGGAGAAGTGAAATTGCTAAGCATGTGCATTTTTGTTTCTCTATTTTTCTTTTTAAACAGATAATGGTGCTCTGACTGGGATGCTCGCTGCATTGATATCCAGCTTTGAGGAGTTTGCATATTCTACTCCTAAGCTAGGGCTAAACCAGGTTGCTAGGAAAGTCATAAAATGTGCTCACTGGACCCTGCCTTTTTTCAGTCTTGCTCTGTCGGGTGGGCTAGAGTGTCATAGCTCACCTGTAACTTTAAACTCCTGGGTTCAAGTGTTCCTCCCACCTTGGCCTCCAGAGTGCTGGGATTATAGGTGTGAGCCACCACATCAGACCTCATAGGATCCTTTATAAATTCAACCTGAGATGGGCTTTGAACTGCTGAAAGGTTTATCTAAATCTTTTGCAGACTTCCTAACACAGTACACAGTGCTGTATAACTGTCTCTTACCTCTAGCAGCACACCTGATGACTAAGCATCTCTCTCAGTGAACATGGCTCACTTAGGTAAACTTCTAGGAGCTGTAGGTCCAAATGTATTTTTTTATGGGAAGTTAGTCCTAGACTTTTCTATTGTATATATTTTTCCCCCACAAGTCAGACTTCACATGTGGATAACCACATGTAGCATTCTCTGCATCCTAACCCAGGGTGTCATCTTTTTCTGTTCTGTCCTGGGCAGTGATGTGTGTTAGGTGAGTTGGGCAGGTGTTAAAGGGGGGCTGTGGTCATAGGTAAGTTGTAGCAGGGCACCTGGGGGTATGTCCTACCACTACCATTTCTAACTTGTGTTTCATGGAATGATAAAATTCAGATTAGGCATGGGGAGAGTTTACAGTGGGTTGTCAACTCCTTGTTTTGCCAAGGCACTGAAACTAGCCAACAAAAATTGACCATGTTTTCATAAATGTGAGATTTTAACCCTTCTCCTCCCCTCACCCCCAAATCAGGAAAAACATTATCTCAGTATGAAGAGGATTACTTTAAGGTTTAGTTTCAGGAAAATTGATCTTATTCCCCCTCCTTTTGCCTCAGATAAGTGAAAATGGTGATGCAGTCTAAAATTGCTGTAGGTGACAGAGAAATTTGGTCATTTCATGAGTAAAAGATTCCATGTCCACATTGGCTTCCTGGTTTGTCATACGGTTGGTGGTGTGCCTGTCTCAGTGACTGCTGGGTGTGGGGATGGGCTGGAACATGCACCTCTCCCGACCACATGCTCTCATGGTCACTCACTCCCACCCCTGGAGTACCTGCTGTGTGCCCAGCACCGAGCTGTGTCCTGGATACATGGAAGCAGGGAGCTCCCTGGTAATCCAGCTTCTTGATAGCACACAGATGACTTTCCCACGAAAATGTACTTAACTTTTTGTGTGCAACTGCCATGGCTACTCAAACATGACTTGATATCAAAGCCTTTACATAGATTCATCAGCTCTGGCCACAGCAGGGCTTAAACAAGATTGCTATTGAATCTTTGAGTTTCCCAGGAGAGTCTTCTTTCTTACTTAGCTGTTCAGACATGGCAGAATAGAGCAAAGAAATCGTTTCTCTTGTAAGAAAAACTTAATATTCTTTACCTGTTTTTCCAACTTGTGCTTTGGGTTGTGGAAATACTCTGTTCAGTGATAACAAAATTTGTTATGAGTTTAGCACCAGGGCTTCTTAGATACCCGTCTCTCCAGGAATGCTTCAGCTGAGCCTGAGTTAGTTGCTCATTTTGAACCTCATGTGGTGTGTAAAAACAAATTAAAAAGTAACCCACAGAGTAACTCATTACAATTTTAATTTCTTTCCATTCAACCAAGATGTAAGGGGCTTATTAGGTTCTTAATAGATGCTGTGCTTTATTAGAGTCTCTTTTGTAGTTACAATTTACTAGATAAGGTGCTAAGGGGATAGGGTTGACCTCAACGTTTAAATAATCCTTAAATTTGGTCAAAATGGACAAATGCCATGTAAAAAATGGGCACAAGAAGCCACTTGAAAGGGACAGTCTAACACCTAAAGAATCAAAGTTACTTGCTTTCTGAGTGTGAATTGGATCAAAAAAGTATTTCAGAAGGAAAGATGGGGGCCTGTGAGTTGTGTGTGCCTCCTATGAACTTTCCTAAGACGAGCACTGCTCTGAAATCTAATAAATATTTACTGTAAGAGGAGACATTCCAGGCCTTTCCTCCCTGGTGCTGGAGGGCTTAGTGCAGTTGCTATGGAGGGCAGGTGCTGTCTCAGCTATGTGACAAAGACAGGCCCTTCAAGAGGGAAAGGTCATTTAACCTCAGCCTGATGAGTATTGATCAGTTTCTTTATGGCCTTCCGTATTGTAATATGTGTACATATGTCTAACATTTTTAACTATTCATTATTTTTTAAAGTACTGTTTTATTTTAGTCAGAATATAGCTTCCTATTGTAAAACCCTAGTCTTGTATGTTGGGAAAATGAAGATCTAATTTATTTCTTAATTGTTTATAGTATTATTGTCAAATTCTTCTAGTAGGCAAAGAACAGATTATAATATGTGCAATTTCATAAAACATTAGAAAATCCTTGCCTGAAAGATTATTTTTATTTGAAGAAGCATGAATGTTCTTGTTGATTCTTACTATACCTTGAATATTTTTAAAAAGCTGTTTACAGAATCTATAGTATAAAATTTAAATTTTGGAACCTTTTACATGGTTTTCACCTTACAAATTAACCAGCAAAGGAGCTAATATGACTTTTGGAGTTATTTAAAATGTTGACCTTTGTATTTCATGAATGCTGCAAGAATATAAATAACATTTTTATGAAAAGCATTTTGCTGCTTTCCTTTGGTGTCTAATATAGTAGAATGTTCTAGAATTTTAATAAACATTTTAATTCCTGTTGAAATGGAACTGTCCAAACCTTAGCAACTTTTCATTATTTCTTCTTTCTTAGTGTCCTAAGTAGGACTATGCCATGTTAAGTTATAGAAATGATAAGTTTTGGAGCTACCAGGCTAGCAGCATTAGGGCGGCCTGGCTTACAGCACCTGTCCGGTGCTCCTGGCAAGGGTGTCTTGTGTCCCTTTACCTTGCAGGCCTCACTGGTGCCCATGAATAGGTATCAGTGAGGCTTCCAAGTGACTGAGAGAGAGATTTGAGTCTGGGTAAGGGAAAGACAGTTATTTCGGAGGCTTATAGCTGATCACCTAGGAAAAGACATTCTATAGCAATAAGAAGAAGTATTTCAATTTGGGACACTTATTTGCAGCTGGAAATGGGGCCTGGACTGTCAGACCAGACTTCTGTCCAGCCCTGCCTTTGCTTCAATTCTTCCACATTGTTATTCTGGGTTTGGACTGTATTGGAAAAAGAACTGCTTTATGCAGTCTGCATTTCAATCAGTTTGTAAATGCTGTACCTACCAAAGGATTTAACACTGAGAAAATTAAGGTAACCATGGGATTCCCATATGAAAATAGTCACTTTTCACTTCTGGGATGTAGGAGGTCAGGAGAGATGAAGACCACTGTGGAAGTCACATGCCAGATGCACAGCTGGTGTTGTGTTTGTCGGGGACTTTGGTGATGTTGAAAGGATGCAAGAAGCCAAATTGAACTTCAAAAAATAGCTAGGATATCAGAAGATCAGGCAGTCCCTGTACTTAGAGTTGCTAGCAAACCAGACTTGAGAGACTGAGAAACTGTTACCAGTGGGCGAACTGCATTCATCCCCCCACCTTGGCGTTTGCAGCCTACCTGTGCCATCACAGGAGACAGACTAAAGGAAGCACTTAAGAAACTGCATGATATGAGAATTAAAAGAAGAATGTTGTGATTTAGAAAAAGAAAAGATGAACATCAGCCTTTTATATCTGTGTGAAGGAGGTTTTCTCTGGCTTGACTTTGACAAATGGAAGTGTGTCTCCAAGTCTGGTTTGCCCATCTGCCCCCCTGGGTGTTATTAAAGCTTTGCTTTGTTGAACAATCAGATACTCAACTCCATTGCCCTGTGGAAGATGAGTAAATGCAATGCTTCTGAAAGTGGTCTTTTCTCCCTACCCTACAATCTATTGGTACTATCATTTTGGGAAGCCAAACAGAGATAATAAATTGAAATCTCTCTCTCTCTCTCTCTTTTTTTTTTTTTTTTTGCAATTTCTGGCCAGGGTTCGGTTTGAACCTGCCACCTCCAGCATATGGGGCCGGTGCCCTACTCCTTTGAGCCACAGGCGCCGCCCAGGGATAATAAATTGACCAGAAGACAGTTGTGGAAATTTGACCTGAAGTTAGTGAAATAAAACTTTGAAGAGTAGAAAAAGAGAAATGATAATTTTTGGTTGATTGATTAGTTGATTGCCTTTAAAGTGATAACCATTATGTTAAATCATGAAGTTTTAAGAAAAAACAAAAGGAAATGAATTCAAAGCGGAGTGTATTTGGAGCCACTCAGGAGGCTGAGATGAAAGGGTAGCTTGAGCTCAGGAGTTTGAAGCTCCAGTGAGCTGTGATCACTTCATTGCACTCCACCCTGGCGACAGAGTGACACTTAACCTCTTCAAAAAAAAAAAAAAAAGGAGGCTCAAGTGGCTAACGCGCCAGCCACATACAACTGAGCTGGTGGGTTTGAATTCAGCCCTGGCCTGTCAAACAACAATGACAGCTGCAACCAAAAAATGGCCGTGCGTTGTGGTGGGTGTCTGTAGTCCCAGCTACTTGGGAGGCAGTTAGAAGCAGGAGACTCTTGTGCCCAGGAGTTGGAGGTTGCTGTGGGCTGTGATGCCATGGCACTCTACCCAGGGGGATAGCTTGAGGCTTTGTCTTAAACAAAAAAAAAAAAAAAAGAAGGAGAAAAAGGAAAAGAAACTAATCTGTGGCTCCTGCACCTACAGGAGGTGGGGGGTGCTAGCATATGAGTTAGCTACTATAGATGAGCCTGCCTGTGGGTAGTGTCTGCTAGGTTTTGATGAGTTCTGATGAAAGAGAAGTATAACTTTTAATCAGGGTCATAGGTAAAAATCTGTAAGTGAGTTTGAAGGTTGTCTTCCCAACCCTAGAGTCACTTTTGGGATCTGTAGCAACAAAGGCATATAGAGATGACGACTTTGTGTCCCCATGTGATGGCTTAGGCCTTCCCATTCTGGGTACCGCTTTTTGAGGGCTGGCTCCAGACGAGAAAGGAAGTGGATGCTTTGACAAGCACTGTTCTGTGGGTTTACGTAAATTAGATGGATCTCATTTTGTGTTTTCCATAGCTGTTTTAGTAATTTGTAGTAATTTACAGATGGTAGATCTGAGGGTCCAAGAAGTGGATGCTTTCTGCCCAGTTCACAGGGTTCCCCGTGGAGTCAGAATGCAGACACCCAGGGTTTGATTCCGAAGTTCATGCTCTGTGGCCACTACCACTAGCTGCTTGAAGACAAGAGCTGACTTGGAGGGTGTTGCTGTGGAACTACTTGCCTTCCCCTCACCTCTGCATACCTGTGTACACGTGAGGATACACACGTGTAGAGAGGCCCTAGCTCTTGCTGGATTCTGGGCACAATAGTTAGCATTGTCATCAAGACAATATTTCTGTAAATCATTCCTCCTGCTCTACGCTTTTTATAGGAAAGTGTGCGGGCAGGGCAGGGAAGCTTGAGTTCTGCCTAGGACCAGTCTGATTGACCTTTTTTCTTCCCTTATTTTCTGACCCTCTTCATTTTCCAGATGAGGTTCCTGACTAGTGAAGGTCTCACCATAGTTAATCAAGTCTTTATTTCTGCGGATCAGCCCAACTCTAACTTCACATCCTATCGTATTACTCCCAGTTATTCCTGTGGTATGGGATGCGTGAGACTCTCTGATATGAGTTAGGTAGCTGTGCCTTAGGGAGCTCATGGCTAGTGTGGGATGCAGGTGGGCGAGCTTTAGCTGCAGCCTATGACAGAATATCACCACTGTTTAAAGACTGACCAACACAGCCTTGCTCAGTGGCAGTATTATAGCCCGTGAGGTTTATCTGAGGCATGGTTATTGCTAGTTGAAAACATTTCCCAATACCCCACTATGATGACTTGAAAGATAGCTGGCATTGGTAATTTTTGGCAGTAAATACAGAGACTGAAAATTAAAAAAAAAAAAAGACTGACCCATGCAATTTGAATTAAGAGAAAGGTGAAAGTAGTCCTGGTGAGTGAGATTCTGAGTCATTTTCATAAAGAATAAGCCATTTTCCTTGTATCTCAACTTGGAGAATTTTAATAGCTTTGGGAAGAACTTTCCAGCTAAAGATCAAGATCATACGGAGATTGTCTTGGTATCTATTGCTGCATAATGTATTATCGCCAAACTTACCATCTTATTAATAAAAAACCCAAGATGTATTATCTCACACAGTTTCTGCAATCAGGAATGGGACTGGGTACCTAAGGAGGTCTTCCACGAGGTCGCAGTAAAGGTGTTGACTGAGACCTCAGGCTCTCAAGGCTGGACAGGGTGGGGATCTGTTTCTAAGCTCATGTGGGTGGTCCCGTTGCCAGGGAGTGACAGTCCTCCCTCCCTGGGCCTCTCCATAAAGCTGCTATGCCATGGCTTCTCTCAGAGAGCATGATCTAGGTGCAGAGAACCGCGAGCTGTATGATTCTGTTGGTATCACGCGGGCAGTGGCTACACAAAGACACAAATACAGTCATCTCTGGGAGCAGTGGCGATGACCTGGCGTGTAATGTGAGTGAGGAAAAGGTGCAGGGCCTCTCTAGCTGGAATTTAGGGGATTAGGAGCGATATCTGGGAGATGAAATTGAAGCTGACGCGTCGTGAGTTCTGCAGAGTATGAATGTGGGGTGAATTGACCTTCAAGCAGCTTATCCTAGTAGGGAGTTACATTTTGTATGTAGCTGTGAGCCAAGGTGGAAAGTGATATGTTCATGGAGGTACGTACGGGTTACAAATATGAAAGTTCAGAGGTTGCTGCTTGCTGGGGAGCAGTCAGGTTTGTGTTCCAAGCACATGGCCCAGGGGTTGGTGTCATCGCAGTGTGGTTCATCCATGCTTTATAATGCCATGAACTGCTGTGAGTGATCTCTTTCCATACACACACATGCCCACACCATGAACACACATGCAGAATTGTCTTGTCTCTGGGATTAGGCTTGTAGAGATTGTTGGGGTTACGGTTAGATCTGAGGTGACGCTGCTAGTTAGTTTGGTAGTGTTGACCTCCTCCCCTCCAACTTCTGTCTGGCTTTTTTTTTTTTTTTTTGAGACAGAGCCTCAAGTTGTCACCCTGGGTAGAGTGCTGTGGCATCACAGCTCACAGCAACCTCCAACTCCTGGGCTTACGCGATTCTCTTGCCTCAGCCTCCCAAGTAGCTGGGACTATAGGTGCCTGTCACAATGCCTGGCTCTCTCTCTATATATATATTTATTTATTTATTTATTTATTTTTTGGTTGTAGTTGTCATTGCTTGGCAGGCCAGGCTGGATCCGAACCCTCTGGCTCTGGTGTATGTGGCGAGCGCCTTAGGTGCATGAGCTACAGGCACCGAGCCTTCTGTCTGTTTTTGAGTGGTGCAAGGTGGAGGCTGATAGCAATGTGTGATTTCCTAGAGTGCAGTGCAGCTAACCATTTTGTTTATGTTGTGTTGTTTAGAATCTGTTGCCGCATGTAACCGGTTCTCCTAAGAAGAGATCGTATATGGGAGTTGTATTTGTGTGTGTGCGGAGCGTCCAGGGCAGGGTTATTTAAGCAATGTATCCTGTACTCTGGGTGTTTTCTGTAGCCAGAAGGAAGCCTTAACCATTGTTACTTACAGTGGATTACTTTTCAAAAGTTGGTCAATCTCTTTCAGGCCATTAATGGCTTAGAGACTAATAAGCAAGCCCATTAAATACTATTTTATGTCTGAAAAAAGAGTGAGTGCTCTAGGAGAAAGCAAGCTGTTTTCTCTAGTTAACAAGGTGGAGCGGGTGTTCCCAGCGGTTCGGGTTATAATAAGACTTGATGAGTCAGAAATGATGTTATTCTGGAGACAACTGTAGAAGTAATTAGAATTTTACCTCCTTTTAATTAAAAGATTCTAACTTTCACCTACCTTCTCTGCCATCTGGGCAAGGCATAGAGTTGTCTCCTTGTCAGTCAGGCTCCCTCTTGACTTTTGGGGTGACCTCAAGAGAACCCAGGACTTGGGCTTTAGAGTGGGCTCACGTTCTCACCAGTGAACAAAGAGAAAGCATTTACCCAGGGCTTCAAACCGGAGTCTGTGGGACACAGCTGGGCCTGGGTTGGAACCATCTCCAGGGCGTTAGCATAAAACAAAGGCATGTTTTGTTGTTTTGAGAGCAAAAAGAGGCTTCTTTTCTTTTTTTCCAGTCAGATATAAAATTGGAATTGCTCAATAATAACACAGAGCCTGTGTATTGGGCTGCTTTCCTCGATTCTCCCAGATGGTTGGAATAGCCAGGTGGGGGGCCCTACGAGGTGCCTGGGAGTCAGGTGCCCCCGTACTTACAGGGTGTTTAAAACTCCCTGATTGTAAACACACTGTATTCTTGTCCAGGTGGTTGGGAGGATTGAAAAAAGCCATTGCATGTTTTTTACCAAAATTTATTTTATTGTGATAAATATACTTCACATGAGATTTACCCTCTCAGCAAATTTTTACGTGTTCTAAACAGTACTATTAGCTATAGGATTTGAGTGCATTTTTTAAGCCAGAGCACTAGGCAAATGCAAACCCCTGTTTTTTCTTGCTTGTTATTTTCATAGTTGTGACTTTTTCCCCAAGGAAATTCTTCCCTCTGCCCTTTAAGTCGCATATGCCCAACAGTGAATAATTATTAACTGAATCTAGACCACATACTGTACACGCTTTGGATACCGTGGGCAGTTTATAATTTTAAATGTTCTAAAAGTTTGTAAGTCTGAAACTCTGACAAAAAAATTTTTTTTTCCATAAAGAAACAATCCTAGATTGCTAATGGAGCAATATGAGTTTCCTTTTAGGGGTAATGAAAAGTAGATTGTGGTAAGGATTGCATAACTCTGTGAACTTACCATTAATAAAAACCACTGGAAAATAACAATGACAAAAAAAAAATAAAGAAGAAAAAAGTTTAAAAAGAAACCAAAGGAAAGAAGAAAAAAACCAACAAAGAAAAAAAATCCCCTACAAACCCACTGAATGGTACTCTTTGTACAGGGTCAATTTTATGGTATATGAATTATGTCTCAAAGATGCTATTAAAAACAAAACACTGTCCTAATTATTACCACAAAAATCCCCTTATTTTTCCCCCTCCCTACTATTGTCTCAGACATAGCAAGCATTCAGTAGATGCAGGTGACTAAGTGTAGAATAATTCAAATGGCACCAGTAAAGGAGGATGGGAGTGGGGGCTGTGGTGTCGGGCGTAAAAGCTCCCAGGGCACACACCAAGGCTTGTGGGGTGTTATGGTGGCCCCTTTGTCAAGGGAGATCCACCACTGTCATGCGAGGTTCTGGATGGGCTGGGCTGCAAATGATCCTAGATCCAGGTCAGGTGGGAGTCTGGTGTGTGGAAGTCGAGAATGCTAGTACTTTATGGTCCAAATTCTGGTTACCCTGGCCCTGTATATCAGGAAGCTGTGTGATGGCAGAGTGGACTTAAGGTGGGGAGGATGTGGTGAGCAACAAGTTCTTAGTTTTCAGGTGTCTGTGTCCTTGAGTAACAAGGTGAGGAGTCAGTCTGGTCAAGAGACAAAAGCCAAGAAATGAGCTGAGGCAGAATGGGAGTGCCAGGCCTGGATCTGCACGGCTATCTCTGAGTACAGGCTTTGTGAGTGTGGTGTCCAGCTGCTACCTTTTGGGGTTCAGTTTTAGTTTTTTCATTTGTGTATTATTTTTATTTTTGGTGGATCTCTGTGAAGAATACATTTTCAGTTCTCTAGATGGGTATAGTCCTGTACTAAGGGATACATCTAATGCCTTTTCAGATGTATTATTATTGCTTTTTTTAGAGACCAGGTCTCACTCTGTCACTTAGGCTGGAGTGCAGTGGTTCAATCATATGAGCCTTGAACTTGTGGGCACAAGTGAGCTTCTTACCCCAGCCTCTTGAGTATGTGGGACTATAAGTGTGCACCACCAAAGCTGGCTAACTTTTTTTTTTTTAGTTTTTGAAGAGAGGAGGGGATCTTGCTGTGTTGCCAGGCTAGTCTTGAAGTGCTAGCCTCAAGTATTCTTCCTGCCTCAGCTTCCCAATTTTTCAGACTTATAACTGCAAAACATAAACCACTCTGAGTACTTGCAGAAGCAAATGACTAAATCTTATGAAACCTCATTTTCCTCCTGAGGGCATTCAAATTTTCTTCCTGTTGTGTTTTATGCAATCAGGTTTCAGACAGAGAATTCTGTCACTAGGCATCTTATTGTCAAAGACAGACATTTTTAACATAGTCTTCTACTGTGAAATACTTAACTTTCAAAAGACTAAGCTATCTGCCCCTCAAAGGAAAATATTAATTAGCACCATTATAAAATTGGGACTGCTCTAAAAATCCTGCTTCTGAGGGTTACCATCCAACTTCTTTTCTTTCCTTCCTTTCTTACTTTCTCTCTCTCTTTTTTTTTAATCTGAGACAGAGTCTCACTCAGTCACCTGGACTAGAGTGCCTTTGTATCAGCCTAGCCCACAGCAGCCTCAAACTCCTGGGTTCAAGCAATCTTCCGGCCTCTGCCTACCGAGTGGCTGGAACTACAGGCACCCTCACCCCACAATGCCTGGCTAATTTTTCTATTTTTTAGTAAAGATGGGGGTCTTGCTCCTGCTCAGGCTGGTCTGACCTCCTAAGCTCAAGGGTTCTTCCTGCCTCAGCCTCCCAGAGTGTTAGGAACCAACTTATTTTCATACTTCAGAAAAACAATAAAAGTTCAAGGCAGATGAATCCAAACAGCAGAAAGGGTATGTAATTAAACTTCAGATTCTCTCACACAAGATCCATTTCCCAGAGACGTGGTTATGATCTGCCTCTGACACCCTTCCACAAATGTCCAGCCAGGTAATGTGCACAACCACTTAAGAAATTTAAATGAGGGCTCAGCGACTGTGGCTCAAGTGGCTAAGGCACCAGCCACATACACCTAAGGTGGCGGGTTCGAAGCCAGCCCGGGCTGCCAAAACCACAATGACGGCTGCAACCAAAAAATAGCTAGGTGTTGTGGCGGGCGCCTGTGGTCCCAGCTACTTGGGAGGCGGAGGCAGGAGACTCGCTTGAGCCCAGGAGTTGGAGGTTGCTGTGAGCTGTGATGCCACGGCACTCTACCCAGGGGGATAGCTTGAGGTTCCTGTCTCCAAACAAAAAAAAAAAAAAGAAATTTAAATGAGAATGAGTCTTATACATTACTACATACTTTTCTTGTTTTAACTAACACGTATCTTGGACGTTTTTCCCTATCTAACACAAGACAGGTAGTTCTTTCACTTTTTTTTTACACAAATAAAATTATATTCCTACCTATCAGCAGTTAACACTTAGAATTCAAAATAAAGAAATAGACCATTTATAATAGTACCAACAAAATAAAAAGTTAGATCTTTTACTTTTTAAAAAGGTTTACCTACCACTAATAATCATCATATCATTTACTTTAAAATGCACTTGTCTTAAGTGCACAATTCAGTGCTTTTTTTTTTAGTAAACTTACAGAGTTGCGCCTCTGTAACCACAGTCCAATTTTAGAACATTTCCACCACCCCTGCGCCTATTTACGGCCTCCTCGCTTTACTACCCCAGGCAGCCACTAATCTACTTTCTGTCTCTATAGACTGATTTTTATTCTTTTTGACAGTGGCCTGTGGTCGATTTGGGGGAAGCACAGAAGTGTATTTAACTGAGTTCCAGCCAAGAAAATTTTAGTTTTTGCTGATGTTTTGTTTTGCTGCTTCCGTTCTTCCTTGGGAAGAAGTTAGACCAGATTGAAATTGTGCCTTTGAGTCATACTTGGTAAGAGCGATAAGGGGATTTTAACTGAAGTTGTTTGTGGATTTTCCAGTTATTAGCTGTACAGCTAGAAGAATTCTAGGGCCTTGATAATTATTTACCATCCGAGTAGAAATTGCCTGAGGTTGTGCTTGATGAGGGGGAAAGCCCAGCATTTAATGTGTATTTTATGGAGGTAGGTGAAGTAGAACTAAGTATTTACACATGCTTGGGGCTGAGGGAAAGTTATTATTTCAGTTTTTTGCTTTTTGTCTCTTAACTAGCCGCTGAGTGTTCAGGAGAGTGACTTAGGATGTATTTTTCAAACTGGGCCTTGAGATCCATGATTGGGTTATGGATTTTGACCAGATGTTTTTTAAAAAACAAAGTAGACTAGTATGAGACCAAAATGCTTTGTCTGGTGTAATGGTGAACATTCTACTATAGTTATAATCTCCTCTGTGTGTGTGTGTGTGTGATTTAGACATCAGAAATGTTGAAAAGCCAGTGTCTGAGGATTCAGAGTTTCTCAGTTTCAGGCAAGGGATCAGACAGGTCCTATTCCTGCTTCCTCTTCACTTGAGCTGTTCTCAAACTCCCCCGAGCAGGGAGGGTGAGGAGATTGGGATTAGGTAGTTCACCAGGTAAAACCTTGCTGGGAGTGGCTGGGGGAAGTGAGCCAGTTCATCTTGGCAAGTGGGAGGTGAAAACAAGACTTTCCATGTGCCCACTTTTCTCTATCAAAAATAATGAATTATTTCAAATGTTCTAAACATGAGGCCCTGGAGATTTTAGTTAATTCTGGTATTTTTGATAACAGTAATGTATACATTTAGACCGGGAGAAACTCATGTGATCTTGTGACTGCACGTGACTGGCAGGGCTGTTGTGTGAGTTTCCTGTCCATGCACTCTCCTGTCTTGTCACTGCTTGGTGGTTCTGTGTCCTGCACTCACAAGCATCTTCCCAAAGGGACCTCCCTCACGATCTAGGCATCACAGTTCTTCTCTGGCCTCTGGATGTTGAAGGCCCTCAGGCTTCTTATATCTCGGTTTCCTGGATTGGACAGCTGTATTAGTTACACGGCTGAAACTAGGTGGTCATGCAGAAAATTTTGTTTTCACCTCTCACTTCCCAAGATGAACTGGCTCATTTGCTATGTAACAAATCAACTCATAAATCAGTGGATTGGACAGCTATATTAGTTACATATTGCTGTGTAACAAATTAACTCACAATTTAATGGATTAAGAGCAAACATTTATTATCTCGGGCATGAGTCAGGGATCTTGGGACAGTGTATCTGGATGTTCAGCCTTTGGGTCTCCTGAGACAGGTTAGGTTGACAGTTGGGACTGTCATCATCTGAAGGCTGAATGGACTAAAAGATTCATTTCCAAGAAGGTCAACATAGTTGTTGGCGGGAGGCCTCAGTCCTCCACCATGTGGACCTCCATGTAGAGATACTTTAGTATCTTTACAACACATCTCTGGATCGGAAATGAGACATTAGTAATGCCAAAGAAACTCCTTTGCCCCCTTCTCAGGTGGGCACAGATAAGGCCCATCTGCCATCAAGTCTGGATAGAAAGATGCAGACTTTGAAGTTTAGAAGTTAAGAAGACAGTTGAAGACAGTTTGAAGTTAAGAAGACAGTGGTCTGCACTGCCTTTGAGGGAGCTTTTCTCAGTGGTAAGTCATAGATGATAACTGCTATCATGCCCGCCTCACAGGATTATTGTGCGACTCAAGTGAAATGGTAATCATTAAAAATTTTGGAGACTGTAAGATATTTTCTAATTGGAAGAAGAACTTTTTCCTCTCCTAAAGATTGGCTCTGTGGCATGTCTCCTGCATCCCTATACTGCCCATTTTAATATTCAAATGATCACAACACCCCTCATTAGGCATAGGGCTGTGAGGACCGTGGGAGGTTGGTGCCAGCACAGTGCCTGGCACCTAGTAAGCATGCAGTTATCAGCTCAGTTACTACTGACTGAGGGTGACATAGTGAGACCCTGTCTCAAAAAAAAAATTAATTCGTAAGTTAATTTATGCTGGAAGTTGAATTTTTTTTTTTTTTT
>NW_003852399.1:44368048-44371398 GCF_000181295.1 Otolemur garnettii
AAAAAAAAAAGAAAAGAAAGAAAGAAAAAGAAACTCAGTCCTTAAAAAAAAAAGTGACCTTAGTTTCTTCCTTGTTCCTTGGTGTGTTTTGACTGTCATCACCTTTCCGCCTTCCTGGCCCAACTTCCCCAAAATGGGCCAACAATTTTTTTTTTTGGTTATCATTTAGCTTGTTTTTGTTCAAGTTCATGGACTCTAGATTGAAAAGTGGAGATAGGCTCAGGTCCCGTAGCACAGTGGTTACGGTGCCAGTTATAGTGCCAGCCACATGCACCAAGGCTGATGGGTTCGAGCTCAGCCCAGGCCAGCTAAACAATGACAACTGCGGCTAGCCAGGCATTGTGGTGAGCACCTGTAGTCCCAGCTACTTGGGAGGCTGAGGGAAGAGAATTGCTAAAGCCCAATTGGAGGTTGCCATGAGCTGTGATACTATAGCACTCTACTGAGGGTGACATAGTGAGACTCTGTCTCAAAAAAAAAAAGAAAAGAAAAGAAAAATGGAGACAGTTTCTGCAGGGAATCCATTTGGAATTGAGGTGGTGTGGTCTAGGCCAAAGGTATGTAGGAAGAAATTGAAAGGGGAAATGGTGCTGAAGGAAACTGAGGGTGGATGGTTTGGTACTGTTCTTTGTGGCCACCAGCCTATGGTTTGGGTTGGTGTGGAGGAGGGAGGACTGATTCCAGAGAAATTTGCCCTTATGAGCCTGAATGTTCACTCACATATAATAGCAGCCATCATTTCAACAACTAATTCTGGAACATTTACCATGCACTGAATGATTTACAAACATAGAAAGAGTTAATCTTCCCAGCCACTGAGTGAGATAGTTTTTTATCATTTCACTTTCATTGAGGAGGAACTTGAGGTTCAGAGAGTTTAAATTTCACCTTTTCACAGTAAGCGGTAGAGCTGGGTTGCACCCCCTCTTGTTCTGACTTGACAGATGTCTTTTTAACTAGGACACCAAATTGCCTCTTTATACAAAACCTCTTTCCATACAAAAACCTTTTTCGTCACAGCTAGTCTTATGCCATGTGGTATAGATGGCTACCATATGCAGTAGCCGGGAGGTAAAGTTGTGACTGGCCACTCGGAACCTTCTCTTTTAGAGTACATCTGCCCATAGGTGTCCCTGTAGGGTGCCTGGTCCCAGGGAAGACTAAATATGGCCAAATATCAGTGGGGTTGGAGTGAAGTAAGGGGTGGAGGAGAGGGCCAAGGACTCTTGTTACAGAAGCTGCCTGATCACTGGGAAATTCAGCCAGAGTCTTGCCCAGGAGCAGCAGCAGAAGAGGGATTAGGAGCTATTGATCTTTTAAAAACACTTGGATATTAGATGATACCTGACAGTGTTTAAAATGGAGTTTGTATTCCTCTGTGTATCAATTAGTATGTGAGGGCATGTACTTTGTCAGGTATTTTGCTGTGAAATGCAAGGGCTATGATTAATGAAGCAGATTTATCAGAATAATCATTAATTTCAAAGAGAAATGTATCAGGAAGATGGAATCATTGGGGTGACTGGTCAGCTTATTTCCCTTCTAGTGGATGAGCTATTGTGGGTCTCTCTCAACGAGTCGTCTTTTCTGATTTTTCTGCCTGATCTCAACACCGGCCTTTCTTCTGGGCTCTCCTTTCCTCTCTGTCCACACTTTAAATCTCTTCAGGTTGTCTTGCCCAGAACCATGGCTTTAGGTACCATTCAGTCACTGACTCCTAAAGCTGAGATTCTACCCCTCACCTCCACCCTCACTTTAACAATTTCTAGAAGACACTCTACAGAGGAGGGAAAGGAAAAATAACTCTAGGAACTTGGGAAAATCTGGGTATACTTTCCTACTAGGTTGCTCTCTTAAAAACTTTCTTTAAAGCATTTAGATTAAATGATAATTTCTTCTGAATGGTGAAAACAGCTTAAATATATTAAAATGATTCCTCCTTTCATTATCAGAATTTTGAAATCCGATGTTTTATTTCCCAACTTTTAGTTGATACTGTAGTGGCTTGAATACTCTTGTTGAGTAGAAAATGCCAGGATTTCTATTGCTGGTGATTAGGATTCAGAGTGAACTCTGATCTTGAGAGCGGGCAAGGTTGGCTTCCAAAGAGTCCAGCCAGTAATTCTGCATCTTAGTGTTTAACTCTATGATTTTACTTCACAGAATGTTACTTTACGCTATAAAGTTGAAAAAAAAATTTCCTAGTATTTTACTTGTGATTTCTGGACTCCATTTCATCTGTTTCAAGAGGAGAACTTAAAATCCCTTCTGTGGACAAGAAGAGTGCTCTGGATGGAGGCCATAGCATTGTAAAGTCCTGGAATGGAAGGGTTAGCATGTAGGATGTGGTGGGATTGGTATGCAGGGACCAGAGGGCTCAGGGTCTTATGTGCCACATTAAGGAGTGAACTTAGTACTGAGGATGTGGTGAAGTATTGAAAGGTTTTAAGCTATGTAGTGCCATGATTTGGTTTTATTTGCAACTAGGCATTGCAAAGTGATTTCGAAGTTTTGAGAAGTAGTTCCATCCAGCCTGTAATAGAGATGTCCTCTGGTTTTGTTTGTGTCCATTCCCAGTGTCATCCTTTCTACTCCATGTCTATTCCTACCTTGTTGAAGTTTTCCAGGGCCCCATATTCAGCCTCTGCCTCCTTTTCCTCTCAGCAGATTCTCTTGCCTTTTTTCACTGACAGGCAGTTGGTATGATTCCTGGGCTTGTACTTTTAAAGTCTTGTCACTTTTCTTCTTCAGAGATGAAACTCATGACAAGACCAACCACTCTTATCAAGGTGAACATTTAGAAATAAAACAAGAGAGTTAGGCTTTGAGGGTGCAGGGTGGTGCCACTCCTCTCCCTCTCAAATGATAAGGAAATCAGCTGGCAAAGTATAGAACATAAATTGTGGTTCTTTAGGGAAAATTAAACAACAACAACAAAAACACAAAGGGAGAATACAAGAGCAAAGAAAAGCCATGAGCCTGCAAATAGGTATAACTCACCCAGCAAATTCCATCGTTGACATTCTGTCTAGCCAGCATTCTGTGTTCAGGGCACAGGAATTTGTTCATGCCAATGTCTTAACGGATTTTGTAATGCTTGTATGTGAATTTTAAACATAAGTTTAGTGTAACTTTTATATAATGATGTTATTAATTTAATATAAATCTAAATCTTAAATTCTGTGCTTGAAGAAATATATTGTATTATTAAACATTTGTTCAATGCTTTGTGATTGTGGTTTTTAAAATAATAACAGTTATTCAAAAATTGTTTTTTGTAACACTTCATGTTCTGAGGCAAGCAGATGTGAATGGTAAACTAAGACCTTTTTCTTTCTTTGTTTCTTTCT
>NW_003852399.1:44371445-44373590 GCF_000181295.1 Otolemur garnettii
TTTTTTTTTTTTTTTTTGTTGTTGAGATAGACTCCCACCTTATTCTGTAACCTCTGACTCAGGCTGTGGGCATCCCACTGCCTCAGCCTCTGGAAGCCGCTGGGATTACAGGCGCTCGCTGCAGTGCCTGGCTGGGTTTTTTCATTTTTTTCTTGAGTTAGGGTCTCACTCTCGCTCAGGCGAATCTTGAACTCCTGAGCTCAAGCAATTCTCCCTCTTCAGCCTCCCACAGTGCTGGGATTACAGGTGTGAACCACTGTGCCCGGCTTGTTTCTTGTTTTAAAGATAGTATCTTGCTCGATTGTCCAGGCTAGAGTACAGTGATGTGATCGTACTTGGTAACTCACTCTAACTTAGAACTCCTAGCCTTACGCAATCCTCTTGCTCAGCCTCCCAAGTAGCTAGGACTACAGGCATGAATCACCATCCCCAGCGAAGTCTTCTTATTTTTTTAGAGATAGTGTTCAGTGTGTTGTCCATGCTGGTCTCTAACTGCTGGCTTCATGCTATCCTTTTTACTTGGCCTCCCAAAGTGCTGGATTATAGGCTTGAGCCACTACACCCCACCTTAACTTGACTTATTGAAGATGGAGTTTATCATTATGAGGATATGACATGAAGGAAATATCTTTCTATGAATAAAAATAAGTAAAAATCAGAATAAAAGGTAAAGTTAAAAACTATATATGCAAAATGACCAAATTCTAAGTGAATAATAAAGGACGAAATGTTATAGGAAATGTAAATAATAGTTTCTTTGGTTTATTTACTAATAAGACAGTCTATAGTACTGTGGACAGCTGGCAATTTAAGATAACATTCGGTATTTTTAGCAGCTACCTGATTTTTTAACTAACTCTTTTTTAGTAAACATAAAAACAAAACAAGTTCCCCAAACCGAGAAGCACAGAAGAGTATAAAGTGAAAAGCAAAAGCACTCATGACCTGTGAGTCATATTTTGGAGAGATAACCACTGTAACGTCTTCATATTTGCCTTTATATTTTTGTTATATAATAGCATATATATGTGGGAGGTGTGTGTGTAGAACCACAGATGGGACTTGTATTTGTCTGGTTATAGGTTATAGGATAAGTCCTTTAACAACCTCAAAATTTCAGTGGCTTCATATAATAAAAATTGAATTTTCGTTCAAATGATGGTCCATCCTGAGGTGTCCTTGTTTGGCTTGTTCTTCTTTGCAGCTTTCAGTTAAGGAGAAACTTGGGGACCCAGGATCTGTCTTCCTTGTGGCTTTACTCCCACCTGTGTGGATATGAAAAGAGAGTTTGAGAAAAGAACCAAGAGCTCTGTACCCAAGCTGTCATCTTTATCTTCTGAGTTTATAAGCAGTTAGATTTGGGAAGATGTGAACATTCTGTCAGTTTTTTGTCATTCTGTCAGTTTCATTTTACAGTTAACACTCATGCATTCATAAAACGATTCTTGAATTATCAAAATATATATACACTAAGTGAAGGTATGAAATTCAGGAAGAATGTAATCTGTCAAAAACATTCAGGCCATCCGTTCGGATTTGAGAGCTGGAGAGTACTGAAATATTTCAAGTTGTACCAAAAGATTCTTTAAATTTACAGTTAGGGGCTGAATTGATTGGTAGACAGTGGTTTCTAAACATTAATTTCTTTTGTTGAAATTTCTTTTAATATGTGATCTTAAATAAAAATGTATTAAAGAACTTAAAATCAGTATTACAAACTTTGCCTTTCCAAAGGAAAAGCAGTAAGAAAGAGATGATGAGTATTTAAAATCCACTGAAGATGAATAGATGGTGCTGATACCGGATTTTTAACACTGGATCTCCAGGCTCTTGGTCTCAACGATTCAATGAATGAAATCGATAGACCATAGAACGAACAGTGAGGTTTTATTTACAGCTCAAAGAACCAAACCTCCTTGCAGGGCAGGATACGAGTGTTACAACTCTTATGAAAAGGACTCTTACAAAGGGCCAAGCCTCTTTGTAGAGCAGGATCGGCAGCGGAGGTGTTACAGCTACCGCTCAAGTGTTACAACTCCTACAAAGAGCCAGGCCTCTTTGTAGGGCAGGATCAGCAGCGGAAGTGTTACAGCTACAGCTCTTACAAAGGACCAAGCCTCTTTGCAGGGCAGAGATCAGCAAAGG
>NW_003852399.1:44373796-44375526 GCF_000181295.1 Otolemur garnettii
GAGCCTCTTTGTAAGGCAGGATCAGCAGCGGAGGTGTTACAGCTACAGCTCTTACAAAGGATCAAGCCTCTTTGCAGGGCAGAGATCAGCAAAGGGCCGAGCCTCTTTGTAAGGCAGGATCAGCAGCGGAGGTGTTACAGTTGCAGCTCAAATGTTACAACTCCTACAAAGAGCCAAGCTTCTTTGTAGAGCAGGATCAGCACTAGAAGTGCCGCAGCTCTTGCTTCTTCCTCTGGATGGTCTGCGATGGTTCAGCTGAAGTCGTGGTAGTCTTCTTCTTCTTCTTCTTCTATCTTCCTTGAAGGTCTGCAACGATCTGCCCCCAGGCTCTCTGCGCCTGGGCCTTAGATAGGTGTAATAGCTTAGCTGTGATTGGTCCATAAAATGGACCAATCAGGAGCAGGATTGAAAATGGACCAATCAGGGATGGGCACCAGTTTTCCCTTGATTGACAGGTCCTCTAACGCTGCTCTACTGGAGCCTCTGGGGGAAGAAAGCTCCCTCGCTTGCCCCAACCTGCCGGTTTTTTTGCCGGCTGCTGCCACCGAGACAGAAGTGGCAGATCCCCCAGGCCCTGCTCAGCTGAGCTGGCTGGGGTGCCACTTTTCCGGTATCAGTGCAAAAGAAAATCTCCAGAACAAAAACGCAAAAAACGTAAGGTGTGGCAGCTCACATCTGTAATCCTACCACAAGGCAGGAGGATCACTTGAGGTCAGGGGTTTGGGACCAATCTGGGCAACATGGCAAAAACCCATCTCTCTCTAAAATAAATAAATAAATAAATAAATAGTTAAAAAATTAGCTGGGCATGGTGGTACATGCCTCTGCCCTGGCTACTTGAGAGGCTGAGGCAGGAGGATCATTTGAGGTCAGGAGTTTGAGACCAGTCTGGGCAACATGGCAAAAACCCATCTCTCTAAAATAAATAAATACATACATACATACATACATACATAAATAAAAAATTAGTTGGGCATGGTGGTACATGCCTCTGCCCAGCTACTTGGGAGGCTGAGGCAGGAGGATCACTTGAGGCTACAGTGAACTATAATCACACTACTGCACTCTAGCCCAGGCAGATGAGCAAGATCTGTTTCAACCCCCCCCCCAAACCTCCTCAAAGCAAAAACAAACAAAAAAAACCTCAACCCCTTTCATTTAAAAGAGAATAAACTGAAAATGATAAATTATAGTATTTGAGATAGTACATTTTCCTCTTTCTCAAAATAGCATACAATCCATAATCTCATGCTTGGATATAAGTTTCTACATAGCTTTTCAGAGCAAAATAGAACCAACATCAAAATCACTTAAATTAACAAAATATAGGCGTTAAATGAAGCAAAGATCAAATATGCAGGAGAATTTTATAGACTCTGTAAATAGGAGTTTGGACATTTAATTTTGCCAGAACTCTGCAGACCGCAGCGTATCTGTGTTTGTGTGACTGTGCTGATGCTGGCTGCTTCCATCCTTGCAGACACACCAGCTGGCATGACCAGTGGAGACCTCCAGTGGATAGCATTCACTTCCTCTGACATTCTTCTATAGACTGTGCTTGGTGATTCTGGGATAGGATTTCATAAAAAAACTGATGGAGCCTACAGCTATGAGTGGTTTTATTTACAACTTTGTATGTTACTGGAGAGATTGACATGATTTAACAGTTAATCTCTAAAAATTGTGTACTTAGAAAGCTGTATGCTATATTCTTTAACTTTTTTTTTTTT
>NW_003852399.1:44375640-44386302 GCF_000181295.1 Otolemur garnettii
CCGCCACAATGCCCAGCTATTGTTTTTTTTTGGTTTCAGTTGTCATTGTTGTTTTAGCAGGCCTGGGCTGGGCTCGAACCCGCCACCCTACTCACTGAGCAACTGGCGCTGAGCCTATCTATTAAACTTTTAATCACATAATAATCTTTAGGACTTTAAAATTTGGTGTGATAATTGACACTATTGGGATGAGATAATGGAAATGAATGATTATAAAAATACTACATTGGCCATGTGCGGTGGCTCATGCCTGTAATCCTAGCACTCTGGGAGGCCAAGGCAGAAGGATTGCTTGAGGCGAGGAGTTCGAGACCAGCCTGAGCAAGAGAGATATCCCATCTGTATTAAAAATAGAAAAACTAGCCAGGTATAGTGGCCCGCACCTGTGTTCCCAGCTACTGGGGAAGCAGAGGCAGGAGGATTGTGAGCTATGATGCCAAAGCACTCTATCCAGGGTGACAGAGTGAGACTCTGTCTCAAATAAATAAATAAATACTCTATCCTACCAATGCTGAAGTCCAGATATATTCTGTAGTTACTGGCATATTACTTACATTAAGTAAAATATGGTAACCTTCTTTTTAAATCAAAAGGTCATATTCATTTTGAAAAATGTTAACCCCAAATTTCTTAGAATTTTTGGCCTGCTTATTATTTGCCACTGGAAAAAGACGTGCCATACCATGTCTTCCAGCTCTGTTTGATTCTGTGCTTCTCCAGATCTTGTTCTTTGGCTCTATTGAATCTTTCTTCTTCTATCTTTTTTTTTTTTTTTTTTTGCAGTTTTTGGCCAGGGCTAGGTTTAAATCCACCACCTCAGGCATATGGGACCAGCGCCCTACTCCTTTGAGCCACAGGCCCCACCCTTCTTTCTTCTGTCTTCATAAACCATTACTTCCTAATCCAGTGGTTTCTTAACTCAGTTGCAAATTAGAATAATCAAGGCAGCTTTTAAAAAATGCTAATGCCCACTTTGAGCAATAATGAGGTATCATCAGTGTAGGTTCATCTATTGCAACAATCGTACTACTCTTCTGTAGGATGTCAACAGTGGGGACCTTGTGTGTATGTGAGGACAGCTGTGTGGGAACTTTCTGTGTTATCTGCTCAATTTTTCTCAGCACATAAAACTATTCTAAAAAATAAAGTTTATTTAAGAAAAAAGTACCTGGCTGTTATATTATCAGAGTATCCTGGGATTCAATTAGGTGATAAGTGTGGGCATTGCATCGTTCTTACAAAAATTCTGTGTCCTGATAAATTATTTTTATGTTACTGAAATTCATGTAAACATAAAGTTACCATGTTTCATCTAATTTAAGGAACCCTCAACACTTACCACTGAGAAAGAATAAGCTGCCAATGTAACTATGGCAAACCACCACCACCAAAAAAAAAAAAAGAGAGAGAGAAGAAAGAAAGAAAAATTGGCACCTGGGCCCAGGCTGAGAACCCTTACCTTAGTCCAGGGTTCCTCAGACTTTTTAAACAGGGGGCCAGTTCGCTATCCCTCAGACCATTGGAGGGCCGGACTGCGGGCCCTGAGACGAGTCGGCTGCTAAGCAGGACAGGCAGTGGCGGCAAAAACACACGGCGGGCCCGATAAATGTCCTAGGTGGGCCGCAGTTTGAGAACGCCTGCCTTAGTCTATGAAACACTCCTCTACCCCTCCTTTGGCTATAGGTTCCTCTCAAGGGTTTCCTGACGTACGGTGTCCCCCTTTTACCGCAGTTCTCCAAAGAGAGGTGTATTTGCAGTCTTCATTTCCCTGACTTTGGTCATGTTCAGCTCAGGTAGTTAGGACTCTCCTGATTGCGACCTCTGAGGTGTTGTTGACGTTACCAGGTACCACCTGCTTGCTATTGCTTTTTCCTCATCTTACTAGAGACAATTCTGTTGCCCTGGATGCTGTTGCCCGTTCCTTTTCTTGAAACTCTCTCCCCAAGTGTTTCCAGATACTGAACTCCTGGGGTTTTTCATTTCTCCCCGATGAGCACTAGAAACCGCCTTCTTTGTACATCCTTTACACGTGCTTCCCTGTCCCCCTGCAGCCTCTCCCTCAGGGAGCTGACACAGTCTCAACTTTTCAACTATAATTCTGTGCTCGTGATTTATAAACCCATTCTGTGGCTGTTCTCATTGGTGTCAGACTCTTATATCTAACCACCAATATAGCATATCTACTTGGATATCCCATGAACTTGGCCAAAATGGAATTTATTTCCAGTCTGTCCATGGAACAAAAAAAAAGAAAGAAAAGAAAAAAGAGGATATATTTTTCTTTTAATCTATTTAATCTTTTGCATTCTCTTTCTTGGTCAGTGGTGTCACTGCCCACCCAGTCTTGAGCGTCATCCTCTCTTTTTCTTTCTCTGCGTAAATCATTTAATAAGGGCTGTAAACTTTATGTCTTGAATATTTCTCAGCATGTACCCTTTATCAGAAGCCACCAGGGCCCTCACTCAGGACCTCCTCCTCACCTGGATTCTGAGGAACTCACCTAACAAGTTTCCCTGCTTCTCAGCTTGGTCCTCCATGGTCACCAGAGGGATTTATCTATGACACAGATCTGAACTGTTCCTTCTCTACCTTTGCGTCACCACCTCTTATCTCTTTCCCTCCCTTTCCCACCACCTTTACTTTGAGACTCAGTTGGTGGCCTTCTGCGCAGAGGACCCCAGTGGTGCTCCTGACTGTTCAACTGTAATGGTGTTCCTTCTGTGTCCATCTCTGCTGCTGGCCTGGTCTTGCCAAGGTGTGTGCGTCCTCACTGTCCTACAGGCAAATGTCAGCACCCTCTGCCTGGACGTGAAGGTCCCCAAACTGGTCCTCACAACTGTCATGCCCTCAGTTCACAGCCTAAAGGCTGCTGCTTATTCAACACCTTATTCCTTCTGTGTGCTCCAACTTGGTGTAATCTTATTTTCTGTTTTTTGTTTTTTTTTTTAATGAAGCACTTTGTCCCCCTTGGTAGAGTGCTGTGACGTCACAGCTCACAGCAACCTCCAGCTCTTAGGCTTAGGCGATTCTCTTGCCTCAGCCTCCCAAGAAGCTAGGGCTACAGGTGCCTGCCACAAAGCCTGGCTGTTTTTTGTTGTTGTTGTTGCAGTTTGGCCAGGGCCGGGTTTGAACCCGCCACCTTAGGTGTATGTGGCTGGCGCCTTAGCCACTTGAGCCACAGGCGCCGAGCCTCTGTTTTGTTTTGAGATGCAATTTGTTACAATACAGAACGGCGTAACACCTGAGTTATGATGGTGTAACACCTGAGTCCTCATTCTCGTGAGAGACTGTCATTAGATTTTAACTAAATTAAATAATTTATTTGATTTTTAGCTTTCTCATTCATGAAATGGCAATTATGATGATTCAATATCATTGCCCAGGGATTTTTTTTTTTGAAGGCATAAATGAGCAAAGCAAAGGGGGATTAATGAGGGATAGAAATAATAATGATAAGCTTAATTCCTGTATTACTAATTAAATAATTAATAATAATTGGTGAAAAAAGGGAGAAAACACTTTCACTGCATCTTACTACCCATAGCTCTAGGAACTCAGCTGGAAGTCAATGAAGATCTTCCAAATAAGTAAAGAAAAGAATAAAGGCAGACTTGGGCCCTTGTCTGTAAACCAGGTCACCTGTGTATAAAAGGAGACAAACACAGACCAGCCAATGCAGGTTTTGCATCATGAAGGCAACCTGGTTAGGCGTGGGCTTGGGTTGTTTTGGAATTAATTCCAGGCATTTGTACTAAGAATGTAATCTCAGTAGGAACTCCTTGTAACAGCTGTAGAGTTTTGGGAGAGATAATTATATTAGATTTTCCATGTGGCTCCTGAGGTTTCAGGGGATTAGTCTGGATGGTCTGTTTGGGCCTGGCTACTTTTACGCAGTGTATTTGTTAGTTTGCAATATGGTATTCATGAGGATTAATGGCCGCGTTAAGTAAGAGTAAACCTAAGACTCTCCGAGAGCTCATTATAAAAACATTCACTCACAATCCCTAGTCTCTGTGGCCATAATCTTTTAATTGAATTGAATAATGTGGCCTCTTAATCCTGCACGGCGGAGGGTCTGGTCATTTTCGTGTTCTCTGGGAGCTCCTCACCGTCTTCCCTTTACTGGGGCTGTTGAAAGCGTGACAGTTTTGCTGTGTTCACCTTAAATAACCCTTAGTCTTAAATTGATTATTTGTGCTTAGTGGAATATAGTCGAGTGTTAATTTTCATTGTCTTGGTAATGATCTTGGTTATATTCCCAGATTAGTATAGGTAGAGAAAGAGAAAAGCAACATAAATTAATTTGAATTTTTTAGTGCTGTCTTGTTTTAAACTGCACATCTCTGAATTTTAACACATATGACAATTGAAGTAAACCTATTTACTGTAAAATATTTGTCTTGGATTTTTTTAGCTGAAATGACTGTAATAATCATTTAGTTATATTGATCACTGAAGTGGGTCAGATGACAGTGTCGATTAAAAATATTACCCATTTTTAAAATTAAAATCTCTATACATGGATTATATTTTAGTTCTATCAGTAACTTTTATAGAATCAACCTGTCGTTTAATCCATCCATTATTTTACTTAAAAATAATAACCTAATTCTAATTTTGTTATCTTAATATATCATCTATTGAATTCTTATATATGCATGATGCAAAGTATTTAAATTTCTATCTGTTGTAAATTTTTTTTTTGGAAAATTAAAGTTTATTTTCTTATAAATTTGTTTTTATTCTTTTTTTTTAATTGTTGGGGAATCATTGAAGGTACAAAGAACCAGGTTTCACTGCTTGCATCTGTTAGTCAAAGTCCCACTTATAATTGTGTCCTGCCCCCAAGAGGTGTGTCACACACTGTGAATCCCCACCCCACTCCCTCCTTCCCTCTTCCACTCCCCCATTTTCACCACCCCCACCGTATACTAGCATCAATTGTCCTTGTATCAGAATTGAGTACATTGGATTCTTGCTTCTCAATTCTTGTGATGCTTTACTAAGAACAATGTGTTCCACCTCCATCCAGGTTAATACAAAAGATATAAAGTCACCATCCTTTTTAGTGGCTGAATAGTATTCCATGGTGTGCATATGCTACAGCTTGTTAATCCATTCTTGGGTGGTGGGCATTTAGGTTGTTTCCACAATTTGGCAGTTATAAATCAAGCTTAATAAACAGTCTAGTGCAAATGTCCTTATGATAAAATAATTTTTTTTTCTTCTGGGTAGATGCCCAGGAATGGGATTGCGGGATCAAATGGGAGGTCTAGTTTGAATTCTTTGAGGATTCTCCATACTTCCCTCCAACAAGGTTGTATTAGTTTGCAGTCCCGCCAGCAGTGGGAAAATGTTCCCTTTTCTCCACATCCATGCCAGCATCTGCAGCTTTGAAAGTTTGTGATGTGGGCCATTCTCACTGGGGTTAGGTGACATATCAGTGTGGTTTTGATTTGTATTTTCTTTGAGAACCTTCCAGATTTGGAAAAAATAATTTTTCATTTTGTATGGAACCAGAAAAAAACCCCGTATAGCTAAGGCAGTTCTTAGTACATATTTTCTTTAAGGCTGTCACTTGTGTTTTAACTTGTGCTGTTTTATCACAATGGAGTTTAAATTGTATGTAGTCAAATTTGCCAGTCTTTTAATAACTTCTAGGTTTTTTTTTTTTTTTGTCTCAGAAATCACCAGAACTCAAAATGTGAATGTAATATCCTATAGTTTTTCTAACATTTTTATTGTGTATATTTTCTAATGTTTATCTACAACTTTTTATTCCATCTAGAATTTCTGGCTTAAATTAGGAACGATACATCTTTTCTTTACTCATATAAAATGTAACTATTTTCAGGTATTAAATTCCTTTGTATACACGAATCTATTTCTGGGCCTATTTGTTTTATACTTTTTGTTTGTTTATTCTTATGCCATAAGTATATAAAGCCCATATATTCTTTTAACTAAAAAAAGTTTACATTTTCTTTGACTTGGTATAAATCCAATTTTACATGAACTGTAAGGTCTACAGTGAAAACTAAAATTCCTCATTATTTAGCCCATTCACCATAATTTCCCTTCCAATGGTTAATTACTATTGAATTTCTAGGGTTTTTCACAGAAAACCTTATCCGTGTATCAGCACACACACCATAGGTAAAAACTTACAGTGGGATGATATTATACACATTATTCTTTACTTGGCTTTTTAAAAAATAATAGCTTTATTAAGATAAAATTCTCATAGCCATATAACTCATTTAGTCTGTAATTTATTGTTTTTTTTAGCATATTCACATACTTGTTCAACTTTACTCACAATGTAGAATATCAGCCAGTAAAGATACCCCTTTCCCACTAGCAGTCACTCCTCATTCCTCTTCCCACCCTCAGCCCTACCCCTAGGCCTGCACGGATCTACTCTCTGTTTCTGTGGATTTGCCTATTTTGGACATTTCATATAAAATGGGTTTATAGCTGTGTGGTCTTTTGTGACTGGCTTCTTTCACTTAGTGTGATGTTTTCAAAAGTGCTACATACCTCATTGCTGGCTATCAACAGGGGTCACCTTCGAAGTACCCCCTTGGCCATCTGGTGACTGTCATGATATTCAGCAAGTGAGGTATACTAGCACTTTGAAACAATCTTGAAAAAGAGAATAAGCTAGAGAATTCATGCTTTCCAATTTCAAAACTTACTACAATGCTACAGTAATTAAGATATTATTGTTTTTTTGAGACAGTGTCTCACTTTGTTGCCCTTGGTAGAGTGCTGTGTCATCACAGCTCACCAGCAACCTCAAAATCCTGGGCTCAAGGGATTCTCTTGCCTAAGCCTCCTGAGTAGCTGGGACTACAGGCGCCTGCCACGATGCCTGGCCATGTGATACTGACAGAGGAGTACGGATATAGCATCCTTTGATATATCTTAGTGCACTATTGGTGATACTATGTCTGGGGGTAAATTCTTAGTAGTTGATTTGTTAGGTCAAAAGAATATAATGTTCAACATTAATAGATGTTGACAATTTGCCCTTCATAGAGTTTGCATGTGTGTGAGAGAGAATTTATTTATTATCTGTCCACTGGTGAGAATAATCTGACTTTTTAGTATTTGCAACTACAATATGTGCACATTTTAATTTTATTTTGACTCAATTTATGAATGGGTTGAAGATTCTTTTTACATATTTTGAATCTATATAGGCTGTTTACATTTATTTTTCTATAATGTTATGTGTATATCCTTCTTTTAGGGGGGTTATTATTGATTTTACTACGTTTTTGTTATTTTTTTTTTTCAGACAGAGCCTCAAGCTGTCCCCCTGGGTAGAGTGCTGTGGCATCACAGCTCACAGCAGCCTCCAACTCCTAGGCTCAAGCGAGTCTCCTGCCTCTGCCTCCCAAGTAGCTGGGACCACAGGCATCCGCCACAATGCCCGGCTATTTTTTGGTTGCAGCTGTCATCGTTTGGTGGGCCCGGGCTGGATTTGAACCCGCCACCTTAGGTGTATGTGGCTGGCGCCTTAGCCACTTGAGCCACAGGAGCCGAGCCAACGTTTTTGTTATATTAAGGAAATGAGCCTATGTCATGTGTTTTCCAAACTTTTTTCCTTATTGAACATAGTTTTCGATATAGAAATTTAAAATTTTTATGTGGTCATCTTTATCTTTCATTTCCTTTCTGGCTCCTGGATTGGTGTCACTGATAACTGCCACATAGCTCTTTTAGATTTCTCTTTCTTTTTTTCTTTTTCCTTTTAGATTCAAGAAACAGATATCCTTGGTTTGTCTCAGGTGATGGGTTTTATTGACTTCATAGAAGATAAGACGAGGACTAGTCGCACAGCCAAGTCTATGTTTTGGGAACACAGTAGTTGTCTAGGAGTTGGGCTGTAGGTCAGCCCTCTGCAGGGAGCTTGTTTGAAAGGCCAGTGACTGTCTCCCCAGAGATTTTCCTTCCTTGTCTTCTACGCAGACACTTTAGCATAATGGTCTCACCGCTTTTTCTGCTTCTTGTATTACTCTTGACCTTTCTCCTCTGCTCATCGCAAGCTGGTGGCTTCGGCTCTCTCGCTGTTCTGCTTTTGTTGTGTCTCTTGATGTCTTTGTGGCTTCTGTTTCCATTACTGAGCACCGACTCATGGTGTGTGCCTCTGACTCCTGATAGGGAAGAGATCAGATTGGTCGGTCCAGTCCAGTGCTCTTTGTTCACTGTTGGCCACTCCACGCAGGTGGACTCTCTCTACCCCCTCTCTTCAGTCTACCAGTTGGCTGCTCTTTGGACTAACCAGTCAGCTGGGGCTTCACAAGTGGGGTCAAGTGGTAGAATGTAGGGCAGCCTCTGTGCTTAAAAAAGTTAAAGAGCTCAAAGAGGTGCATGTGACAGGAGTTTTGAGAAGACAAAGGGAGCATTATAAGTGACAGGCACCTTGCTTGGCCTGATTTGTAAAATGTGCAGTACACCAGGCTGCTATTTTCTATGTGCAAATGTACCCAAATCTCTCAGTTAGCTAACATCAGTGCTGGGGATATGATTCAGGCAGAGTTACCCATAATTCAGGGAAGCCTGGGAAGGTCACACATGGTAGAAACCAAGCTTTAGGAGTCAACCTAAATAGGAGTCCCTATTCAGGGAAGGCCCTGGAGAATGGTGTCTCATTCGCAGCTGGCATCATGTTGATAGATAAAGTATTGTAGTCTAGACAAGGCATTCTGGGAAGAGGGGGTGTGTATGCCCCTGAGCAAGGCAGTAGGGTGTAAGAAAGCCGGAAGTGGGGGGAATGCTGATTTCCTGGATTTCTGACATTATCTTACAGGAATTAAGGATGAAAATGTCAGTTAGGACCCAATTTTGGAGTATCCAGAATCCCTGAGGGAATACTTGGATCTCATGTGATAAGTATTACTGAAAGTTTTTTTTTTTTTGTAGAGACAGAGTCTCACTTTATCACCCTCAGTAGAGTGCCATGGAGTCATTCAGCTCAAAGCAACCTCCAACTCCTGGGCTTAGGCGATTCTCTGGCCTCAGCCTCTAGAGCAGGGGTCCTCAAACTTTTTAAAGGGCCAGTTCACTGTTCCTCACACCTTTGGAGGGCTGAACTGCGGGCCCCGGGACAAGTCGGCTGCTAAGCAGGACAGGCAGTGGCGGCAAAAACACCCAGCAGACCAGATAAATGTCCCGCATGTGGCCCGCGGGCCATAGTTTGAGGACGCCTACATCTAGAGTAGCTGGGACTACAAGCCCCCACCACAACGCCCGGCTATTTTTTGGTTGCAGTTTGGCCAGGGCTGGGTATGAACCTGTCACCCTCAGTTTATGGGGCCGGCGCCCTACCCACTGAACCACAGGCGCCGCTCAAGAACTAGTGAAAGTTTTGAGCTGGGAAGTGACATTAATTATGTCTTCAGGCAGTGTTCTAGGCACTTCAAGATATATCAATGAACAAAATAAACAAACAAAAAGGTAGAAAAGCGTTCTCGCTCCTAGTTGGGAAAACAGTAGTCAATGTATACAAGTATATCATATAATACGTTAGGTAATGTGGTCTGTTCAGAAATTAAGTAAAGCAAAGCAATGAGAACTGGGGGCGCATGTTGGGGATTTAGGGAAAGGGTAAAGTTGTGATTTTGTTTTAATTAATAAATAAATGTACTTATTTATTTTCTAGATTAGGTCTTGTTTTTTCATCCAGGCTAAAGTGCCATCGTAGCTTACTGCATTCCTGATGAAATAGCTAGGACCACAGGGGTGCACTGACATTTATTAGTGTTTTAAGAGACAAGATCCTGCTCTGTTACCCAGGCTGCAGTTCAGTGACATGATCATAGCTCACTGCACCCTCAAACTCCTGGGCTTATTAAGCTGTCCTGCCTCAGCTTCCTGAGTTGCTGGGATTACAGGTGTGAGTGCCACACAGGACTCAGTTATTTTTTATATATACACACACATGCACATATACATATGTATGCATGTGTGTGTGTGTGTATATATATATTTATTTATTTTTAGTTGACTCCTAATAATTGCACATATTTATGGGATACAGAATGATATTTCAATATGGCTATATAATATATAATGACCAAATTATAGTAAATTAGCATATCCATTGCCTCCAACATTCATCATTTCTTTGTGTTGTAAACATTCAAAATCCCCTCTTCTGAACATGTGCATTAAATTCCAGCGACCACTGTTGCAGGGCTCCAGAACTCATTCCTCCCATCTAGCAGTAATTTTGTGTCTCGTAACGAACGTTTCCCCTCCTCTCCTCTCTCAGCTTTCCTGGCCTCTGTTACCTACAATGCTACCTCCATGGGCTATTTTTTAAGTTCCTGCATATGAGTGAGAACATGTGGTGTTTATCTTTCTGTGCCTGACTTATTTCTCTTAGCATATAGTCCTTCAGGCTTATCCACATTGCTGTGAGTGACAGGATTCATCCTTTTTATGGCTGAGAAGTATTTTATTGTGTGTATGCACCACATTTTCTTTATCCATTTGTCTGTGTATGGACATTTAGGTTGATTCCATATTGTAGCTATTATGAGTCACGCTGCAGTAGAAATGGGGGTCCCTTTAGATAAATGCCCGGAAGTAGGATTGCTGGGATGTATGGTAGTTTTGTTTTTAGTTTTTTTTTTTTTTTTTTTTTTTGAG
>NW_003852399.1:44386463-44395465 GCF_000181295.1 Otolemur garnettii
GGGATTCGAACCCGCCCCCTTAGGTGTATGTGGCTGGCGCCTTAGCCGCTTGAGCCATAGGCGCCGAGCCTGTTTTTAGTTTTTGAGAATCCTCCACGCTGTTTTCCGTCATAGCTACACTAATTTACATTCTCACCAACAATGTGTAAGAGTTCCTTTTTCTCTGCATCTTCCCCAGCATTTGTTGTTTTTTATCTTTTTGATTCTGGGGTAAGATGGTATCTCATTGCATAGTTGTGATTTTTAAATAGATGGACAAATAGTGAGAATATAGGGGGTGATAGAACCTAGTGCAGGTTGAATATCCCTGATCTAAAAGTTCAAAATCTAAAATGCTCCCAAATTTGAAACTTTTTGAGTACCCATCTAATGCCACAGGTGAAAGATTCCACAACTGACCCCATGTGGTCAATCGCAGTCAAAGCTTTGTTTCATGCTTGTGAGTATTAAAAATGTTGCATAAAGTTACCTTCAGACCATGTGTATAAGTGTATGTGAAACAGAAATAAATGAATTTTTGTGTTTAGACTTGGGTCCCATTCCGAAGATATCTCATTATACATATGCAAGTATTTCAAAATTAGAAATAATCCAAAATCTGAGACACTTTTGGTCCTAAGCATGTCAGGTAAGGGATATTCAGCCTATAGTTCATTAGGGAGAACTATCCAGAAAGCCAGATTCAATAGTATTGATTGGGGTTTGGGGTTCGGATGGGGGGAATCTAGAGGCAGGAAGACTTGTATGAACTGATTTGATGTTTCAGTTTGGGAAGTGGAATTTCTTTCTTACTTAGTTGTGTATTTTCATACCTTAACAAAGACATTTAATAGTTAACTAGCTTGATAAGCTCTACCTTCTTTTTTTTAGACTAGAGAGATAGTATTCTTTACTATCAAGAGTCCAGTGTTTACTTTAAGTGCATTCATGGACAACCTATACCAGAATCACTTAGAACACTACTTAAAAATATAGATGCCTGGGCCCTGCCCTAGAACCAAATTTGGAGGCAGGGCAAGACAGCAGTTAAAAACAAAGGCTCAGGATAGTCAGCCTAGGTTCAAATATGGATCTGCCCCTTTCTTGGCTGGGTGGTCTTGAGCAAGATACTTAACTTTCTGTGCTGCAGTCTGCTCATCTGTAAAATGGGAATAATGATAGTGATAATAATTACTTCATAGAGTTGTTGTGAGGATTAAATAAATCACTATGAAGTGTTAGAGCACTGCCTGTCACCTGGTAAGCACTTAGTGTTTGATACAATTGTTTTTACTGAATCATGTTCTCTGGAGGGGAAGCAAGTCATCTTCAGATTTAGCAGTCACCCTGGGTGGTTGGCTCGCCATGTGCTGTGAGATACACTGTTACTGCTTCCAGAGCTGTAGGAATAATGCATGGTGACTTTTTAAAAATATGGACCACTTAATGTTTAAATTTCCCAGATGCAGTGGTTTACTTAGCAACAAATGCCAGTGTTTACTGGTGTTTATTATATGCTAAGCATGTTCCATGCCATTTACAGCAACTTGAGTGGGAAGTAGTTAATAGATGAGAAGAGATGAAGAGACTAAGGCTTATGCTGATGAAAAACTTGCTTGAAGTGGCACAGCCAGTGAACTGTGTAATTGCCATTAATACTCAGCTCTGCCTGACTCCAGAGCACCGGCTCCTTTCTCAACACCATCTTCTAGTTATTCAGCACTTTTATCTTGCGAATGTATGTTTTACCATCAGATGCATTTATACAGATGCCTCCCCACTACCTTTGAAGTAGACAGAAACTTTATTGGGCATGCTTTATTAATGCTAAATCAGTTGCATCATTTTACATAATTGAGGACGATTTTTGTCTTTCTAAGTGTGGAGATATAGGAAAAACCAAGTATTTTTTGCATTCTCACAAAGCCACTCAAGACAGCATAGAATGCTTGTGTGACCAACGGTTTTGCATTGGACCCCAGCTGGGTGCCTCCTCTGAGTCAGTTCAGTTCTCACACTGTCCACCTGGAGGTAACCTCAGATCCCCCGCTGGAGAGCTCAGTCTCATGGGACTGCCCCCTACTTTAGATGGCAGTCACAAGTCTGGGGCTCCAGGATATGATAACTTCTGATGGATGAATGATATAAAAGAAAAATTTAAGATTTTTAAATAGTTTATTTGAGCATTCAGAGATTCATGAATTGGGGGAACAGCAAGTAGGAGACTCACATTAGTTAATTATTAAGATACTAACACTCCACCTGGAGGGGTAAGAGGGGAACCTTTTGCAAAGCACAGGTGTTTGCAGAAGCAAGACCAAGAACACAATTCTGGCTGGTTAGAGTGGAGAGTTTCTAGTCCCAGTCCAGTTGGTGGTTTCTGATTTGTGTACTTCTGGTTTCAGTTCAGTGTTTACTTTGGGCTTTGGGTTGCTCACTTAGGAATATAAAGTGACAGAACTACCCCAGTCTAAGAGTCTCCCCATTATAATTTTTTTTTTTAAACAACTCCCTATCTCATTTATAAACTTGGGTTTAAATGCCACTCTGTCACCATTCTGGCGAGGTTTTCTTTGTCTCAGTGTGGAACTCCTAAGTGAGGACATCAGGTTTATTAAAAAAAAAAAACAAAAAACTTCCTTTCATTATTCATCTTACTTTTTTGCTCTAATCACAATGAGATCATCTGGTATACTATTGATGTCTGTGAATACATTTAAGAACCTCAGAATACAAGGTACCCGGGGAGATTATAATGATAGGTATCAGGAGAGTAATACCAAAGTGTTCTCCTTAGCTGAGGTCACCAAGAACCAAACCAACTAATATTTCCATGGAAACAAAAGACAAACAAAGGTCAATGAATAAAACAAACTATAAATTCTGCCTCTGAGTCCAGAAGGTAATTATTCAAGAAAATTTCTGTAATTAAACTCTAAGCACATTTTCTTGGTTTACATTGGGCGTTTTAGCAAACTCCCTGAGTGATCCACACATCGGGCATGAGGGTTGTCTGATGAAATTATATCAGGCTGTCTATTTCCAGCTTGTGGGGTTTCAGGAACAGAGCACTTCTTGTTTTTAGTGATTACAACTCAGAAAAGTGGGATAAAATTGGATTGGTTGTACCTAGAAGAATTAAAGATCCAGTCCAATCTACAGGTAGATCATAAAACTTAAAAACAATGAACAAAGCCATAATCTAATGATAGGTGTGCTATAGTTTCCTTCTGAAACAGTTTTTCTCTCCGTAGTCAGGCTTATTTCTACCAAAGATGATCAAAGTAGGACTAATTCATTATCAGTGCAAAATAAGTTTGGTCTTATCATACTTGGCCTATTTACATAAATGTAACAAGAATAGCAGTTGGTGAGGTCAGGAGTTTGAGACCAGCCTGAGCAAGAGGAAGACTCCATTTTTACTAAAAATAGAAAAATTAGCTAGGTATGATGGCACAATCTTGTAGTCCCAGCTACTTGGGAGGCTGAGCCAGGAGGATCATTTGAGTCTAGGAGTTTGAGATTATAGTGAGCTATGACGACACTACTGCATTCTAGCCCTCTAGACTAAATTCTGCTGAAAAAAAGAGAGAGGAGAGAAAGAAAGGAAAGAAGGAAGAGAGAAAAAAAGAAGGAAGGAAGGAAAGAAGGAGAGAAAGCAATTGATTACATAAAGTTGTTTTTAGGTTTGCTTTGGTGGAACTTTTAATATGGAATCTCAGATTGGTCTTTTAAAAAAACAAACCAAGGCTAATTTAGACTTCACCTACAATGAAGTATATATATATTTGTATTTCTCTCTCTCTCTCTCTCCCTCTTTTTTTTTTTTTATAAAGACATCTTATTTTGTTGCCCTTGGTAGAGTGCTGTGGTGGGGCAGCTCATAGCAACTTCAAACTCCTGGGCTTAAGCAGTTCTCTTGCTTCAGCCTCCAAGTAGCTGGGACTACAGGTGCCTGCCACAATGTCTGGCTATTTTTTTGTTTTAGCAGGCCTGGGCTGTGTTTGAACCTATCAGCTCTGGTGCATGTGGCCGGTTCCCTACCCACTGAGCTATGGGTGCCACCTGTATTTTCTCTTTTTAAGGTCCCAAAATACATTGAGGTTCCTGGACCTACCAGGAAGTGACAGTTTTTACTTTCTCACTATAAGACTGGGAACCCTTGAAGCCAAACATTCTGTATACATTCTCAAATAGGATATTCCATTCAAAGCCCTAATAATATAATCAATGTTTCTGATTATATCCTGTTATCAAGAGAACAGATTGCCACTGAATTTATGCAAATAACTATATTGACATAAAATAAAAATATTTATAAATAGCCTTTCAAGTTCTAAACTCTAGAGGATCAGGTAGGGAGAAAAAAAGTAAAAACTTATGTCTTTATTTACAAAAATGTACTTTACCTGAATTCTATAAGATATAGAGAGCTTAAAAGAAAAGGTATTTCCTTAAATCTGAAAAAAAATTAAAATAAAGAATGTGCAAAATTTCAAATGGAAATTAATAAACACATTATCCCCATCAATTATTTAGTCCCATGTAACTAATTCTTATTCTACTTGATCTTAGAACAGCAGTTTCAGGAGCTCACTAGTTTCTTATTAGAGTGTTGGAAATTCTTTGTCAGTTATGGATGGTCAGTCTTAAAGTTATCGGAAACCTTTATTCCAGAGTACTTGTCAGAGTCCTGACCATGAATGTCTTTGACAAAGGAACGGTTTTGGACTGTAGCTGATTGCAAGTACTTTTAGAGAAGAATCAAGACGTTAACTATGTTTGGCTGACAGACTTTTTTTTTAGAGTGCTGTGGCCTCATAGCTCACAGAAACCTCAAACTCTTGGGCTCAAATGATTCTCTTGCCTTAGAACTCCTGAGTAGCTGGGACTATCGGTATTGGCCCCAAACCCTTGCTATTATTAAACATGGGGGTCTTGCTCTTTTTCAGGCTGGTCTCAAACTTGTGAGCTCAGGCAGTCCACCCACCTCGGCCTTCCAGAGTGCTAGGATTACAGGCATGAGCCACTGCACCCTGCCTGGGTGACAGACTGAAAATATTCGTAAATTCTGATGAGGGTTTATTGCAATGATGATGCAGTTGACAAGGAAGCTTTGTTACTTTCTGTGACACAAACAACCTTTTAAGATAATAAGTAAAATTATAACTAGTAGCATTATGCCAAGACATCAGATTTCTCAGAATTTTATACAACTTCTGAAGCACAGATTAGTAATATACAGGATGTCCATAAGGATCATGTGCAGTTTAAAATAGTGTGAACTTTATGAACACCCTTTATCCAGAAAATCCAAAGAAGTTTAAACAATTTTTCACTGCAGGTGTGAACCCCTGAACTCAATAATCTTTTCACCTCAGCCTCCCAAGTAGCTAGTTATATAGTCAGGCACCACCGTGCTTAGCTAATTTTTCTTATTTCTTTTCAGAGATGGGATCTAGCTGTGTTGCCCAGGCTGGTCTCAAATTCCTGGCCTCAAGTGATTGTTCTCCCTTGGCTTCCTTATATGGGTAATCCCAAAGTGCTGGGATTACTCACATGAGACATATATTTTAACATATCGAATAATTTAATATATCAAATAAGCCTAATAACTTTACCATGCCTCTTTTATAGATATTTTCATGTATTGGGGGGGGGGGTCCTAGGAATGTCTCATGAAATTTTATTTGAGGAATGTTGTAAAATGTCAAAATGTCTACAACACTTGATTAAATAGGATTATTGGTCATTGTGGAACAAAGGCAAATATAGAAAGGGTATATAGTTATGAAGAAAACTTAGTACTTTTAATATGAGAAGACAAAAACGCTACAAGAGACTTTCCTTTTTTTTTTTTTTTTTTTTTTGAGACAGAGCCTCAAGCTGTCCCCCTGGGTAGAGTGCCGTGGCATCACAGCTCACAGCAACCTCCAACTCCTGGGCTCAAGCGAGTCTCCTGCCTCCGCCTCCCAAGTAGCTGGGACCACAGGTGCCCGCCACAACGCCTGGCTATTTTTTGGTTGCAGCCGTCATTGTTGTTTGGTGGGTCCGGGCTGGGGATTCGAACCCGCCACCTTAGGTATACGTGGCTGGGGCCTTAGCCGGTTGAGCTATAGGCGCCGAGCCACTACAAGAGACTTTCTTTGGACTTCTATATCTACCTAAAGACAGATTCTCCAAAGGAATGCAGCTATCATCTTTCCTTTCCCCTACTCTATCATCCTATGCTATTTTATTTATTTATTTATTTTTTTGAGACAGAGCCTCAAGCTGTTCCCCTGGGTAGAGTGCTGTGGCATCACAGCTCACAGCAACCTCCAACGCCAGGGCTTAAGCGATTCTCTTGCCTCAGCCTTCCAAGTAGCTTGGACTACAGGCGCCCGCCACAATGCCCGGCTATTTTTTGGTTGTAGTTGTCATTGTTGTTTGGCAGGCCTGGGCTGGATTGGAACCTGCCAACTCTGGTGTATGTGGCTGGTGCCTTACCCTCTTGAGCTACAGGAGCTGAGCTTATTTTATTTTTCTCGATAAATCAAGCAAGTATCAAATAGTTTACTTCCATAACTGACAAGCATCAAGATCAAGTAATTCACTTTTACTGCACTTTTATGCATCCATAGGTCGGATTTATGGCTGTAGGGTGTTAAACGTCTAACAGAGTTAACACAAACCTGTCTAACCAGCAACCCAGGAAAAACTGACAGTTCTGAATACATTCTATTTTTGTTTTACCCCAAATTTTCAAACTAGCTTTATTTAGCAGAGCTCTATATAAATCATGTGGATTCAGGAAAACAAATGGAAAAATTAAAAAAAAAGGAAACCTTCCACGTTTGGGTCATTTTCTGTGTTTCTGAGAGTTTTAGAAATAATTTACTTAAGTGCTCTTTAATCTCTAAGCCAATTTGAACAGCTCTCCCTTAAAGGATTTTATAAACTGGTTTAGTATAACTGAAAATATCTCATATACACATACATTCATGTGGAGACAGACTAGAGACGGAAACAGATAAACTGCTGCTTTAAGACTTACTTATTAGGAGAAGTCCAAAGGTCAGTTTAGGCTTTTGGTTGCCCTGGAGTTGCTAATTTGGAAGCCTTTAATTTCTTATCTTATTCTAGGTCCTTAGCTAACTTACCTTAACCTGTAGCTTCCCTATCTTTTCCCTCCCTCCCTCCTTTTCCTCATTTCCTTGTTAATGTTTGGAGGGAACTCCATATCCAAAGAGGGCTGTTGAGGTTGGCTGAATTGGTGGAATGCCTGGAATGCCTTAGGAAAAACAAATGTCTTTCGGGGCTTTGAAATCAGTAACAAATTCATTTTTCATTTGTCTGCTGATCTGATTGATTGACCTGATCAGTGCAGGTGGGGAACACTTTAGGAATGGCTTTTGAAATGTTATTGTGGGTTGTTTTGTCTTTTGATGGATTCTATGTGTACTGAATGGGGGCTCATAGCCAGAGATAGTGTCCTCTTGAGGGACACCATTCTACCTCTCGCATCCATTTTTGGACTTCTTCATGTCCTATCTATGTGTGTTTAACTAGATGACCCAGTTTGGGGTAGAATCCATTAATGAGTAGGGCATACAAAGAAAGCATTTTCTGTGGCAGACAGGACACTATTTATTATTGCCCTGAGATCAAGTTTTTGACCATAGTATAAGAGTGCTTAAAAAGTAGACGTAGTTTATCAGAGGGCCTAACTTTATAAGCATTGATCTAGTGTTTTTCCTTCTTTTTTCCTTGGAAGTATGCAGGTAAGCAAGTAAATAAAGCAGATTCAGAGTAAGTAGAAGATGATAGAAAGATAGTTTAGAAGCCACACATGCTGGTCAAAAATACATTCCATTGTTTCTGAGGCACTAGGGGTTCATGTGTGTTTGTGCACACACATGCAGATGAGCAAATTTTTTTAGGTTAAAACTTCCCCTTTGTGTCCACTAAAATTCTAAATTACTGGTAAGATTCACCCAGCTCTCTAAAAAGCACAAGTTCTGAGATGGAGTCACAGAGTCCATACATGTAAATGAACTCATTATTTCTTGTCTTTCTGGAACCTTTCTTACTGGAGGTCTGTTACTAAACCCAATCTAGTTTTGGGTTGTCTGACCCAGTGAGACACCTGAACCCTCCCTATGAGACCTACTCCAGTTTCTGCCAGGACTTCTAAACCCAGTATGGACCAAAATCTGGTCAAGTAAATTCAGAAAACTTGACACACATTGTAAAATTCAGGTATCTGAGAGGATTACTGGTGATGACATGTGCATTGAGAAGTAGTTAGCAGCAGGGGCCCCCGGAGCACTTATGCCTGTGCTCATTGCTGCTAAAGGTCATGATTATGTGGTTGCCTTTGGATCCCACTTATGACACTGAATTTGATAAAAGGAAAATAAACAATTTAAATTTTAAACAGTTTGAGCATTCAGTGATTCATGAATTGGGGAATTGGGGTAGCTCTAGGTTAGAAGGGCTTAGCACTCTGGGGGTGGGGGGGACAAGAGAGGAGCTTTTATAAAGTGTAATATTTGCAGCAGCAAGACAAAGAAAATGGTTTTGATTGGCCAGAGTAGAAAGCTCCTACTTAGAGGTTAGTTGGAGATTTCTGATTGGTTTGGTTTCTTGTTTCAGTTTAGTGTTCACATTGGACTTTGTTCACATAGGAATTGAATGTAATGTGAGCTACCCCAGTCTACTGCCCCACCCAGCTAGAATGTATATTTTATCACTGCCTTAAGTTGGGATTTCCATGACTCATCTCCTTGAGTTTGATCAATATGCTGAGTAGTTCATAGAATTGAGGGAAACGCTTTACTTATGTTTACCCTTTTATTATAAAGGTCTGACAAAGGATAAATACAGTGAAGTGGAAGAGGAGCATCAGGTGAGGGGTGAGAGTTGGGCCTGGAGCTTCCATCTCCTCTCCAGGCCTGCCATTCTCCATGTGGGCCTGGAGCTTTCAGCCCTCTCCGGGCCTGCCATTCTCCATGTGGGCCTGGAGCTTCCACGCCCTCTCC
>NW_003852399.1:44395551-44409379 GCF_000181295.1 Otolemur garnettii
TCCCACGCCCTCTCCGGGCCTACCATTCTCCATGTGGGCCTGGAGCTTCCACGCCCTCTCCGGGCCTGCCATTCTCCATGTGGGCCTAGAGCTTCCAGCCCTCTCCGGGCCTGCCATTCTCCATGTGGGCCTAGAGCTTCCCCGTCCTCTCCGGGCCTGCCATTCTCCATGTGGGCCTGGAGCTTCCATCCCCTCTGGGCCTGCCATTCTCCATGCCTTCAGCTATCAGGATGCTTGCAAAGAGAAAAGCTTTCTAGAGTGTCTTGTGGTGATATTGTGAAATGCTTGGTCTTTGTCCCTGTTTCCTGTCACATTGGTCCTAAAATTCTTGGAATCTCCAGAGCAGCGAGTGTCCTTTGTAAATGAGATAACTGGAAGCTCCCAGAACTTGTTTTGTTATTTTTTCCTTTTCTTTCTTTCTTTCTTTTTTTAATGGAAGCATTATTACAAGGCATGATTAATCAAACCATTGCCTGATAATTTATTGATTCATCCTTCATTTCCCCTCTCCACAGGTTGGGGATGAGACCAGAAGTTCCAGCCTCCCACTCTCATGGCTGGTACACCCCATGTGAGAGCCAGCTGCCGGGCACTTTACAGTGATCTGGTATTCAGGCCTGTGCATAGTCCCCTTCTGCATGTTACCAGGTTTAATCTGTGTGACCAGTAGGATAGAGCAGGACTGATGACTATCTATTCTGAGATTAGGTTAGATTGGGTGTGGCTTCCATCTTGGGATCTCCTTATTTCTCTTAATCACTTTCTCTGGGAGATGCTCACTGCCATGATGTGTAGCCCTATGAAGAAGCCAGCGTAGGGAGGAGAGAAGGCCTCCTGCGGTGGTTCCACCAGTGCGCTTGCGTGCTCTGCTCCTCAGTTAAGCCTTCAGAGACTGCAGCCCTGCCCAGCAGCTTGCCTGCAACCCTGTGAGAAAGCCTGAGTCAGAACGACCTAGCTAAGCTGCTCCCCAATGCTTTTGACCTCTAGAAACCGTTGAGATAATAAATGCTTGATGTTTTAAGCTGCTGAGTTTTGGGGTAATTTGTTAAAAGGTCTTAGATCACTAGGACATGCATTGTGAAGTTGAAGTTTATTCATTTGATATCCTGGAGTCTCTTCAGTGCTCACTTGCACTTTCATGCTCTCTTGAGCTCAAGCTCTCTCTCTCCCACATGTCCTCCCCATCCCTGTATCTCTTTCTTTCTCTTATACACACACACAGTTGCCCTGATTGCCTAATCCTCAGTCATGCTTATTTGTTATCTAGATCGTTTCTGTTCCACCCTTCTTTCCACTAAATATGTTGTTGGCTGGGTCCCTGCTCCTAAAACATTTAATAATAAATATTTCACTGTAACACTCAGTACAGCAGCACTCTGAGCTCAGCAATGATGGGATAGTTAATTTTGTGGGCAGACTTGACAGGGCCACAGGGTTCCTAGATATTTGGTTACATTTTGGGTGTGTCTTTGAGAATCGAGTTGGTAGACTGATTAAAGCAGATGGGCTTCCTCAAAGTAGGTGGACTCATCCAGTCTGACAGGCCTGACTAGAACAAAAGGGCCGGGTAAGAGGGAGCCTCTGTCTAGCTGGTAGATCAGTTTTCCCCTGCTTTTGTACCCACATTTGAACTGGGACTTAATGCCTTGAACTTGGTGTTATACTTGGACTTGGGTCTCTACCTTGTCCTCTGCAGATTTTGGGACTTCTCAGCTTTTGTAATTGTGATCTTTCTCTCTCGTCTGGAGACATCTTTCTCTCTCTTCTGTAGATGTGGTAGAACTAGCAGAAGAACTAGAATTAGAAGTAGAGCCTGAAGGTGTGACTGAGTTGCTTAATAAACATTTGCTCACTGGGTGGCCGACACGCTGATTCTTAGTAACTTCTGAGATACCACTTGCAGAGCTGTCCTTTACTTAGCAGCTGGAATGAACCTTGTTTCAGGTTGAGTTTTTCGGTGTTTTCCTATGCTTCTTCCTTGGCGTGTTCTTAAGCATCAGGGGAAAATCTGTAAAGGGGAATACCATCAGTGTGAATGGTTTCTGTTTTAATTTAAAAGCAAGAAAATATGACAGAGAAGAATCCTTAGGACCTGAATCCGCTTATTCAGCAGTAGTCTTCCTATATCAGGTAAGTATTACTGTGGTTTCTGTCTCTCAGAGCTTGTTTCTGGGTGCTTTTTTGCACCATTCTGCAGTCAGTGCCCTTTGATATTCAGTTCTTAAAATTTGGAGGCCAGATTTCTCCAGAGGATTATTTTTCTAAATCAGATCCTCTTTATGGGGAATCTAAATTTAGAATTGCTCTATTGTGATCAGCATGCAGGTTAAATGTTTAGGACAGTAGCTAGAGGAGATGCCGCACCATTCCTGCCTTCTGAGGAATTGGTGGAAAGGAACCAGGACCGCCAGCTTTATTGTATAATGTCATTGGGTGGATAGGATTGTCATCTTGGGAGGCTGTTTTCACTGAAACTCAGAAAAAGAGACTTTAAGAATTACATGTAAACCAAGTGCAGTAATCCTAGCACTGTAATCCTAGCACTATGGGACTCCAATGCAAGAGGGTCGCTTGTTCTCAGGAGTTCATGACCGCCTGAGCAAGAGCAAGACCCCTTGTCTACTAAAAGCAGAAAAATTAGCCATGTGTTGGGGTGGGCACCTGTAGTCCTAGCTACTTAAGAGGCTGAGGCTAGAGACTCACTTGAGCCCAGGAATTTGAGGTTGCTGTGAGTTGGGCTGAGGCTATGGCACTCTAACCTAGGTCAGAGTGAAACTCTCTCTCTTAAAAAAGAAAAAAAGGTATAGGCCTTGAACTTGGTGTTATACTTCTCTGTTAAATAGATACCTGTTTCTGTTTAGTTTTACCAATGTTAGACCACCAGCCTGTCTGGTGAACTACCCTCCCCTGAGGTGGAAGATTCTTTGAAGATGATAATACTCTTCTATAATTTGCAGCAGCTTTAGCTTGACCAGATAGTCAAAGCACGGTGATCTTTTTTTAATAGATGGGAGGGATTTAACTAGAGCTATTCAGGTGATTGTCTACAGTGCATTAATGGAATTTGATAATTAAGTCTAAATTTTCTTTATTATGAGCCTAGCCCTTCCATTGAAATGAAAGCCATATCTTAGGAGATGTTGTGGGTTGAATTCTAGGCCACTGCAATAGAGTGGGGAGCCATAAATTGAGTCACACAGATTTTTGGTTTCCTGGTACATATAAAAGTAATATTTATACAGCGTTGTAGTCTTTTAAGTGTACGATGGTACTGTGTCTAAAAAAATGCACATACCTTTATTAAAAAATACTTTATTGCTAAAAAATGCTAATGATCGTCTGAGCTTTCAGTAAGTTATAATATTCTGCTGGTGGAGGGTTCCTGACTGATTGGGGCAATGGGTGCTGAAAGTTGGGATGGCTGTGGCAATTTCTTAATAAAACAGCAACAAAGTAGCTGCATCAATTGACTCTTCCTTTTACAGAAAATTTCTCTGTAGCATGCAATGCTGTTTGATAACATTTTATGCACAGTAGAGCATAGTCCTCTCAAACTTTGCCACTCCTTTATTTTTATTTTTTTGAGTCAGGGTCTTGCTCTGTTGCCCAGGTTAGCTAGAGTGCAGTGGCATTATTATAGCTCACTGCAACCTGAAACTCCTCGGCTCAATCCATCCTCCTGCCTTAGCCTCCTGAGTAGCTGGCATTACATGTGCATACTACCATGCCTGGGTAAGTGTTAGTATTTTTTGTAGAAATAGCGTATTTCAAATTCCTGACCTCAGTCCTCCTTCCTTGGCCTCCTCTTCTAGTTCTTTTGCTAGTTCCACACATCTGCAGTTAGTAACTTCACTGAAGTCTTGAGCCCCTCAAAGTCATCCAGTGAGGGTTGCAATCAGCTTCTTCCAAACTCCTATTAATGTTGATATTTTGACCTCCTACCATAAATTACAAATGTTCTTAATGACATCTAGAATGGCAAATCCATTCCAGAAGATTTTTAATTTTCTTTGCCTTGATACTTCAGAGGAATCGCTGTCTATGGCAGCTGTAGCCTTACAAAATGAATTTCTTAAATCCTAAGACTTGAAAGTAGAAATCCCCCTTTGCTTCATGGGATGTAGAATGAATGTTGTGTTAGCAGGCATGAGAACGACATTCATCTACTTGTACATCTCCATCAGAGCTCTTAGGGTGAACAGGGTATTGTCAGTGAGCAGTAAAATTTGGAAAGAAATCTTTTTTTCTGAACAGTCAGCTGAAAATATTCAGTAAACCATGTTGTGAACAAACGTGCTATCATCCAGGCCTTGTTGTTCCATTTCTAGAGCATAGGCAGAGTGTATTTTAGCATTATTAATTCTTAAGGTCCCTCTCTCTTACTATTGGAATGGAAGATAAGCACTAGCTTTGACTTAAATTCACCAGCTGCCTTAGCCCCTAATAGGAGAGTCCTTTGAGGTGCTGAAGCCAAACCTTTTAAGGCATTGACTTCTTCTGTTCAGCTGTGATGAGGCTTAGATGGTATCTTCTTCCAATAGAAGGCTGTTTTGTCTACATGGAAAATTTGTTGTTTAGTGAAGCCACCTTCCTCACGGATCTCAGGCAGATCTTCTGGAGAACTTGCTGCAGCTTCTACATCAGTATTTACTGCGTCACCTTGCACTTTTATGTTGTGGATAGAGGCAGTTTCTTCCCTTAAATTTCATCAACCAAGCTCTCCTACCTTCCACCTTTTCTTCTGAAGCCTCCTCACCTCCCTTAACCTTCTTAGAACTGAAGAACCAGGGCCTTGCTTTAGATTAGACTTTGGATTTTAAGGGATTGTTGTGGCTGGTTTGATCTTCTATTCAGACCACCAGATTTTTCCCATATTGGCAGAAGTGCTATTTTGCTTTCTTATTGTTTGTGTGTACAGTGGAGTAAGCAGTTCTGCTTTCCTTCAAGAAATATTCCTTTGCGTTTACGGTTGGCTGACTGGAGGAGGGGCCTCGCTTTTGGTCTGTTTCAGCTTTTTATGTGCCTTTCTCATTCAGCTTTCTCATTTCTAGCTTTTGATTTAAAGTGAGAGATGTTTAACTCTTCATTTTTCTTTTGGAATGCTCAGAACCCACTGGATAATAGTTATTTGGCCCCATGTCAGTGTTATTGTATCTCATGGAGTAGGGAGTCCTGAGGAGAGGAGGGGAGAGACTGGAATGACCGGCTGATGGGGCAGTCACAGTGCAATCAACATTTATCAGTTAAGTTCCATGTCTTATATGGCATGGTTTGTGCTTTTACAAAGCAATTATGATAATAACACATTAAAGATCACAGATCACCATAACAGATAATAATAATAAAGTTCGAAATATTGTGAGAATTATCAAAATGTGACATAGAGATGTGAAGTGAGCATATACTGTTAGAAAAATGGATCTGATAGACTTGCTGCAAACCTTCAATTTGTAAAAAACATGCATCATCTGTAAAGTACAGTGAGGTGAAACGCAGCAGTATGCCCTCCCTATAAATGTGCTTCCTTGGGGACTTCAGATACTTAAAAAGCCTTGATTATAGTAGCCCACACAGATGAGTTTCAGTGTCTGGGGTTTTGGTTGCAGTTGTCATTGTTGTTTAGCAGGCCTGGGCTGGGCTCAAACCCACCAGCCTCAGTGTATGTGGCCAGTGCCCTACTCACTGGAGCTACAGGCGCCCAACTGGTGGGCTTTTATTTTTTTATATTTTTTGCAGTTTTTGGCTGGGGCTGGGTTTGAACCTGCCACCTCTGGTATATGGGGCCAGTGCCCTACTCTTTGAGCCACAGGTGCTGCCCACAATGGGCTTTATTTTTAATTTTAATTTTTTTTTTTTTGAGGCAGTCTCACTCTCTCGCCTAGGTAGAGTGCCTGGCGTCAGAGCTCACAGCAATACCAGTCAGAGTGCCATGATGTCATACCTCACAGCAACCTCAAACTACTGGGCTCAAGTGATTTTCTTGCCTTGGCCTCCTGAGCAGGAGGGACTTTAGGCACCTGCCATAGTGCTTGGCTAGTTTTTCCATTTTTAGTAGATACGGGGTTCTCAGTCTTGCTCAGGCTGGTCTTGAACCCCTGAGCTCAAGCAGTCCACCACCTCGGTCAGCCAGAGTGCTAGGATTACAGGCGTGAGCCACCCTGCCCAGCAATAGGCTTTATTCTTAGAGCAATTTTAGGTGTATAGAAAATAGAGTAGACAGTACTACATACAGAGAATTTCTTTACCCCCTAGTTTCCCCTATTATTATTACTAACATCTTATATTTGTATGTATGTTTGTTACAGTTGGTTAATACTGATATATTAATTATTATTAACTGAAGTCTGTAGTTTACATTAGTGCAGTTCAATGTTTTTTTTTTTTTTCTTTCGAAGAGATTGGGTCTCTCTCTGTTGCCCAGGTTAGAATGTGATGGTTTGATCATAGCTCACTGCAGACTCGAAGTTGTGGGCTGATTCTTCTGCCTCAGCTGCCTGAGTAGCTGGGACGATAGGTGTGCGTCACCACACCTGGCTAACTTTTAACTTTTTAATTTTTTGTGGAGATGTGGTCTTACTAACTTGCCCAGGCTGATCTTGAACTCCTGGCTTCAAGTGATCCTCCCACCTTCGCCTCTCAAAGTGCTGGGATTATAGGCATTAGTGGATTTTGATAAATTCATAAACACATGCATCCACCATCACAGTGCCATACAGAAGTGTTTTACTGCCGCCCACACCTCCTGTGCTCCACCTGTTTAATCCTTCCTCCTTTGCCTTCAAACCCTTGTCGACTATACTCCATAGTTTTGCCTCTTCCAAAATGTCATATAGTTGGGTTCCTACAGTATGTAAGCATTTCACATTGGCTTCTTTCCCTTAGTAATGTGGATTTAAGGTTCCTTTGTGCCTTCTCATGGTTTGATGGATCATTGCTTTTTAGTGGTAAATAATATTCAATTTTTTGGATATACCACAGTTTATTCCCCATTCACCTACTGAAAGACATCTTGGTTGCTTTTTTTGGTGACTATCAATAAAACAACTGTAAACATTCATGTATGTGCAGGGTTTTATGTGGACATAGGTTTTCAGCTTGTTTGGCTAAACACCTGGGAGTGTGATCCCAGGATATAAAATGGGTTTTTGGCCTGGTGGTTTATACGCTTGGCCCCAGTGTCTCTCCTCTTGCAGACAGCTGCCCTGCTGCTCAGAGGTGACCAACCCAGGCCTGCCTCTGGCGGGGGCTTCCTATTCCTAAGAAACATTTTCTGAATACATTTGGACACAAGGGTCTTGATTGTGCCCTCAGTAAGGAGTATTTAAAATATCTTTTGATTATGGTGGCTGTTCTCCCATCCTTCCCTGCTACTCCATTTTTAACTCCTTATTTTGGGCTGTCTGGCAGTAATTTAAAGTGTAAATGACTATCTCAACTCTTATAATTACACAATCATTTTGTTTTATTGTGGTAGAGTATGTATAATACAAAATTTGTAATTTTAACCCTTTTAAAGTGAATAGTTCAGCAGCATCCATTACATTCACATCATCATGCAACTAGCTATCACCACTTTTTGTTTCACCACTTTCTAAAGTTCTCTCATCTGTAGATTTGATCATTTCAAAAGAAGAACTTTAAGAATCTATCAGAACCTCTATTTGGAAAAATATTTCTATCAGTCAGCTTATGCTAGATTTTGCTGTAGTAATACCACCCAGATCTCAGTGGCTGTTGACAGTAATCTTTATGTCTCCCTCGTGTTTTAAATGTACCATTTACTTTTTGCTAGAACTTAGTGACATTACACATCTAACTGCAAGGGAGCCTGGGAGTTGTAGTTCAGCTATGTGCACAGGAATAAGGGCAAATTGGTTTGGTGAGTAGTTAGCATTCTCCGTCATATCAGATAAGATTATTAAATTGTACACAGTAGTTGTCTTGCTCTTTCAGGGGTGACATGACAGTAATTGCATGGTTTCATAGTTTTGGTTACTTTTCAGGAAAGCACTTTTCCGCCCCACGCTCCCTTCCCATCTAAGCTTTAATTACCTTATCCTTTTAACACTGGCAACACTTCCTGGAGTAAAGAAAGTTGCATGCTGGTTTGATAAACGACATGTTTGATAATGATGTTTTATAAACCTCTGAGAAAAGTCAATAAGGTGGCTCGGCGCCTGTGGCTCAAGCGGCTAAGGCGCCAGCCACGTACACCTAAGGTGGCGGGTTCGAATCCCCAGCTCAGGCCCGCCAAACAACAATGATGGCTGCAACCAAAAAATGGCCAGGCGTTGTGGTGGGCGCCTGTAGTCCCAGCAACTTGGGAGGCTGAGGCAGGAGACTCGCTTGAGCCCAGGAATTGGAGGTTGCTGTGAGTGTGATGCCATGGCAGTCTACCCAGGGGGATAGCTTGAGGCTCCGTCTCAAAAAAAAAAAAAAGTCAATAAGGAGCCTTTGTGATAATAAATATAGTAGAGTTTATAGTCAGATATTTAAAAAGTGTCAGGACTTTAGTCTTGTGCCCAAAGGCAGAGAGGAACTCTTAAAGCCTTCTAGCCGTTAATTTGGTTTCAGAATGACTTTTGAGTTTACTTGTGGCATTGGTAATTGCCTTTAAAAAGGAAACTATGTGAAATTTGGAATTGGAAGTGGCATTTCTTAACTAGAAATGAGAGTAGCAGGTTCAAATAGGGGCTATACATTTTGGCATGAGAGTCAGTTTCTTAATTTTGTTTTAAATTAAGAAAAAATTTTTTTTGACATTGTCTCCCTGGGTAGGGTCCCTGGCATCATCATAACTCATAGCAACCTCAAACTCTTGGGCTCAAGTGATCCTCTGGCCCTAGCTTCCCCAGCAGCTAGGCCTACAGGTGCCTACCATGACACCCAGCTAGTTTTTTTTCCTTTCTATTTTTAGTAGAGACGGGGGTCTCCCTTTTGTTCAGGCTGATCTTGAACTCCTGAGTTCAAGCAATCCACCCAGCTTGGCCACCCAGGGTGCTAGGATTTTAGGTGTGAACCTCTAGTTTCTTAATAAAATTTAGAAAAAAATTGTGCTATGTATTTATTTAATGGTTGATTCACTGGGTACATGAAATTGGCTTCTTAGAGTTTAAAGGCAAGTTCAGCCACCTCAATGCATGAGTTAGTATTATGAGCTCATTTGGTACGGCTCAGCTTGCGGCTGATAGAAGACCATGGTCTAATATTAATTTTAAATAAGTGCCTTCTGCAGTTCTTGGTGAATGCCCATTCCCTTAAGGAAAACTGTTTCATATGAGCCTGTAGTTGCTAGGAATAGCTGTGTGAGCATTGTGGATGTTTTATGAAATTAAAATTTTGTCTGCCAATTCATTGTTCCTTCTAGGGTTCTGACAGTGGATTATGTTTATGCACTGCCCCAGAGCCCTCTTTAAACTCAGTCAGCAGATTGGAAACATTTAGCTTGAACTAGACCTCTTTATCTTCTAATAATCTTGCCGTAGAGACCACTGTACTCTCAAATACGTCGTTAATACTTTTAGCCAGAATGTCCTGCTTTCGTTCTCTTATTACTGAGCCATTAATCCAGACTCTGTTCATTATTGTCATAATTCCAGAGTCTAAGTAATTATCCTATTGAAAAAGTCAGGCTGCTGTATGCCCTGTTGTGACATAGCCAGTTTGGTCCTGTCTGAATTTGCTTGCTTTGTGAATTATTAGGAAAGAAGGGAAACAAAAACAAACACCAAAAAAAAAAAAGCAAAACCCATTTGGTTACAAAAATTGTCTTATTTAAAAGAAATTATGTATATATATGCACAGATATATAAAACTTAGCAGCTGTTATCTAAAGCCTCACTTGCAGCATCAGAAATCACCTGACACTTGCCCTGATTTGCCCTGAAAGGCAGTGTCTTGGTTCTGCCCCAGGCCTTCTAAATCAGTCTCCAGTTTAACAGGCTTCCCTGGTGGTTCATGTCCATTTTGAAGTTTGAGGAGCAATGGTTGGAAATCTGTTACCTGAGCCTGTAATCATGGGAACCACCAATCTTGTGTGGAGTGACCATAAAATTTTAACTCAAACTCTATTTATAAAATGAAAAATCTGTATATTGCAGTTAATTTTGTAGGTACATGGCAAATATCAACCAATCTTTCTATTATTTTCTGTCGTGCTAATGAAATCGCTATAGTGTGAGAACAGGAGTGGCAGGAACGTATCCTGAGATGACCAAACTGAGAAACAGTAAGACCGTTTTTTCTTTTTCTGTTTCTTCCCTTAGTATACAAAAGCCTTCTCTCTCTTTTTTTAAATAATTGTTTGGGATTCATTGAGGGCACAAAGAATTAGGTCACCCTGAGTGTATTTGTTACATAAAGTCTTTCTTACACTCACCACTTGCAAGAGGTGTGCCATACACCATGATCCCCAACCCCCTCCCGCCTCCCCTCTCCTTCTTTCCCACCCCTTGTATTAGCTCATCTACTGCCTTCATATTAAAATTAAGTACGTTGGATTCTTGCTTCTCCATTCTGGTGATGCTTTACTAAGAAGAATGTGTTCCTCTTCCATCCAGGTTAATACAAAGGCTGTGAACTCTCCATTTCTTTTAATGGCTGAATAGTATTCCATGGTGTACATATACCACAGCTTGTTAATCCATTCCGGGGTTGGTGGGCATTTAGGCCGTTTCCACATTTTGGCAATTGTAAATTAAGCTATGATAAATGGTCTAGTGCAAACGTCCTTATGAGAGAAGGATTTTTTTCTTCTGGGTAGGTGCCTGGTAATGGGATTGCAGAATCAAATGGGAGGTCTAATTTGAGTTCTTTGAGGATTCTCCATATTTCCTTCCAAAAAAGTTGTATTAGTTTGCAATCCCACCAGCGGTGTAAAAGGGCTTCCTTCTGTCCACACCACACCCGCATCTGCGGCTTTGAGACATTGGGATGTGGGCTGTTTTTGCTGGAGTTAGGTGATATGTCAGGGTAGTTTTGATTTATATTTCTCTGATGATTAGGGATGATGAGCATTTTTTTCGTATGTTTGTTAGCCATTTGTCTCTCTGCGTTAGAGAAGATTCTATTCATGTCTCTTGTCCAGTGATAGAAGGGATTGTTGGGTCTTTTTTTTGTTGATTAATTTGTGTTCTCTGTAGATCCCAGTTATCAAGCTTTTGCTCAATTTATAATATGCAAGTATCTTTTCTCATTCTGAAGGTTGTCTGTTTGCTTTGGTTGTTGTTTCCTTAGCGGTACAGAAGTTTTTCAGTTTAATTAAGTCCCATTTGCTTATTTTTGTTGTTGTTGCAATTGCCACAGAAGTCTTCATAAAAATCTTTACCCAGGCTGATATCTTCAAGTGTTTTCCCGTACTTTTTTTGAGGATTTTTATTATTTCATGCCTTAGATTTAAATCTTTTATCCATCTTGAATCAGTTTTTTGTAAGTGGTGAGAGGTGTGGGTCCAGTTTCTGTCTTTTACATGTGGCTAGCCAGTTCTTCCAACACCATTTATTGAATAGGGATTCTTTTTCCCAGTATAGGGTCTTGTTTGGCTTATCAAAGATTAGGAGGCTATAAGATGTTAGTTTCATCTCATAGTTTTCCATTTAGTTCCAGATGTCTCTGTGTCTATTTTTGTGCCAGTACCATGCTGTTTTGATCACTATAGTATAACTTCTATTATTTTAATTTTGTTGAGGTTTGATTTGTATCCTAGAGTGTGGTCTATTTTGGAGTATGGGCTGATGAGAAAAATGTATATTCTTTAGCTTTGGAATGGTGTGTTCTGTATATTCTGTCTATTAATCCCATTTGTTTTAGGGTAACATTTAAGACCTTTGTATCTTTGTTTAGTTTCTGTTTAGAGTGGGGTTTAGAGATTCTGTTTAGAGATTCTGGAGGATTTGTTCAGTTCTGTCGGGGGGGGGTTAAAGTCCCTGGCTTTTATGGGGTTGTGGGATATCATACTGCTCAGACCCATTAAGGTCTGTTTCATAAATCTGGAAACATTTAAGTTGGTTGCATAAATATTTAAAATTGAAATGTCTTCTTGTTGTATTGTTCCCTTGACCGGTATAAAGTGTCCATCTTTGTCCTTCTTAACTTCAGTTGCTTTAAATCTACTTGTATCTGAGAATAAGATTGCAACCCCTCCTTTCGTCTGATTTCCATTTGCTTGAAATACTGTTTTCCATCCCTTCACCCTGAGGCTTGATTTGTCCTTCAAGGCTAGGTGTGTTTCCTGGAGACCACATATGGATGGCTTGTGCTTTTTTTATCCATTCAGCCAGCCTGTTCCTCTTTCCTGGAATTCGACCGGCTGACATTTATTGAGAGAATCAATAAGTGTGGTGGACTTCTATTCCTCTTATTTTGTGTAGTTTTATCCTTTGCACCATTGTGGAAGCTAGTTTTGACTTTTAGCTTCTGGATGTTTACTTTGCTGGTGGTCTATTGTGATGATCAGTGTTGAGAATATGTCTAAGTATTTCCAGTAATATGTCTTATTGTGGTGAATTACCTCAGTGTTTGTATATCCACAAATGGTTTTATTTCTTCATCAGTTTTGAAGCTTAGTTTAGCAGGACTCAGAATTCTGGGCTGAAATTTATTTTATTTAAGAATGTTGAAGGTGGCTGACCATTCTCTTCTGGCTTTGAAAGTTTCAGTTGAAAAGTCTTTCATCCTAATGGCTCTGCCTCTGTAGGTCACTTGGTGCTTACTCCTGGCTGCTTGCAGAATTTTTTCTTTTGTCTTGACTTTGGATAGGTTCATTCAGTGTGTCTTGGAGAAGCTCTGTTTGAGTTGAGATGACCTCGGGTTCGATACTTATCTGAAACAAGTGTGTCGGGATCTTTAGTATAACTAGGGAAGTTTTCATTTATTATAGTCTCCAGTAGGGCATCCATACTTTTGGAACAATATTCTTCGCCTTCAGGGATCCCTATTATTCATATGTTTGAATGCTTCATGGAGTCTTACAGTTCTCTAAGAGACTATTCTACTTTCTCTCTCTTCTTTTCTGCCTCTTTGACTACCTGGGTTAACTCGAAAACTTTATCCTCCAGCTCTGAGGTTCTTTCTTCTCCATGGTCTGATCTATTTTTGATGCTTTCCATTACATCTTTATATGCCTTGATCGTCTCCTTCATTTCCTTAAGCTCCACCATATCCTTTCTATATTCTACATATCTCTTATCTGACTTTTAATTCTGTCTTTCCATTTTCTCATCCAGTCCTTTTATTGTCTTTATCATCTGCATTTTAAATTTCCTTTTTATCAAATCCATTAATTCATTATAGGTGGAGTCTTCTCTAGTAGCTCCCTCCTGGTCCCTTGGGGGAGTTGCTCTGCTTTGGTTTTTCATGTTGCCTGAAATTTTCTGTTGGTTCCTCTTCATGTGTTCTTTCTTTCTTCTTCTTCACCTTTTTGTCCTCCTTTTTCCTTCTCGCATCCCTCTTTGCTTCACACTACCTTGTCTTGGTGCTTAGGTCTGGAAGTGGCCTGTTGGTCTAAGGCCAAAAGGAAGAGAAGCATAAAGCACAAGCAGGGAGATACAAGAGGAAAAGAAAGAAAGCAGAAATAGGAAGGAAAGAGAAAAGGAAAAGAAAAAACAAAAAGGGAAGGGGATGAAGGAAAAGAATTGAAGAACAGGAGAGAATGAGGATGGGAAGAGAGAATGAGAACGATAGAAAAAAATTGTACAGATCAGCACATTGTTAAGGGCACATCTGTAATGCAAGGGTTTTGAAAGGCTGGGCTAAAATCAGGAGCTCCTTACCAGCTTGAGCAAAGCTAAACTCTTCCTCTGCCATGACCAAAAATACAGGAGTCCTTGTT
>NW_003852399.1:44409562-44445855 GCF_000181295.1 Otolemur garnettii
CCGGGCTGGGGATTCAAACCCGCCACCTTAGGTGTATGTGGCTGGCGCCTTAGCCGCTTGAGCCACAGGCACTGAGCCAGAGTCCTTGTTCTTGATGAAAGTAAAAATGGAAGTTAAAAATAGAATTAAACAAATTAGCAAAAGCAAGATATAACAAAACAAAACAATCCCACATAGCCCCAAACAGCAGCAGTCTCAGCAACATAGAAGAGAAAAGAAGAAAAAGTAAAAAAAAATACGAAAAATAAACAAGTAAATATATATGTATATATGAATATGAGATCAATTTTAATAGGAATATATATGTTGCAGTATGTCGCTGGGACACCAGGTGGCACTGTCAGTTTTTTAGGATACAGAGAACACGGCTGATAGATAATCTTTATGGTCTTTATTCCCAACTTAGTTGTCCTTGGTGTTTGCCTGATTGTTTTCTCAGCCTTCAGACCCTGCAGGGTTAGGATCTTAAAGCTGTCCAGAATTCTTCAGGGATAGGTCTCACAGTGCTCCATGACACTAGTTCTTGTGTGCTGGGGAAGTCCCTCAGCCTGTCCGAAGAGTGAAGTTCTGATCTCAGCAGGCAGAATTAAGATGGCCCTGCTTTAGGTTTCTGGTAACACCTTCTCATGACCTCTCCATAGTGGCACCAGGAGCATCCCAGTTTGGCTGACTCACCAGCCACCAAGCCAATGGCAAATCCATTCCAATTGGTATTCCAATCCAGCTGTTGTGTACTGTTCAAGTCAGCCCCCTTTTCCAAGCTTTCCACAAAACGTGAAGCTTCCTCCAAACCCAAAAACTCTGGAAAGGATGCATGAGGTCGTAGACCTCCATGTGGGGGCCAGCTAATCCCCACGTCTCACAGTCACTCACCTAATGAGTCAGATTTCTACAATCCATATCACACACTGTATCCAGCTCACACCACCTCATAGGCTCCCTGAGCTGTAACACCGGGTGGGGTCTCTGTGCCGGGTATGGCTGGGTTCTCTACTTTTCCCCAGTCATACCAAGAGAGTTCAGCTGAATGATCCTTCTGGTCTGACATCTTGCTCTGTGTCCCCCAGTAAGACCTTTTTATATATTTTAGAATCTGGTCTCTGACGACTTGTGATAGAGATTATAGGCATTCTTGAGACTCTCAGCAGGTTCTGGCTCTCCCAGTTAAAGGCTTAACCAGATTATGTAGTCAGAGATGGTTTGAGGGAGGGAATGAAGTCTCATGTATCTCTCTTGCTCTTTACTATCTCAAAAAAGTTATTAAAGAAAAAAAGATTCTGCTTGGCTACTGATTGATATTGACTCAGTTTTTATTATTTTGAGAGGGCAGAATGACATTTTACCGAGAATTAGGGGTTCCTACCAAGGGAGAATCTCTTTGCAAGCCAATAGCTCAAGCCAGCGGATTTGTACTTCTTTTGTTTGAAGACAGAGTCTTACTATGTCGCCCTGGGTAGAGTGCCATTGTGTCATAGCTCATAGTAACCTCCAATTCTTGGGCTTAAGCGATTCTCTTGCCTTAGCTTTCCAGGTATCTAGGACTACAGGTGCCTGCCACAATGCCCAGCTATTTTTTTTGTTGCAGTTATCATTGCTGTTTAGCTGGCCTGGGCCGGGCTCGAACCCACCAGCTTTGGTGTATATGGCCGGCACCCTACTCACTGAGCTATGGGCACTGAGCCTGGATTTGTATTTTTTAAGAACTCATTACCTAAATGACTCAGCACCTGTAGCTCAGTGGCTAGGGTGCCAGCCACGTACACTGGAGCTGGCGGGTTCAAATCTAGCCCAGGCCTGCCAAACAACAATGATAACTACAACCAAAAAATAGCCAGGTGTTATGGCGGGCACCTGTAAGTCCCAGCTACTTGGGAGGCTGAGGCAAGAGAATCGCTTAAGCCCAAGAGTTGGAGATTGCTGTGAGCTGTGACAGCATGACACTACCCAGGCCGACAGCTTGAGACTCTGTCTCAAAAAACAAAACAAAACAAAAAAAACTCATTACCTGAAGAGTATTTGCATTTATAAAATAATCAAATTATTAGATGTAATTTGTGTATGCCTGCTAGTTTGTTAATTTTATTCCGGAGGGGGGGGACTCCAAGAGAATAGGTTTTTCTTACGACACTGTGCCACCATAGACTTTCTCCCCTTTGTGGTGGTAAGTAAAAGGGGAAAGAAGTCACATTCCCATAGGGAATTATTTCCCAAATTTTTAATGCAAAGTTACTAATCTGAAGGCTAACATATGTTTTTAAATGAAAGCTGAGATGATTTAGTGGAACTTTATTTGGCGTAGGAACAGACGCACACCCTGGGCAGGGCCAGGGCCAGGGCCAGGGCCATGAAGCCTTCGTGTGCACCTGCCTCACCCCCAGCTGATGCCCACTGCATCCTTTCCAGTGCCTCCTTCGACTCTTCCAACACACAGGCCTAGAAAATTTGTTTTAAGGCCAGGTGTGGTGGCTCATGCCTGTAATCCTAGCACTCTGGGAGGCTGAGGTGGGTGGATTGTGTGAGCTCACAGGTTTGAGACCAGCCTGAGCAAGAGCGAAACCCCGTCCCTAAAAATAGCTGCACATTGTGGCAGGTGCCTTTTGTCCCTGCTACTTGGGAAATTGAGGCAAGAGGATCACCTGAGCCCAAGAGTTTGAGGTTGCTATAACCTGTGACACTATGGCACTCTAGGCCCTCTACCAAGTGTGACAAGTGAGACTCTGCCTCAAAAAACAAACAAAACAAAAAACAAAAAGAAAAACTTGTTTTGACTTTTTTTCCACTTGCTTCTACCTCTCCTTCCATGGCTGCAGTGTCCCTTTATCTGACTTCAGCTGTCACTCTCACTAAAGCTTCCCTGCAAGATCACCAGGATACCAAGTCCAGGGGCTTCTTTTGAAGTGTCTTCAGCATTGGCTCTTGTCCACCTCTTCTCCTCCTTTCAGTCCTGTGATACTGGTCACTTCTGGGTGTTGTGGTTCTTGTCAGCCCTGGAGTGAGACGGCCAGTTTGCAGCCCAGCTTCAGCACTTCTTAGCTATGCTTCTGGAGCAAGTTACTTAACTACCCTGTGCTTCAGTTTTGCCATCTGGGAAATGGGGTGGTGAAAAGCCCCTACCTTGTAGGGTTGGTGTGAAGTGCATAGAGCATCTGGCGCGTAGTAAGGGTTCCTCAGGGGTGAGTCATAATAATCATTATTATATTCTGAAGGGCACTTCCTGCCTTTCCTGGGCTCTGTGGTCTGCTTCCTCCTGGCCTGTGTTCACTCCCCTTCCTTTCCCCTCCCCTCTCCTCATGTGGTCTCTCTCCTCTTTGGGCTTTTCCTTGACTGTCCTTGGGTGTCTCACATTTGTATTTTCCCCCCGCCCCCAACTCTTTTTGAGCTCCAGAGTTCAATTTCTAACCACTGGCTGTCCATTACATACAGCAGTCTACTGAGCGCTACACACTAAACCCACCAAGACGGAACTTATTCTCTTATAAGCTGAAGTTTCGTTTCTCTCTTCTTGAATCATAGTCTTTGTTACCATCTTCACTGATGCTGTCTCCATCTTCAGGACTCCTGCTGGGGAATCCCAGTTAGCAGTTTCATCTCCTGGGATCTGGCTGGTCTCCGGCCTGTCTCTGCCTGTCGGAGGCTCCTGCAGCGTGTCTTTGTCTCGCATTCCTCCTGTTGTGCCCTGGCCCTGGCCCTTCACATTAGTTGGCCTGGGCCGCCATCACCGTACCACAGACTGGGCAGCTTAAATGACAGAAATTTATTATCTCACTTTTCTGAGGCTGGAAGTCCAAGGGGCTGGAGGGTAGGTAGATTCCAGGTAAGAGCCCAGTGCTGGCTTCAGCTTGCAAACAGCCACTGTGCCTTCCCTTTTATCTGGGTGCATGGGCACATCCCTGACAGCTCCTCTTCTTTTTTTTTTTTTTTTTTTTGACACAGAGCCTCAAGCTGTCCCCCTGGGTAGAGTGCTGTGGCATCACAGCTCACAGCAACCTCCAACTCCTGGGCTCAAGCGAGTCTCCTGCCTCTGCCTCCCAAGTAGCTGGGACCACAGGCACCTGCCACAACGCCCGGCTATTTTTTGGTTGCAGTTGTCATTGTTGTTTCAGCAGGCCCTGGGCTGGATTTGAACCCGCCACCTTAGGTGTATGTGGCTGGCTCCTTAGCCACTTGAGCCACAGGTGCCAAGCCAACATCTCCTCTTCTAATAAGGACACCAGCCCTATCGGATTGGGGCCTCACCCTTAGGACCTCATTTAACCTTAGTTACTGTCTTCAAGGACCAATCTCCAGATACTGTCATGTGGGGGATTTGGGCTTCGGCACAGGAATTTGAATGGACACAATTCAGAGAGTAACACCCGTGGTGCTGCTGCTGGGCACCTCTGCTGATTTCCCGTCTCCCTCTGCAGCCCAGCGGCCTGTGGAGATGAAGCACAGCTCTGCCCTGCCTTTTTCCATTCCTGATAACTCCAGACGGCTCCCCACTGTGTAGGGCAGGGTGAGGAGAACTAACTGTGAGACTCGGGGACTCTTGCCTTCATTTCTCAGTTCCGGATGTTTATTCATCTGCAAGTTGGAGAGAACATTACCGACCCTTTGTTATTGCAAGGATTAAGTAAATGTTAATGAATATTCGTTATTTTGTTGTGATAAAAACCAAGTTCATACTCCATTCAAGATCATCCTCTATCACCCTGTTGCTCTGAGTGGGGTCCCATGCCTCCGTGACCAGCATCCTGCCATCACCCGTGCTTAGCTGTACAGACTATGCTTTGGAACAAGATCCTCAGGGAATTTGTGTGGGACGGGCTGACTTATCACCTGATTCTAAAAGCAGGGCCTTGCGGGCAATACCTGGTTTCAAATTCCAACTCCTTCACTTGCTAGCTTTATGTCTAAAGAGATGTTTGCGTAAATTGTCTAGACCTCATTTCCCCTCTGAAAAATGGGGAGAAGCAGAGTATTTACCTCATAGAGGTTTTGAGGATTGAGAAATTATATAAATAAGGGAGCATCTGCCTGTGTGATTTTTTTTTTTTTTCTTTTAGACAGTCTCACCCTGTTACCCAGGCTAGAGTGCCACGGCCACATTATACCTCACAGCAACCTCAAACTCTAGGGCTCCAGAGAGTTTCCTCAGCCTCCCAAATAGCTGGGACTAGATGTATGCAGCACGATGCCTAGCTCACTTTTTCTATTTTCAGTAGAGATCGGATCTCTTGGTCATGCCGGTCTCGAACTTCTGAGCTTAGCAATTCATTCATCTCAACCTCCCAGAGTGCTAGGATTATAGACATGAGTCACCAAGCCCAGCAACCTGTGTGATTTTAAATGGAATTTCACATTTAAAACAAAGTCCCTTTTTTTAAATCAATATGAGATTTCAGGGTTTTTTTATTATTATTGTTTGCGATTCCTTGAGGGTACAAAGAATTAGGTCACACGGATTGCATTTGTTAGATAAAGTCCCTCTTACGCTTGTGTACCACTCCCAAGAGGTGTGCCATACACCGTGACCCCCCATTCTCTTCCTCTTCCCCTCTCTCCTCCCCTTCATTCCCCAACCCTACACCTTCTTTAGCTCATCTACTGCCTTCATATTAGAACTGACTTTGTTGGATTCTTGCTTCTCCATTCTTGTGATGCTTTACTAAGAACAATGTGTTCCACCTCCATCCAGGTTAATATAAAAGATGTTAAAGTCTCCATCTTTTTTAATGGCTAAATAGTACATATACCAGCTTGTTAATTTATTCCTGGGTTGGTGGCATTTAGGCTGTTGCCACAATTTAGCTACTGTAAATTGAGCTGTGATAAACAGTGTAGTACAAATGTCCTTATGATAAAATTGATTTTTTTTTTCCCGGGTAGATGCCTAGTAATGGAATGCAGGATCAAATGGGATGTCTCATTTGAGTTCTTTGAGGATTCGCCATACTTCCTTCTAAAAAGATTGTATTAGTTTGCAGTCCCACCACAGTGTAAACTGTGCACAGTTTCTTTCTGTCCACATCCACGCCCGCATCTGCAGCTTTGAGACTTTGTGATGTGGGCCATTTCGCTGGAGTTAGGTGATACCTCAGGGTAATTTTGATTTACATTTCTCTGATGATTAGGGATGATGAATATTTTTTCATATGTTTGTTAGCCATTTGTTTTATTTTTATTTTTTTTGTAGAGACAGAATCTCACTTTATGGCCCTCGGTAGAGTGCTGTGGCATCACACAGCTCACAACAACTTCCAACTCCTGGGCTTAGGCGATTCTCTTGCCTCAGCCTCCCTAGTAGCTGGGACTACAGGCACCTGCCACAGTGCCCGGCTATTTTTTTGTGGCAGTTTTGCTGGGGCTAGATTTGAACCCACCACCCTTGGTATATGGGGCTAGTGCCCTACCCATTGAGCCACAGGCGCCACCCGCCATTTGTTTTCTTTAGAAAAAGTTTTATTCATGTCTCTTGCCCGGTGATATAAGGGATTGTTGGGTCTTTTTTGTTGATTAACTTGAGTTTTCTATAGATCCTAATTATCAAGCTTTTGTCTGATTCATAATATGCAAATATCTTTTCTGATTCTGAAGGTTGTCTGTTTGCTTTGGTGGTTGTTTCCTTAGCTATAGAGAAGCTTTTCAGTTTAATTACGTCCCATTTGTTTATTTTTTTTGTTGTTGCAATTGCCATGGAAGGTTTCTTCATAAAATTTTTTTCCAGGCTGATATCTTCAAGTGTTTCCCCATACTTTCTTTGAGGATTTTTATTGTTTCATGGAGTAGATTTAAATATTTTTATCTGTCTTGAGTCAATTTTTGTAAGTGGTGAGAGTGCAGGTCTTTTCCATGTGGATATCTAGTTCTTCCAACACTGTTTGTTGAATAGGAGTTCTTTGCCCCAGTGTATGTTCTTGTTTGGTTTATTGAAGATCATGTGGCTGTAAGATGTTAGTTTCATTTCATGGTTTTCTATTTGGTTCCAAATGTCAATGTCTCTATTTTTGTGCACACAGTCCATTTTTTGAGTTGACATTTGTGTACTGTGGCACAGTTAAGGTGAAAGGGTGGTGGTGGTTACTAATCTCACTCCCTCCCCACCCTCTCATCCTGACTGTGAGGCAGAGTCCTCTCTTGTCTTCCTCTGGGAAGACGTGGCCAGCAAAGGAGGTGATGATGAGACCCTCTGTGGAGGGTGAATCTGAAGCTGCTGCAGCAGGAGGTGAAGAGCATCCTCTCAGCTCTCAGAAGTATCAGGCAGGGGACCAGGATGTGCCTGGGTGTCTAATCTGTGGCCATAGCTCAGTCCCGTTAGGCTCCTCCCCCTCCCATCATGGCTGTGAGTGGTGTCCTGTTTCTTTTTGCTCCACCTCCCTCCAGGCTGCTAAATCTGATGCAGAAGAGTTCTTTCCCATCATTTTTAAAAAAGCCTTTTCCAAATTTACAGAAAGATTGGAAGAAGAGAATAAGGAACACCTGCATTCTCTACTCAGCTTCTCTCATTGTGAACATTTTACCCCATCTGTTCTATCAGTCTGTGATTTTCTGAACTAGTTGAGAGTAAGTTGCATACATCATGGCCCTTGCCTCTAAAAACTTTGGTTTGTATTTCTTAAGAACAGAGATACTCTCTTACACAACTATTGGAAAGTTGTCAACTTCAGTAAATTTGAAATTGATACAAAACTTAAATCTGTGGTCATATTCCAATTTTTTTCAGTTGACTCAGTAATGTTTTTTTCTTTATTAGGGACTTGATCTAGGATTGGGTCTATCTTAAGTTGTATGTTTTTAATATCCTTTAATATGGATCGTTTTCACAGTCTTTCATTGTCTTGGATGTTTTTGAAGAATGCAGCTCTTTTCCCCTTTTATAAATAGAACCATTCTTCTCTCAAGCAAGGAGTATAGTAAAAAAAATAGACCTTCCTCCTTTTGGATTTGCCTGATGTTTCCTCACAGTTAAATCCAGGTTTCGCACTCCCAGCTGAACGCTGCGTAGGTAGAGTACTGCATTTGAAGTCACATCCATCTGCCTGTCCTTGGGTGATGGCTATTTTGGTCATCCGGGCTAAGTGTTGCCCGTTTCTCCACTGTACTGTTGAATATGTTTTCCCTTTGGTTAACTAGTTAATCTGTGGGGAGGCACTTACAGAGTGGTAGGTACCCTGCTGTTCATCCAGATTTCTCCCTGGATTTAGCATCTGTTGATTATACGTGACACGAGGCTGGTCAGGATGGCATTCTTCTGTAATGGGGGCATCCTGCTTCCCCTTTGTCTGTTCGTTGTTTGCAGAGACTTCAGATTCCTGTTTTTCTAATGGTTTATAATCCATTGTTCTCCTTAATTATTTCAGTGGTCTTAATTATTTGAGTGTATTTGGCTCATCAGAGCCCCTTCAAGCTGGCAGCCGTGTCAGCGTGACGCATTAAATTACCCAGATACCTGTGTGTTTAGCAGCCACATTGTCTCCTTTTGAGATGCTCTTCAGGGAACCACAGAGTAAATTTTGTATGTTGAAGTTTTTAAAAATCACACTATCTCATCAGTGTCTTTCAGATTTGAGGAGCATTTACGCCAGCACATTTGGGTGATGTTATAGGCAGACAGAATCTTAATTTTCTTTATAGACATTTGTACTTCCCGACTCCTGTTTCCATTTTCAGTAACTGAGTCCTCTTCCTGACCAAAGTACTCAAGTCTCTGGCCCGGAGTCCACAAGAGTGGACCTCGGGGCTGCCTTTGGGTGCCCTCTGCTGGCACTTTAGGTCATGCACTCTTTTCTGGGGTTGTAGGACATGGATTTCTTTCTGCTGTTTTCTTTTTTTTTTGGTTTCTTGCTTTCTCTCTCTTGGATTATTATGCAAATATGCACCGTACAGTACTACATGCTTTGTTTACTAAATGTATCAAGAATGCCTTTCATGTTAAAAAATACATATTTATACCATTATGTATTGTTTGCATGTTCTTCTATTATATCAGTGTTCTTTTTGGCATTGAAATAATCTATGCTTAGTAGGCAAACTTACTTTTTCCATTTCAGATAGCATCTAAACTGTACATATGACATTCACTTTAACTTCTTCAGTAGGGCTTGATTACCAGGTAGTAATTCGACAGGTAAAGATACAGGGAAGGGAGACTCTGGTTCAAGAAAATTGTTGAAGACACAGGAAAATGAAGGTTGGCTGAAATATGGCTGGGTGATAGTGGGAGATACGGTTAGAAAGTAGATATTTAGGGACTCTTTCTGTTGAAATGACAGAATCTGACTCCAACCCCAAGTGAAGCAGAACAGAAATATGTTTGTTTGATAATGGGAAGCCCAGGACAGCTGGATGCAGGGGCTCGGTGCTTCTGCCCCATCCCTTACTTGTTTTTGCTTCTGTCCCTTCTCAGTCTCAGCACTGGTTCTCTGGCCTGTTGGCACAGGGAGGGAAGGAGCCCCTGGCCCTTCCAAACCAGCATCCAGCAGCTCATCTCACAGGGAGGGTCTTTTTCTTTGATTACTCATAAACATCAGGGAAGGCCACAGTGGATGGTGTGTCTGCATGGGCCAGATCTGAAGTACAGGACCACATAAGGCCAGGAAAAGGTGGGAACTACAGTCATCTCTTCCCCCAGAACCCCATGGAAAAAGTAGAATCCCTCAAGGGAAATAGAGTGCCAAACAGGCAAGACAGCAGACACCTGCCACACTGTCCATTGAGCTGGGTCTCTCCCAGAACTCTCTAGGTGGGCCTCCCAGAGTAGCCACCAGGCCCTGCCCATCAGTCATTTCTGTTCCACACTGATTACCAGCACACCTTCAGAGGAGCCACTGCTGTAAAGCCTCCAGACAGTGGGCACTTCACATTCTGTTTGCTGCTGCTGGGGCCGGAGGGGACAGGAACGGGGTGGGGAGGTGGCAGCAGGCACACTTCTGGAAAGAGGTGGCATTTCTACCTGAGTCTTGAAGGATGAATGACTGGCAAGCAGAAAAAAGGTGGCACTTTAGGTGGAGGGTGTGACATGGGTGTCAACATACAAGGTCAAGGATGTGGGCTTGAGAGATGGTGAGAAATGTGGAAGTGGCTGTCGCTGGCCTTGTGCCTGTGTCAGTATTAGTTAACCTTTAATACTTGTGGCTCTAGAAGGAAGAACAGGTAAAGAGGCAGAGAAATGCTTTTTCTACCAGGATTTAATGAGCAATGCAGACAGTATGGAGAGGACCAGGGACTCCTGAACCACACTGTAGTCCAGGGACGTAAGTCTGGTGCCTTTCCTGCCACAGCAGAGAGACTTTGATTTCAAGAGAGCAGACAATTCATTTTCAGACAATAAAAAGAAGCCATTTATTTGATTTCAAAATATAGAATGAATGACACTTATGATGCCCCAATTTTGGTACCTTTAAGCAGAAAAAAATACAGTTTCTTTTTTGGTTGTTGTGTTGTTAAAAATAAACTTTTAAAAAGCTTAAAAGACTTGCCATGAAGAGTACAACATAAGATTAACAAAAAAAGTTTAAAAATCATCTGGTGTACAGTGTATGCAAAAACAAATCATACTTTGATGTCTGTCTCAGGTCCTGCATATTTTATTTCCTAGACACAGACTGAGTTTTTTCCCCTGTGCTTTAAGTTCAGGTTTTAACCTTGCTTCCAGGAGAATATCTGAGTTTTTTTTTTTATCAGGTGGATTTGGAAAGGTAGAACGCTGCCTTTTTTTTTTGTTAGGCAGTTTCAGACCATTGCCCACCAGACGGCAGGTTGACATTGTTTTTATTTTACCTCCTTCATACTAGAACCTGCTGGAGCTGCATATGCTTTGGCTTGAGTCAAGGTCACAGTCAGCATAGAAAGGTTCTGGTAAGAGATCTGTATTAAAGGAAATGAATTTGGAGACTTGGAAATTTTGTTTGACAAGCTAACTGTGGCCCGGTCTGTCTGCAGGGCTGCACACAGATTTATTGCGTCGCTGGCAGAGCCAGAGCCTTAGTCAAACAAAGAAGGTGGTGGGAACACCTGGGAGCGTTACCCTTCAAGTTGGTTCTTCTCTTTCCTGTGCCCATAACCGAAACATCATCTTTCAAAAAAAGAGAAAAGAAATAAAAGCTAGCCTGAAATTTCTGTGATACTCACTGAGACTTTAGATAAAGCAGTAATGCCAATCTAGCTTCATTTTCGTACCAAGTTGTGCTTAGAAAGCTGACTGGGAAACCAGGAAGCTGGGCTTTCAGAATTCTGCTGTAATCCAGGGTGGAAAAAAAGTACCACCCAGATGGCACTGGCGGGAGATTACTGACTGGTAATCCTTCCTTGTCCTAGAAGATTAAGTCTGCCCTGGTGTAGTTGTGGTCAGCTGACTGTTTAAAAAAATTAATAAATTGTAGTTTCTTGTAATTCTGCCAACTTCTGATGTGGGTTTGAACTGTTTGTACACATGAGCCACGTTGCAGACCCGGCCCTCCTTTGTTTACTGAGGAAAGCTGCTCCCCTGCCCGGGTTGTTCATTGTTGACCGAAATTAACAACAGGTGGTGACTGGAGCCCCTCCTGAGGTTGCTCGGGATAAGTCATTTATTAAATAGGTCTGTTTGTCAGGCGGGTTCTCCTGAAGGAAATGCAGTATCACCCGGAAGCCAGGGCGTCTCAGCCCTCTGGTTGACTTCTTTTGTGAGGTTGCATCCGGCAACAGGGAACATGGGCAAAGCTGTAGTCATCTGAGGAATCAGGTCCCGAGGTTGTAAAGCCATGCCTTGTGCCTTTGCCTGGAATGGATTGTAGAGAGATGGACTTATATGAGGACTACCAGTCCCCGTTTGATTTTGATACAGGAGTGAACAAAAGCTATCTCTACTTGTCTCCTAGTGGAAATTCATCTCCACCCGGATCACCGACTCTTCAGAAATTTGGTAACTACTAATTTTGTAAAGTTAAGCTTGATTGTAATCAAATCTAGACATAACTTGGAGTTTGCCTGGCTTTAAAATTATTGCAAATGTCCCAGGGTGTTGCTGGGTTGTTAACTAGCGAACAAAGCTGTTCTAGATTCAAAGCAAAGAGATACACAGCTCGTTAAATATTTAGAATATCTGTATACTGTGAAGTTAGATTTTTTTTATTAAGTAATAGCTGTGTACATTAATGCAATCAGTGGAGTTAGATTTTAAAGTTAGATGATAATTAGAGTTCTTCTCTATTGATATGATCACCCCACTTTGAGTTTGTTGAGCTGGTAACAAAGGAGGAATCTGCAGGCCTCGATTTCCAGTGGCCTATGTAACTTAGGAAGACTTTGCTGCTGTTTGTTTTTAGAAAAACAAGGCTAAAGTATCTGATGCACTGAATAAATTTAAGATCTTGCTAATGGATGCCCACGTTTTGTTATGGAATATTGAGAATGGCAAGAATTTTTTTTTCTTTTTAAAGAAAAACTCAAAATTGCTGTACCTTTGGAAGCAGCTACTCTTGCAAATGTGCCTGTACGAGATTGCTCTGAGAGCGAGGAGTGCCGTCAGGGAGGGTCTTCATTTCTCAGCCCAGGGCAGCACCAAGCTAGAGGCAGCTTTAGCTGTCCATCCAGGCTGGCTCCCACATTTTACAGCCGATACTGTGAGTTGGCTCAATGACCTTCTCGTAACTCTTGCCAGAGAAGCAACCAGGTGTTCCCAGAAGTTAATTTTTTCCTTACCAATGAAGAATAGGTTACATTCTGTTCTTCTTAAGCTAAAAACGGGGGTAGTTTAGTAAAAAGTGGTAGAGGCTATAGCATGAGACCTAGCTGTAAGGATTTTAGGTTTATTGATTTGATGGCAACAGGGTGTGTGCTAAAGCGACATTCCTCTAACTCCTGGTTGCAACTGGTAACCACGTTTGGGGGTGTAGTTGGGATTTTTAGGAAGAGGAAAATGTTGATAACAGAGAGGGACCAGCGCCGGCCTCTACAAGTTGGGGGCTGCTAGATATCTGTTGGGGGCAGTCAGATTGCCAGGAAGCTTTTTCCTGTGCTGACTGTATCTTGCCTGTGGGGCCCACCTCAGACCTCTGTAATAAAGGGGCCTGGAGTCTCCCCTTGCCCAGCCCTTTTCTACCCTCTAAATCTTATATATAAAGGCAGCACACAGAGTGGGGAAGTTAGAGCTGGATAACACAGTAAAGCCTAAGTGACGAGGAACCGTAAAAACCTTTGGGAAGCTGGAGCTGCAGTTACCATCTGCAGGTAGGTTTTGGCAATCAGAGCGTGAAGATTGGAGATTCCCAGGAAGACCGAGGCTGCTTGTTTCTTTTAGTTCTCACCTGCTCTGCTTGTCTCTTTCTTTTACCTCTTTTCACTTTCCCAGTTACCATCATGGCTGCCTTCGGATGTTTTCTGTCAAAAGCACACGGTTGTAGGGTCGGGTGGGCCTCTAGGCAATCAGAAAAATTACCTTCACAATTCTTAGTAGCTGTCTGAAAGTCCCTAGAGTTGTAGAATTAAAAAAAAAAAGCAAATGAAGGACAATTTAAAACAAACTCATGTATCCTTGAGCATGTAGATTTAGAGTTTGCATTAATAAATTGACAGGCAGGATGGTGGGGGTGGGGGTGAGCATTCACCCAACAGAACCACCACAAGTGATAAGAACAGGGTGACTGTAATACAGCCAAATGAAAGGGGGACCCGGAAGAATGATTACCAATCCCTGTGCTTGGGACTCATGGTGCGTAGATGGAAGAATAATATGCCTTTGTTAGGTTTGTACTCGTGGTATTTCTGTGTAGGTGCTCTTAGGACCAACACATCTTGAATCCACTTAAAGTTCATGTGCTTTTGGCCACTATGTATTTTCTTGATCAGCAGACAAATAATGCAGACAAAAAGGACTGCTGTAAAAAGGCATGCTGTCAGAAAGATCGGGAATGCCCGTCTGAAAAGGATGTATGCTTGCTGTTTATCCAAAATGCTATCATGGGGGAAATGAGAAAGTGATGCATTTTAATCTACAGGCAGGATGTTTCTAAGACACAATGGGAGTGAAAGTTAAGATGAGGCCAGTGGCTGTATTAAAAAGAGGCCTTTTGTCACGAACATTTAAACCCTTTTTGGAATGACAAACCTATATTCAGAAATGCCTGATACTTCCTGACCCCCAATTCTCATAAACACAGGTGTCCATCAATAACCAAAGAAACATTCTATGAGCTAGAGCTTATCCTTACTGTATGTGATGTACTGTTATTTTATACTATTCCATTTCTTCTTTTTAAAATGCTCACCTAGTATTGCTAAATGGTCACAACCCACAGTTTGAAAACACTGACTTATAATAAGTTACAGAATTTGGAATATAAGCTCCATTAAGGAATGCTAGTTTTGCCTTTTTTGTTCACTGCTGTTTCCCCAAGGACCTGAAATAGTGCTTGACATTTGTAACTCAACAAATATTTGTTGAACAAGTAAGTGAGTGAAACTGGTAAGGACTAGTTCACACTCTCCTTTTTGTTTTACACATGTAAACACTGAGGCTGGGAAGTACGTGTGATGTTCCCAAATCACAAAATTTAGTCTAAACTTGGACATACACTTATCTCTTAATTCTCAAGCCAGTAGGTTTTCTTGGTTTTTGTTTTTGTTAAATCACAACATCTCCCCCTCTCTGGTCATGGATGTTATAGAACAGGTTAATCATTCAAGGCATAACCTCTCCCTTGGTCAAGGGTTTTGCCGTGAGAGGGATGGATGTTTTGTTGATTCTTTATGTGCCTCTAGGACCTGAACATTCCGTTTCACCTTTGAGGTTGCTAGTCCGCCCTGGGGAAGTCTCACAGTTGGTGTCTCTCTTTTTTTTTTTTTACATTTTCTTGTCTATTCTGTGAACACCAGTAAGGATAATTTCCCAAATGTTATTTGCATAGAATCTCTCTTCCTTTCATTAATTTTCTGATATCAGCCCTGGCTTTTAGGCACCATTGGTTATTTCTTGTCACTTCAGGAAATGAGAGCAATGACATTTTAGATTTAATGCTGTCATAACTGAAACTCTAAAAAGACTGGAGAATCTAATTCCTTGGCTTAGTTTTCTTTCTTTCTTTTCTTTTTTTTTTTTTTTTTTGAGACAGAGTCTCACTATGTCGCCCTGGGTAGAGTGCTGTCATGTCACAGCTCACAGCAACCTCAAACTCTTGGGCTTAAGCAATTCTCTTGCCTCAGCCTCCCAGGTAGCTGGGACTATAAGTGCCCCTAGCAACACCCAGCTGTTTTTTGTTGCAGTTGTCGTTGTTGTTTAGCTGGCCCAGGCTGGGTTCGAACCTGCTAGCCTTGGTGTATGTGGCTGGCACCGTAACCACTGTGCTATGGGCGCTGAGCCGGCTTAGTGCTTTTCATTCTGTTTTACTCTTTTTTTTATTTCTACACTGTGCCATTCTCACTTATGGGAAGTGTTAACTACTGAAAAGGTTTTCCTTATTCCCAATGTCTTAAATAGCAAACTTATCTATGGCAGCAAACAGTAAAAGTCAGAGCAGAATTGAAGAGACTTCTCCTTATTCCTGGCGGGTGGGGAGGAGACTTCCTCCTTGGGGAAGTCCCAAAGATTTCTCCAGGGCTGACCTTTGTCTTTGTTTTGTAGAGTGTCCCAGTTACTAGTTTTATACTTAGTTTTGGGGGGAGGTGGAACACTGGGGAGAGGAGATGGCTCTGAAGTAATTGACTCAAGATTTAAGAGTACGTTTAGGAATACCTGGAAGGAACAAGTAAAGCTTATGAAAATGCTGCGTGTTCTGCCTTGGTGATCTTTTCTCCCTTCTCCAGTCTTTCTGTGAAGTGTTGGGAGGTGACACTTTTGGGTGGGACATTGACCAATGTTCTGGGTCCTCTTTTCAAGCCGAGTCCGTGGAGCCCTTTCATCTGGTGTGGCTCTCAAACCCTCCTTCCCCTTTTGGCCTCCTGGTCTCTTTCCATAACTGGGTGTGGGGCTGCTACTCTTATCTAGTGGATAAAGGCCAGGGGTGTTACCTGGGAGGCCGCCTAGGACAGCCCCCACCGTGGAGAATTCTCCCATTCAAAATGTCTGTGGAGCTGCAGCCAAGAATCCCTATTCCAGCTGGGTCCTTTTCAGGGGTCTCCTGAAGGGACTAACCCTGGTGTGGAGATCTCCAAAGACTCATCCTACTTCTGGGATTTTTATCACATCCAGAAACACAGCACAGAGACAGCCTCACACACAGGCTTATAAGAGGAAAAAGTATCTCGTGATCTTCTTAGATATTACCGCTAAAGGTACTTTGAACTGTGTCTCTAAGTTTAAAAAAAGGGATGCATATTTCCCCTTGTTAGTATATCAATAAAACAGTCCTGGAGACTGAGATTTCTTATTCCTATTCTGGTCGTACAGCCATTGTTACCTGTTTGAAGACTGCAAGAGGTATATGTAGTTTTCTTCCCCAGAGAAGCTTCTAGGGCTCAATTATACATTAATAGGTACTTTCTTGTGTAGATAGTGTTAAAATTCAGCCTAAACTGCAGATATCTCAGACTCCTTCTCTGGCATTTTCTTCCCTCCTACTTACATTTTCTTGGGGACAGCTGACACTATATTCTTCCTTCCATGAGCTGTCATTTGTACCCTCCTATAAACTTCCTCTGTAACATAAAGGTAGGTGACCTCTTCCAAAGGGTAACAATCTTCAGATAAATTATGTATGAGACAGAGGTCATTAGTCTGTTTTATGTTAAAAAAACAAACAAAAACCTTTGTATGTAAAAGTAGTGAAAATGCATTATAATTTTTAAAAGTTCAAAATGAAAGCAGAAGAGGAGAGGAGACTGGTTCTTTGCCTCCAGCTCAGTCGCGTGTAGCTTTTGTCTGATTAGTCACTAATTCGTATTGATGGGCAGGTGTGTGCCAGCTCAACCCTGCATCAGGGCTAGGGCCGAAGGCACAGGATCAGAAGGAGAAGGCCAAGTACCGCCCAGCTGCAGGCCAAGTTCTAGTCCAGGAGACGTCACACAGAGCTTGCTAAACCCAGAGCCAAGGCTCACTTCTCAGCTTGGACACAGGGAAATTCTCAAAAGCAGGAGAAACCTAAAACTGACTTGTTGAAGTGAACGGGACTTGGAAAAACGGCGAGGAAGTTTCAGGCAGAGAAAATATCGTGTACAAAGACAAAAGAGAGCATGTTTTAGAAAGAGATACATGGAGGTGATTAATGTCGCTAAATTAGACACTTAAAAATGGATAAAAAGACACATTTTATATTATATATTTTATAATAAAAATTGGACAAAAAATAATGAGAGTTATATTAAAAAATTTTTTTTGAGTTATACATTCCTTTAAAAACAAAAACCAAAAAAACCAAGCTAGTCTCCTGGAGACCTAACTGGGTGTGGGGCTGCTACTGACATCCAGTGGGTCGAACCTGGGGGTTACACGGGAGGATGCCTAGGAAAGCCCCCACCACAGAGAAATCTCCAGTTCAAAGTGTCTGTGGTGTCGCAGCAGAGAACTCCTGTTCTAACTAGGTCCTTTCTGGGGTTTCCTGAAGGGAAACCTGGTGTGGGGTGAGTAGGAAGATGCAGTGGGAGGGCCTTGGGCGGTGAAGGCAGCAGCAGGAGGTGTGTGTGTGGGGGGTCCAAGTTGTCAACAGCAAGAAGCTTTAAGAAGAGGTTGGAAGCTGTGAAAGGATTCAAGGCGGGCAGTGTTGTGGTAGATAAAAGCTCTAGGAAGCTGCTCTGGTGGCAGGATGGTGAAGGATTGGAGAAGACAGAGCCCTTCAGGGAGCTTTAGCCTGAGAGCCAAGCCTCATGGAAGAGGAGAGAGAGGAGAAATCTCCAGGATGAGTTGCAGGGCATAGTAAGTTGGGGAAATGACAAATCCTTGCACCCACCTTTTATAGCTAAGGTGTCTGAGGCTCTTTTGAGGATAAATATTTGGTTAAAGGACTCCTCACTAATAGTTGGCTGAATCAGTTTTCATACACTTCTCTGTCTGTATTAGTTTCCTTGGGCTGCATAGCAAAACTGGGTGGCTTTAATAGAAACGTCTTGTCTCTTTGGGTTGGAAATCTGAAATTAAGGGGTTGACAGTGCCATGCTCCCTCTGAAACCTCCAAGGACATTTTTCCTTGCTGCTTCCTCACTTCAGCTGGTGGTTGCAATCCTTGGCCTTTGCAGCTTGTAGCTGCATCACTCCTGTCTCCGTCTCCCTCGTCCCAGGTGTTCTCTCCGTGTCTCTGTGTATCGCACATGTCCGTCTTCTCTCTAGGTCTGTGTTCGAATTTCCTTTTTATAAGGGCCTTAACCATCAGATTCGAGCCTACCCTAATCCAGTATGACTTCACCTTAACTTGATTACATCTGCAGAGAGCCCGTTTTCAAACAGAGTTGCATTCACAGGTCACAGGGGTTAAGGGACTGGGAGGTTAGGCAGTCGAATGTATCGTTTAAGGCAACAGTTCAGCCCACAACACTATCTCATTTCAAAGCTCATAGGTGTCTTTACTCTTTTTAAAAACCTCTGTCTCATAATAAAGCATTTGAATTAAAGGCTTCAAAATTCTCTTCAGGTCAAAAATGGTATGAGATGGCTAAAAAGCTTTTAATTGCTAATCAGAGGAAGTCTTGAAGCAGTTGGTCTTAATTGGAGTGAGAGTCAAAGATGAAGAACTGTTTAGGTGGGAGCTCCAAAGTGGGAGGGAGGACGGGGTCGCAGCACCCAAGGAGAGGAGCTCTTATGCTTGGCTTAATTGTAGGTTCTGCATTTTTAATGAAAGCGGCTTTTGCTGCTTTCCCTGGTTGAAATTTGTGGAAATATGTGGCAAAATGTGGTTATGCATGGGAAAGTGAGGAGAAAGTTGCTTTGATCAAATCTTTAACCCATATATCCATTCAAATACAGTATTTATTAACATTCTGCCTAGATGCTGAGTTCTCAGATGAAAAGATGAGGAAGTGACATGAGGACTTTGTAGTCTAGAACTAGATACCCCTTCAAGATGGGACTCTTTTCTCTTTGTCGTTCTGGGTGGTCCTGCTATTCCTTCCTAGATCACTCTCCCTCACACACGTTTCCACGGAGGCCAAAAGTGTAAGAACTTCATCTGCCTTAAGTTATTCACTAGCTCTCTGAAGTCGGAAGTGGTGTATTTTGTCAACTCTAAGACAGCACAGATTGTAAGAAGTATTTGTATTTCGTTAAGGAGAAAAAATGCTGTCAGTTGAACTAAAAAAGCAACCCAAAAATCAACAGTGCTTTATTGTCATATAAAATTTAAAATTTTAAGTTTGTTGATTTTTTTTTTTTTTTGAGACAGTCTTACTTTGTTGCCCTTGATAGAGTACTGTGGTATCATAGCTCACAGCAACCTCAGACTTTTGGGTTGAAGTGATTCTCCTGCATCAGCTTCCTGAGTAGCTGAGACTACAGGTGCCTGCCACATGTCTGGCTATTTTTTTAAAAACGGGTCTAACTTTTACTCAGGCTGGTCTCAAACTCCTGAGCTCAATCTATCCACCCACCTTGACCTCCCAGAGTGCTAGGATTACAGGTGTGAGCCACCACACCTGGCCTGTTTATTGACTTTTTAAAGATTTATTCAGACATGTATACTCATCATAACACTCCTGTGCATGTTTTTTAAAATAAAAAGTTAATGCGCACCCAGAGGTCAGTGAGTAGGGCACTGGCCACATACACTGAGCCTGGCAGGTTTGAGCCTGGCCTGGGCCTGCTAAACAAGAATGACAACTGCAACAAAAAAATAGTCAGGTGTTGTGGCAGGCGCCTGTAGACCCGGCTACTCGGGAGGCTGAGGCAAGAGACTCACTTAGGCCCAAGAGTTGAAAGTTGCTATGAGCTGTGATGCCATGACACTCTACTGAGGGCAACATAGTGAGCCGCGATACAATCTCTCTTAAAAGAGATGTCTATAACTGGATCTGGGATTTTTTTAAGCCATTGACACCTATTTTGCAAATTTTGGTGCGTATTTGCAGGTGATAAGCAACTGTGTTGTGACGTGGCTTGGCTGACCAGCCGTGCAGTGTATCTATAGATGTAGGTGTAAAAATGTCTCTTTAGGACGATGGGCTCATCTGTCTTCTCCTTCCTCACTGCCAACACTCTGGGGCTCTCACGTGGGCATCTAGCAGTTGCCCTGTCACTGGGCTCCAGGTTCTTCCGAGCCCAGGCCACCCTCTACCCTACTGCTGGAAGGACTTTTCAAAAGACAATCTCAATTTGTCACTCTTTTGTTTAGTGTTCACCTGGGGCAGGGTCAGGGATATCATGGGTGGAATTAAGATAGGCCAACAATCTCTTTATACAACTAGGCTAAGAAGAATTAAGACAATGGCTAAAATGCTAGCAGGATGGAATGGATTATAACTAGTTTTTAGTGACTTGGGTTTGACACTGTTACCTATGACTCTCCAGCTAGGGATCCTCACAAGTTCTCATCCCCTCTGGAAAGTAAAAAGTCCCTGTGAAGAAAGAAAGCACTAATGCCTTGTCTCGCTCTGCTCTAAAGAAAAAGTGTACCTGAAGAAGCAGGAGTCCAAAGTCAGAAAGATTTGAGTTTTAATCCAGCCTCTGTGCTTCTAGGCAAATTATGTACCCTCAGAGGACCTTAGTTTCCTGATGGAAATAAGCATTGCTCTTCTCAGGGGTGGTTGTAAGGTTGTAAGGTTTTTTTGTTTTTATGAGATAACATGTGTATCTCCCTTTACAGTCGGTGGTATATTGGATGTTAACAAATATTAATCAGCTTGGCACCTGTGGCTCAACCGGCTAAGGTGCCAGCCACATACACCTGAGCTGGTGGGTTCGAATCCAGCCCGGGCCTCCCAAAACAACAATGACGGCTGCAGCCAAAAAATAGCTGGGTGTTGTGGCGGGTGCCTATAGTCCCAGCTAAATGGGAGGCTGAGGCCAGAGACTTGCTTGAGCCCAGGAGTTGGAGGCTGCTGTAAGCTGTGATGCCACGACATTCTACCCAGGGCAACAGCTTGAGGCTCTGTATCAAAAAAATAAATAAATAAAAATTATATTTTCTCTCTTTACATTGTCTTTTAAAAACAACTTTTCATCAGATTCTGAAAAGAAACATTAAAATTAATGAACAAATAGAAATTTTTAGATTATTTATGGTTTAAGTATTCTATACTTTAATATCTTCCTATTTTCATGTTGTGAATGAGAAATTATTATTATTTCTTGAGACAGAGCCTCAAGCTATCCCCCTGCGTAGAGAGCTGTGGCATCACAGCTCATAGCAACCTCCAACTCCTGGGCTCAAGCGAGTCTCCTGCCTCAGCCTCCCAAGTAGCTGGGACCACAGGCGCCCGCCACAACGCCTGACTATTTTTTTGGTTGCAGACGTCATTGTTGTTTGGCAGTCCTGGGCTGGATTTGAACTTGCCACCTTAGATGTACGTGGCTGGTGCCTTAGCCACTTGAGCCACAGGTGCCAAGCTGTGAATGAGAAATTAATATCTTTTTCTCTCCAAAGTTATTTCATATTAAATACCATACTATTACTGAACATATAGGAAACAAGAATAATAGCTAGAAAAAATATAAGAGGTAAGATTTAGATTCCTGGTTTGGAGAAACTGTAGAGTTGGAAGTAATGAAGACTGCTTTTGATCTAGTCTACCGGATTAATAATTGTCTTTACAGCGTCTTATTTTTATTATTGATTTTAGATACCTTCCAAGTCTGACTTTCTGCCCCATTTACTTTGTTTTCAGATCAGTGATTTGAATCATTTGCTTTGAAATCAGACTGTTCAAAATCATAACACTACCAAGTATTCAGGTGTGTTTACCTTGGGCCAGCCGCTGCGCTCCTGCAAGCTCCATGTGCTCCTATGTAAATGGTGCTAGTGAATCTACCTCATAGAAATGCTGAACATAAATGACTTAATATTTGATATATTGGCACTCTACCCAGAGCGGCAGCTTGAGACTCGGTCTCAAAAAAAAATATATATATATACACACACACACACATACACATATATGTATATATATATTTAATATATTGGACCCCTTAGCTCAGATTTGGCTATAAATAGAATGTGCTCACTGATGGCAGCTGTGGCTAATAATTTTCTGAAGGCATGACTATCATGTTTTGCTGGTGATTTTGGCATCTATTCATTCTATTCTTTTGTGTCCTTTATTTCCTGACTTTTTCCCCCAGTTGATTATTTTAAAATACCTTTAAAATTTAACGTTGATAAGTTGCTGCCACCTACAGGCTAACATAGAAAAGGCAGAACACGTAAGTACCAACTTTCTTAAGATGCTGAACTGAAATCTCCAGGTCTTCCAGGCAGTCCTGAAGCCAAATGTCAGTAACTCCTCAGTCTCCTACTCTGAGAGATTTATTTTTCTTGGGAGCCTAACTGAACACTTGAATAGTTTAAGAATCCTCTTAGATTCTTTTTGGAATTGGGCAGTATGCATGATGTGCTATTAGCAATCGGATATTATGTTTTTCCCCTTGGTTAAGTAGATTTGAAAAATAGTGTGAAAGAGCCTTTTCTGTTAAATGCAAGGTTTAGTACCAGAGTTTTGTGTTTTGGAGTCCTGTTCTAGTTGGAGAGCTTGGGAGTTCTGAGCAAAACAATTAAAAATAAAATGAAGAATGTTTATCGGTAATTCTGAACTGATTCTTATGACACTGCCTTTCATGATTGTCACTTGGTGTATGTGTCTCCCATCCTCAGTCTCATGTCAACTAATGTGACAAACATAAAGGATAAATTTGCAAGCACACACAGATCCCCAGAAATGGTTTCTCCTAGTGCACAGCGCAGTACCTTGTTCACGGTTTGACCTGGCAGAAGTCGGAGCAAGACGGGCCAATGCCAGATAGCAGGAGATGAATCCAGTTTGGCTTGTGTGCCAACCTAAGGGGCTGAACTTTGTTGTGAAAACAGTCAGGAACCATTAAAGGAATTTAAGCTGAAGGGAGACACACTCAGGTTACTATTATAGAAATTTACTTGGGCAGTCCTTTTGAAAATATTTTAGAGGAGACCTACAGAAGCAATTATTCATTGAGCTTTTCTTTTCTTTTGCTAGAGGAGTGTGTGAAATCCCACACTTGTGACATGAAAATGGGTGGATGGGTCTAGTTAGAGTAAGGCAAGTAAGGTGAGTGCTCACTTGTAGGGAGTCAGTCTTCACACAACCCATGAGTGTTTTTAATGTTCCTGGAGACAAGGGAATGAGGACAATAAAGACAATTGTAATAGAGTAGAATTTATAGATGGGCCTAGGTGTGTGTGTGTGTGGGGGAGTATCAACACCCTTTGTGGAGACAGTGATGACCCTGAACTTTGGATGTACTCCACTTATTCCCTTGATCAGTAAATGGGTGTTTGTAACAGTAATAATATATGTTCTCTTTGTGGTTTTTCATGTCCTAATTTTTTATTACCCATTTGATTAGCTTTTAGTTATTTTTATTTTTAAAGATATTTATTAATCACTAACAGGGTTATAGAAAATAAAGGAAAAGGAATATGGATTTTGGAGCTAGATGTTACCTACTTAATTTTCTGTGTTCTTGTGGGACAGATTAGTTAATGTCCTACTCATATCAGGAGCTGGGGAGAAAAAGCTCATCTTCTTATCTCCACCTATAAGAACTAGTTTTTTTATTGTCCAGTGAGTCAGCTGTATGTGTTGTTTTAGTTAATCTTAAAATGACTTCCTAAGCCCTTTTAGGCCCCAGTCAGGCCCTTACGGACCTTTTTCCTGGGGTCCTTTCTGGCCTCAGCCAGGCCCTTATGGACCTTTTTCCTGAAGCCCTCCCTGACTTCAGCCAGGCTTTTGTAGGTCTTTTTCTTGAAGTCCTTTGATATTCATATCAAGCTGTTTTGTGAATTTCCTGGAATAGTATGTTCTTTGTGGAGGCTCATGTGCTGTCCCATTATCCTGTATACCTGACCCTGATTACAATTATTTTGTATAATTATTTTATTATATCAATTTACCTGAATACAGATTTTTGTGTAATTATTTTATTATATCAGTTTAATCCTATTCTCATGATCTTAACTTTCTTAATGTTTCACACACAGTTGCCTCAGATGTAAAGTTTAAGGGGTGCCATAAAGCTCAGTCATCAAATGATAAGTTAATACAATGTTTGTTTTTGAAAAGTCAAAATGGATGCAAAAAAATCCATGATATTTAAATATCATAATTTTAAATAAAGACAGGACTGGCAACAGTGCTGTATGTGCAGCGTTATTTTGGAGCCCAAGGCAAAGGGAAATATCAGTAAACTGATTGTGTTTGTTTAAAATGTTGATATTTTGTTCATCATGGATTTTTTTAATATAAACTTTGAAAAAATACTGCATTAAAATATTTATATTGAGTGTTTTAGTGGCCCCTTCAGTTTTGCACCCAGGGTTTGGGTGCTTTGCTAGCCTCATCTTAGCCTTGCAGATGGGAGTTGGGCAGGAAGCAAGGGGAGAGTTGAGGGACAGCTGCCTCCCTGGCCAGTCTCCAGAAACATGGAGTCCTTCCCGATGGGCTCTGTTCCAAGGGACCAGACTATGAGATTGGTCTTAATGTCGGCAGTCTCTGTGTGGCTGTTGGAAAGTCATGGCTCCTCTGAATATGTGTACATTACGATTCTTCTTTGAAGGTATCTGGATGAGGTACGTTTTTATTAATAAAAAACTACAAGGAAGATGTTTCCCGCCTCAACTAATGGAAAGAAAAGGAATAAAGATTTCTTCAGGGTGTCTGGTATTATCTGGGGCTGCTGCTGCTTGTTGGGTTTGATCACCACAAGATGTTGAAGATGTGTACAATCCCCCTCCCCCTCAGGTTAATGCGAAAGGGCTAAAATCTTTCACCTAATTTGTACTGATTTACTCATGCATCATTTTAAAGTCTTGGCAAGACCCTATTCTGGGCCTCTGTAGTAACTTTAGTGTGACTGACACTGAACAGAAGCTGAAAGAATCCTATTGTCTCTAATTCATATTTGGGCAGTCTGAGTTCGTGGTTTCCTATGGTTAGCCCAGACTTTTCTTTTGTCCTTCACTGGGAGAGCCAGGTCATTTGAAGGTCACGAAAGGTGGTGTGTGGATCTGAGCTTAATTGGCTTTATTCTAGCTGGGATGTCGGAGAAGCCTAGAGGAAAATTTTACTTAGCTTTCACGCCTTACAGACTTTTTTTTTTAAATCCCTAACAAGGTCTGCTGAGGACAGACCCAGTCCCTGAGGAAGGAGAAGATGTTGCTGCCACGATCAGTACTCCAGACAACCTATCAGAAGAGGAGCGAGAAGAGCTGAGACGAGAACTGGCAAAGGTAAAGAATCATTTCTTTTCCAACTTGAAATGTACTGTCATTTGTATTTCTAAAGCACACTGTGATGTCCCATAGTCATCTCCCAAGGAGAAAAAGCACTGTGTGTTTACTTGTCCTTGGATAGAAGGGGGTAATAGAAGTTTTTGTTTTCTTTTTTAAAAAGAGATGGAGTGTCACTTTCTCACCAGGCTGGAGTAGTAGAGTGGTTCAATCTTAGCTTACTGCAGTCTTGAATTCCTGGACTCAGGTGATCTCCGACCTCAGTCTCCTGAGACCCTCGGACTACAGGTGCATGCCACCACTCCTGGGCATCATTATTATTATTATTACTTTAAGAGATTGTATCTTGCTGTGTTGTCTGTACTGGTGTCAAACTCCTGGCCTCAAGTGATCCTCCTGCCTCAGAGAAGTTTGTTTTTATATGAGAAAATGTATATATGGGTAAGGTGGATCTGAAAAGGATGATGTGAAGTAGGAAATGGAAGAGAGGAGTGCTAGGGAATATCTTCTAAGGAGAGCGGTGCCTGTGGCTCAGTGGGTGGGGCCCTGGCCCTGCATATCGAGAGTGGTGGGTTCAAACCCAGCCCCACCAAACTGTAACAAAAAAATAACCGGGCGTTGTGGTGGGCATCTGTAGTCCCAGCTACTTGGGAGGCTGAGGCAAGAGAATCACCTAAGCCCAGGAGTTGGAGGTTGCTGTAAGCTGTGTGACGCCACAGCACTCTACTAAGGGCAATAAAGTAAGACTCTGTCTCTACAAAATAAAAAAAAAATCTTGTAAGGAACTTCACTGATATCTGTTAGACTTGACTCTTTAGCTGCATCAAAGCCCTCGCTGTGTTGTGAAGACAGGCACTTGTAAACTTCCTTTCTTTCTCCCTTCCAACTCACTTATTCTCTCCCTCCCTTCTTCCCTTCTTTTCTTTCAAGAAATTCACATAACATAAAATTAACCATTTTAAAATGTGCAGTTCAGTGGCATTTAACACATTCACAGTGTTGCATAACTATCATCTCTTCCAAGATCCACACTTTTTTTTTTTTAACCTCTAAAGGAGACCCTTGTACTCCCTAGGCCCCAGTCTCCCCTCCCTTAGCTCCTAGCTACAGCTAATCTACTTTCCAATTCTGGATTTAACTAATTTTTGGATTTTTATGTAAGTGGAATCTTACAGTATGTTACCAATCATATAATTGTGTATCTGGGTTCTTCACGTACTGTTTTCAAGGTTTATGCATGTTGTAGTACATCTTAGTACTTTATTCCTTCTATGGCTGAATACTATTCCATTGTATGTGTCTGCTATATTTTATTCATTCATTCATAGACCTTTGGTTGGTTTCTACTTCTTGACATTGTGGACAGTGAGTTAAGTACATTTATATTCAAATATTGAAATATATAGTTTTAGGTTCTTTTTGTTTGTTTTTAGAGACAGAATCTCACTTTATCACCCTCAGTAGAGTGCTGCAGCATCACAGCTCTCAGCAACCTTTAACTCCTGGGCTTAGACAATTCTCTTGCCTCCTGAGTAGCTGGGACTACAGGCACCCGCCACAATGCCCAGCTATTATTTGTTGTTGTTGTTGTTGTTGTTGTTGGAGTTTTCTGGGGCCAGGTTGAAACTTACCACCTTCAGTATATGGGGCTAGTGCCCTACCCACTGAGCCACAGGCGCCACCCAGTTTTAGTTCTTTTGCATATATATCTAGAAGTGGAATCACTTCATTATATGTCGATTCCTTTACTGTATGGTATGGTTTAACTCCTTTTGAGAATTGCCAAACTGTGTTTTATAGCAGTGATGCCATTTCATGTTTCTATAACCAGCTTCTCCCCATCCTTGTCAATTTGTTATTTTCTGTCTTTTAATGATAACCATTCTAGTGCCTGCAAAGTGGTATCTTACTGTTGTTTTGATTTGTATTTCCCCAGTGACTAATGATATTGAACATCTTTTTATGTGTTTATTGGTCATTTCTATATCTTCTTTGGAGAGGTTCCAAAGCTGGGGTTAGAGCACTGGTCTTGTATCTTCTTTGGAGAAAAGTCTATTCAAGTCATTTACCCATTTTTAAAATTGGATTATTTGTTAAGATGTAAGATTGTAGTATATATTCTGGATACTAGACCTGTATCATATATCCTGAATATTTTGAAAAATTTTTCAGATATGTGATTTGCAAATATTTTTTCTTAGTTACTAGCTTATCTTCATTTTTGTGATACTGTTCTTAGATGTACAAAAGTTTTATATTTTTATGAAATTTGTTTTTTTCTTTAGTTGCTTGTGCTTTTCCAAATCCAGGTCATGAAGATTTACTCCTACGTTTGCTTCTAAGACCTGTACAGTGTTTGCTGTTATGTGTATTTAAATGCCCTTGATTCATTTTACTTTTTCTATGTAGTTTGTGGTAGGGGTCTTAATTTCATTGTTTCACATGTGAATATTTAGTTTTCCGAGCACCGTTTACTGACAAGAATATTCTTTCCCTAGTGAATGCTCTGGGCATTCTTGTAAAGCAGTCAACTGTGGATTATAAATGTATGGGTTTGTTTCTGGACTCTCCATTCTATTACATGTGTGTGTTCTTATGAAAGTACCACACTGTTTTGATTTGATTACTTTAGCTTTGTAGTAAGTTTTGAAATTTAGAAGTCTTCTACTTTTTTCTTCATTTTCGAAATTGTTATTAAGGTTCCTTTGCAATTCCATATGCATTTCAGAATCTGCTGTTTCAACTTGCAAAAAAGATCACTGAGATTTTGATAGGGCTTCATTAAATCTGCAGATCAATTTGGTCAGTGTTACCATTTTAATGATATTAAGTCTTCCAATCCAGGAGAATAGAATGTTTTTCCATTTATTTATGTCTTATTTGATTTCTTTTAGCTGAGATTTATAGTTTTCTGTGTAAAAACCTTATACCACTTAGTTACATTTATTCCTAAGTATTTCATTCTTTTTGATGCAATTTTAAATGGAATTTTTTTTTAATTTTCTTTTCAGATTGTTTATTGCAATTGTAGAAATATAGTTGCATCTTGTATCTTGATCTTGTGTTCTGTACCTTTACTAAATTTGTTTATGAGCTTGAGTAGTTTTTTTTTGAGGATGCTTTAGGATTTTCTTTACATAAAATCATGCCCTATGTGACTAAAGATAGTTTTACTCTTCCTTTTTAATTTGGATGCCTCTTACCTATTTCTTCTTGCCTGATTGCTCTGGTTGAATCATCAGTACATCGTGGACCAGCAGTGGTGAAAGTGAGCATCCCTGTCTTTTTTCCTGATTAGAGGGGGAAATCTTTCAAATATAATGTTTTATCCATATTATAGCACATTTCAGTACCTTTTTTTATTGTTTGGGATTCATTGAGGTTACAAAGACTTAGGTTACACTGGTTGTGTTTGTTAGGTATTGTAATTGTGTCATTTCAGTACCTTTTTATGGCTGAATAATATTTTAGGGATATACCACATGTGTTTATCCATTTATCAGTTGATTGACATTTAGGCTGTTTCCATTTGGGGGCTGTTCAAAATAATGCTGTGACCATTTGTATACAGGTTTTTGTGTGGACCTATCTTTTCAGTTCTTTTGGGTAATTTGAGAGTAATTCCACTCTTAGGTCACGGAGCAGCTCTGTATTAAACTTTTTGAGGAGCTGTCAACTTCTTTGTTGCTAAACTGTTACCATTTTTCCAGTAGCAGTTTCTAAGGGTTCTAATTTCTCCACATCACACTCCTGCCTTTTTTATTGTAACCATCCTAATGGGTGTAAAATGGTACCTTATTCTGGTTTTGATTTATATTTCTCTAATTACTAATAAATGGGTTTGAGCATCTTTCCAGGTGCTTATTGGTCATTTATATATCTTCTTGGGAGAAATGTCTATTTAAGTACTTTTCCATTTTTAAATTGGGTTTTTGTATTATTGAGTTGTAAGTTTCTTTATATATTCTGGATACTAGACCCTTACCCTGATATGGAATTTGCACACAATTCCCTCATTCTTTTGGTTATCTTTTACTTTCACGATAGTGTCCTGTGAAGTGCTATAGTTCTAAATTTTGAAGTCTGATTTCTCTCTTGTTGCTTATGTTTTATATGTCACATCTGGGAAACCATTGCCTAATCCAAAGTTTTGAAGATTGACCTCAGTAATTTCTTGTAAGGTTTATACAATAATAGCTCTTACTATTAGACTTACTAGGTCTCTCTTCCATTTTAGGTTAATTTTTCTATGTTGGATGAGTAGTAAAGGACGCTATTTCATTCTTTTGCATGAGGAAATCCAGTTGTCTAAGCATCACTTTTTGGAAAAAATATTTCTTTCCCTACTGAATTGTCTTGACACCTTTATTAAGAAAACGATTGGCCATAAACGTTTGGCCTTCTTCTCGACTCTGAGTCCTACTCCCTTATCTACATGGGTATTCTCACGGCAAGTACCACAGTCTCCATAACTGTAGCTTTGTAGGAACATTTCCCATCATTTTTTATTTATATCAGAGAATTTGTTTTTCCCCTCCAGAACTTGAGCTTTATTTATAGTTGCTTTATCCTTTGAATATTCTTCACAGAAATGATGAGAATGTAAGTATTATGTCACATATAAATACCTGGTAATATTTTGAGACGTCCAGTTGCTATGGTTAATCACCCTAGACTCAGGGGTCCTCAGACTTTTTAAACAGGGGGCCGGTTCACTGTCCCTCAGACCGTTGGAGGGCTAGACTGCGGGCCCTGGGACAAGTTGGCTGCTAAACAGGACAGGCAATGGCGGCAAAAACACCTGGTGGGCCGGATAAATGTCCTCAGCAGGCTGCGTGTGGCCCGCGGGCCATAGTTTGAGGATCCCTGCTTAGATCTGTGGGAGATTTTGGTAGCTAATAATCGCTTTTGTGTATGCCGTCTAATATGCTGTACTCTGTGATTTTTTTAATCACCTCAAACATTTATCATTTCTTTGTGTTTTGAATATTCAAAATCCTCTCTTCTACTTTTATAAGAATGTGCAGTAAATTATCATAAACCATTTCACCTTCCAGGGCTACAGAACACCAGACCTCATTCTTCCTATCTAGCTTTCTTAAATTATTTAGGTAGATTAAGGGGGTACAAGTGATTTTTTTTTTGTTACATGGATGAGTCACATAGTGGAGAAGTCTAGGTTTTTAATATACTGATCACCTGAGCAGGGTACCATGTACCCAGCAGGCAATTTTTCATTCTGCCTCTCCTCCCACTGTGACTCTCCAGTGTCCAGTAAGTCACTCTGTATGACCAGGCATGCCCGTTGCTTAGCTTCTACTCACAAGTGAGAACATGCAGTGTTTGTTTCCTTGTTCCTGGGTTTCTTTCCTTAAGATTATTGCCTCCATTTCCATCCAAGTTGCTGCAGATTATTTCATTCTTTTTGATGACTGAGTAATAGTCCATGGTGTATATATACATTTTTTAAATCTACTTATCCATTGGTGGGTAGTTAACATTGGTTTCATATCTTCATATCTTTGCAGTTCTGAATTGTGCTCTGATAAGCATATGGGTGTAGGTGTCTTTTTTTATAAAATGGCTTCTTCTTCTGGGTAGATACCTAGTAGCAGAAATGCTGGATTTAATGGTAGGTCTTCTTTTAGTTCTCTGAGGAATCTCCATGCTGTTTTACATGCAGGTTGTACTAATTTGCACCCCCTCCACCTGCAGCATATAATCATTCCCCTTTCACTGCATCCATACCACCATCTGTTGTTTTTTTGACTTTTTAGTAGTTGCCCTTCTGACAGGGTTAAGGTAGTATCTCATTGTGGTTTTAATTTCTATTTTCGTGATGATTAATGACATTGAGGCTTTATTCATATATTTGTTAGCCATTTTTATACCTTCTTAATGGGGTTATGTGTTTATTTTTCTTGCTCACTTGAGTTCCTTATAGATTCTGGATATTAGGCCTTTGTTAGATGGATAGCTTGTGAACATTTTGTTTCATTCTGTTTACTCCATTGATTGTCTTTTGCTGTGCAGAAACGTTGTAGTTTATGTCTCACTTATTTAGGTTTTTTTGGGGAGACAGAGCCTCAAGCTGTCCCCCTGGGTAGAGTGCTGTGGCATCACAGCTCACAGCAACCTCCAACTCCTGGGCTTAAGTGAGTCTCCTGCCTCAGCCTCCCAAGTAGCTGGGACCACAGGCGCCCACCACAATGCCTGGCTATTTTTTGGTTGCAGCCATCATTGTTGTCTGGCGGGCCTGGGCTGGATTTGAACCCGCCACCTTAGGTGTTTGTGGCTGGTGCCTTAGCCACTTGAGCCACAGGCACTGAGCCATTAGGTTTGTTTTTGTTGTTGTTTTTTTTGGGGGGGGGGGTCTCAGCCATAATTCTTTACCTGGACAAATATTGAGGATAGTTTTTCCTAGGTTTCTTCTCATGTTTTTATGATTTCAGGCCTTACAGTTTAAGTCTTTAATTGATCTTGTTAATTTTTAGATATGGTGCGAGAGAAGGATCCCGTTTCATTCTTCTGCATGAGGCTACCTAGTTTTTCTAGCACCATTACTGAAGATGGTGTCCTTTCCCTCTGTATGCTTTTTCTGCTTTGTCAAGATCATTTGTTTGTAGGTATTTGACTTCTGTTTCTAGGTCCTCTATTCTGTTCCATTGGTCTCTGTGTCTATTTTTATTCTAGTAAATGTTCTGGTTACTAACTCCTAATAAAATTTGAAGTTGACTAATGTAGTACCCCCATATTTGTTCTTTTGGTTTAGGATTGCTTTGACTATTTTTGCTTTTGTTTCTGTACAAATTTTACAGTTGTATTTTTTTTTTTTGATTCTGTGAAAAATGACATTGGTATTTTGATAGCAATTGTATTGAATCTATAAATTATTTTGAGTAGTGCGGACATTTTAACAATACTGATTCTTTCAATCTCTGAACATGGGATTCTTTTCTATTTGTGTCATCTATAATTTCTTTCATAAGTGTTTGGTAGCTTTTCTTGAAGGGATTTTTTTCACCTAGGTTAAATATATCCTAAGGTATTTTTTTTTGTTTGGGTTTTTTTTTGGCAGCTATTTTATATAAATGGGATTGAGTTTTTATTTGATTCTAAGCTTGTTATAGAAATAATTCTAATTTTGTATGCTAATATTTGTAAACCAACACTACTAAATTTATTCTAGGAGTCTTTTTTTATCCTGTATTTTTAAAAATACTAAGGAGATACACATGTTTTTGGTTACATGGATCACTTTTATAATGCTTGAGTCGGGTATAAATGGACCTGTCACCCAGATAGTGTTCATTGTACCTGGTAGGTAGCGTTTCACGTATCACTTGCTTCCCCCACCCCTGCTTGATTTCCACTGAGTTTTACTTCCCTCTGTGCACGTGTGTGCTCAGTGGTTGGTTCCAATTTAAAAGCAAGAACATGTACTGTTTGTTTTCCCATTCTTTATGATAATGGTCTTTGGGATAATGGTCTGCAGTTTCTCCAACTTGTTGCAAAAGGCATTCATTTTTCCTTTTAGATGGCTGAGTAGTACTCCATTGTACGAATATATCACATTTTGTTAACCTACTCATGAATTGATGGGCACTTGGGTTGACTCCACATCTTTGCAGTTGTGACTTGTGCTGCAGTAAATGTTTGAGTGCAAGTGTCTTTTTGATAAAATGACTTATTTTTCTTTGTGTATATACCCAGTAGTGGGATTGCTATATCAAATGGTAGACCTACTTTAGTCTTTGAGGAATCTCCATGCTGTTTTATACAGAAGTTATACTCATTTGCAGTCCCGCCAACATCATAGAAGTATTTCCTTTCTCTCTGCATCCAGGCTAGCATCTTTTTTTTTTTTTTTACTTTTTGATAAAAGCCATTTTAACAGGGTAAGGTGATATGTCATTGTGGTTTTCATTTGCATTTCCCTGATAATTAGTAATGTTGAACATTTTTTGATATGTTTGGTGGCCATTTGTATGCCTTCTTTTGAAAAGCTTCTGTTCATATCTTTTGCCTACTTTTTAAAGGTTTTTTTCCCCCCTGTTTGAGTTCTTTGTAGATTTTGGATGTTCTTTATCAGATGTATAGTTTGTGAATATTTCTCTCATTCTATATGTCATCTGTTTGCTCTATTGATTATTTGCCTATTGTGCAGAAACTGCTTAACTTAATCAAGTCTTATTTATTCATTTTCACTATGGCTGTAATTGCCATTGTGGTCTAATCGTAAATTCTTTGCCTAGGCCAATATCTAGAAGAGTTTGCCTACATTTTCTTATAGAATTTTTATGGCATCCTGCCTTACATTTGAGCCTTTTATCCATCCTTATTGAATTAATTCTTATGAGTTGTGAGAAAGATGTATCATACTTTATTCTGCATGTGGCGTTCTCGTTTCTCAGCACCATTTATTGAATAGGTCGTCTTTTCCCCCCTTTATATGGTCAGCTGCTTTGTCAAAGATCAGTTGCCTGCAAGTGGATGGTTTTATTTCTGAGTTCTCTGTGCTGTATTTTTGTGCTAATACCATATTGTTTTGGTAAGTATAGCCTTATACTGTAGTTTGAAGTCTGGTAATGTGATACCTTCAGATTTGTTAATTTTTTTTAAGATTGCTTTGGCTATTTGGGCTCTTTTCTGGTTCCAAATGGAGCATAGAATTATTTTTTTCTAGATCTGTGGAATATGCTTTTGGCACTTTCAGGGGGATTGCATTGAATTTGTAAATCACTTTGGATAGTCTGGACATTTTAACAATGTTGATCCTGCCAATCAATGAGCATGGTTATGTTTTTCCATTTGTATCATCTGATTTTTTTCCTCAGTGTTTCATAGTTTTCTTTCACCTCCATGGGTAAGTATATTCCTAGATATTTTATTTTCCTTATAGATATTGTAAATGGCACTTTGTGATTTGGCTTTCAACTTGACTGTTATTGGCGTATAGAAATGCTATTGATCTGTGTACATTGATTTTGCACCCTTAGAGTTTGCTAAATTTATCAATTCCAGGATTCTGTTGGTATAGACTTGGGGGTTTTCTAGCTATAAGATCATATCATCAGCAAAAAGTGATAGTTGACCTCTCTTTTCCAGATTTGAATACCCCTTATTTATTTCTCTTGCCTGATTGCTGTGGCTAGGACTTCCAGAGCTATGATGAATAGAAGTAGTGCCAGTGGACACCTTTGTGTTGTTCCAGTTCTTGGGGGAATGCTTTCAACTTTTCTCCATTAAGTATGATGTTGGCTGTGGATTTGTCATAAATGGCTGTTATTATTTTGAGGTATATTTCTTTTATGCCTAGTTTATTGACAATTTTCTTCATGAAATAATGTTGGATTTTGTCAAATACTTTTTTGCATCTATTTAGAGGGTTATATGATTTTAATTCTATTTATGAGGTACATCACATTTATTGACTTGGGTATGTTGCTGCACCATCCCTATATCCTTGGGATGAAACCCGCTTTATCATGGTGAATTATCTTTTTGATGTGCTGTTGAAGTCAGTTTGCTGGTATTTTACTGAGGGCTTTGGCATTTGTGTTCACAAGGGATATAGGTCTGTGGTATTCTTTATTTTATCCTTTCCTAGCTTTGGTATAAAAACAATACTGACTTCATAGAATGAATTAGGAAGGATTCTCTCCTTGATGTCGTGGAATCATTTCAGTAGGGTAGGTACCAGTTCTTTGTAGGTCTGGTAGAATTTTGACTGTGAATCAGTGTGGTCATGGACTTTGTTGGGACATTTCTAACTACTGATTCAATCTTGGTATTCATTGTTAGTTCTTTTAGGATTGCTATTTCTTCTTGATTCAAACTTGGGAGGTTGTGTGTTTCTAATAATTTGTTTCCTCTTAATTTTCAAGTTTGTGTGCATTGAAGTGTTCGTAATCGTATTGGATGATCTTTTGTATTTCAGTGGTATTATTTGTAATGTCATCTTTTTCACTTATGATTGAAGGCAGTTGAATCCTCTTCTTGGTTATTCTTACTAGTGCTCTATCAATATGTTTATCTTTTCAGAGAACAACTTTTCATTTCAGTGATCCTTTCATTATTTTTTGGTTTCAGTTTCATTTAGTTCTGCTCTGATCTTTGATATTTCTTATCTTCTGCTAGCTCTGGCCTTGGTTCTTGTTTTTCTAATTCCTTATGATGAGACATCAGGTTGTTAATTTGTGATCTTTCTATCTTGATAGAGGCTTGTAGTGCTATAAATTTCCTTCTCAGCACTGCTTTTTGCTGTATCCGAGATTTTTTTTTTAGCTTGTGTCACCATTGTCATTCAATTAAAATTTTTTAAAAATTTCCATCTTGATAGAATTGTTGACTCAAAGATTGCTCAGCAGCAGACTGTTTAATTTCCACAGATTTTTACTGTTTTGAGAGTTCCTCTTGGAACCAATTTCTAGTTCTATTCCGCTATAGTTTTTTTTTTTTTTTTTTTTTTTTGCAGTTTGGCCGGTGCTGGGTTTGAACCTGCCACCCTTAGTATATGGGGCTGGTGCCCTACCCACTGAGCCATAGGCGGCACCCTATACTGAAGTTTTTTTTAAATAAACACATAAATAAGAGAAAAAGGAAAGTTCTTTTCAGTCATATACCAATTTATACTTGTAGGTGGAACAATAGCAAGAGCAAAACGCAACACCAACAACAACAAAACCATTTTGCAACCCTAAAGGTGATATTAGATTCAGGCAAGAATCACCAGGGGGAGCCTGGGAGCAGTGGCTAATGCCTGTAATCCTAGCTCTGGGAGGCCAAGGCGGGTGGATAGCTTGAGCTCATGAGTTCAAGACCAGCCTGAGTATAAGAGTGAGATCCCATCTCTAAAAATAGCTGGGTGTTGTGGCAGGTTCCTGTAGTCCCAGCTACTTGGGAGGCTGAGGCAAAATGATCACTTGAGCCCAAGAGTTTGAGGTTGCCGTAAGCTGTGACCACACTCTACTGAGGGACTCTGTCTCAAAAAAAAAAAAA
>NW_003852399.1:44445875-44478398 GCF_000181295.1 Otolemur garnettii
GGCGCCGAGCCTATTCCGCTATAGTTTGAGAAGATATATGGTATGATTTCAATTCTTAAAGTTTGATGAGACTTGTTTTATAACCTAAGATATGCTCTATCTTGGAGACTATACCATGTGCCGATGAGAAGAATGTGTATTCTGCAGGTTGGGTAGAATGTTCTGTAAACGTCTGTTAGGTCCATTTGTTTCAGTGTCTCACTGAAGTCGAGTGCTGCTTTGTTGATTTTTCTACCTTGATAGTCTGTCCTCTTCTGTCTGTGGAGTGTTGCAGTTTCCCACTATTTTTATGTTACTCTTTATTTTCTTAAGTCTAGTAGTATTTGTTTTATGAATATGAGAGTGCATGTATATTTAGGATTACTGTACCTTCTTGTTGCATTGATGCCGTGATCATCGTGTAATGACCATCTTTGTCTTTTTCCAGTGTTATTGACATAATCTCTTTTCTCTGATATAAAAATAGCTATTCCTACTTGTTTTTCATTTCCATTTATGTAGAATTCTTTTCCATCCCTTTTTGAGTCTATGAGAATATATGTTAAATGGATGTCTTAGAGATAGCAGATTTTTTTAATCCGTTTTGCCAGTCAGTATCTTTTAAATGGGGCGTTTAGAATGTTGACAGTTAATATTACTGGTAAGTGAAATACTGTTCCAGTTACCATGTTTATTGTTACCAGTTGCTTTGCATTTTCCCTTATTGTTACTGTTTTGAGAGTTTTTACTTTGGGAGTGCTACACTGGGCAATATCAGCCAATTTTTTCTTTTTAATTTTTAGAGCACATTTAAGTATTTTTCTTTTCTTTCTTTCTTTTTTTGCAGTTTTTGGCTGGGGCTGCATTTGAACCCGCCGCCTTCGGCATATGGGGCTGGTACCCTACTCCTTTGAGCCACAGGCACCGCCTCTCACATTTGAGTATTTCTTATAGGGTAGATCTAGTGGTGACAAATTTCCTTAATGTTTGCTTGTCTAGGAAATATTTTATTTCTCCATTTATGAAGCTTAGTTTTGCAGGATACAAAATTTTTGTCTAACAGTTACTATGTTTAAGAAAACCAAAGATAGGACCTCAGTCCCTTCTGTCTTTTAAGGTTCCTGTTAAGAACTCTATTACTCTGCTGGGTTTTCCTTTTATACTTGATATTTTTGCCTCATGACTGATAGTTGCTCCTTCACATTGATCTTGGCCAGTCTAATGGCTATATGCCTGAGTATATCCTTTTTATAATCTCCTGTTGAGCTTCTTATATCTAGATATCTACATTTTTTTTTTTTTTATTTGAGACAGAGCCTCAAGCTGTCACCCTGGGTAGAGTGCTGTGGCATCACAGGTCACAGCAACCTCCAACTCCTAGGCTCAAGCAATTCTCCTGCCTCCACCTCCCAAGTAGCTGGGACTACAGGTGCCCACCACAATGCCCGACTATTTTTTTGGTTGCAGCCATCATTGTTGTTTGGTGGGCCCAGTCTGGATTCGAACCCGCCAGCTTAGGTGTATGTGGCTGGTACCTTAGCTGCTTGAGCCACATGTGCCGCGCCGATATCTACATATTTAACAAGGGCAAGGAAGCTTTCCTCAATTATTCCCTCAAATAGGTTTTCCAGGCCTTTAGCTTTTTGTTCTTCTCTCTTGGAGACACCCATGTTTCTTATATTTTTTTTCTTTACATAGTTCAATATTTCTTGGAAACTTTTTTCATTTCTCTTGGTTCTTTCTTCCTTATTTTTGATTAACTAGGTTAATTCGAAACAGTACTCTTTAAGCTCTGAATTTTTTTTTTTCTATTTGGTCTTAGTGCTCTGGTCTGTTTCTACTGTGTGTTGTATTTTCCTGAATGAAATTTTCTTTTCTAGAAGTTCTGTTTGAACTTGTATATATGGGTGTATGTAGGGGGGTGGATTCTTTCACCGTGGTTTTTTTTTTGTTTGTACTTCTGGAGCTCTTGCACTGATTCCTTCTTACCTGGAGCAGTGGTCTCTTCTTGTTAATTTTCTTTTGCTTAGAAAGAAATTTTCTTTTGGTTTTTCCCTCTCTTCTCTTTAAGGATGTACCTGTAGTGTATGTTGGATAGGACTTTTGGTTTTGCTTGTGGTTAACTTTGATGGGGGTCTAGGTTCTGGATGGATACTTTGGTTACAGAGAGCTTTAGTGATTTTGTTTTCTCAATTGCTAATTATTTGTAGACTATAGTGGTTGTGTACTATGTATGTGGGCAGATTCCCTGCCTCTTGTTGAGCAGGGAGAGGGAGGTCTTTGAAATCTTTTTTCTTTCTCCATCCCTGTGGACTTCTTAACAGTATGTATTCATATATAGGGATGTCCAGTTTAATCTGCAAGTCAGCAGGTAGTGCTCGTGAGTAGGAGTCAGCCAGGCACTATTATTAAATCAGTTGAGTGCGGTAATGGGTTGTACAAGTTGTCCTCCCTGCCAGTAGGTGGCGCTGAGAGAAGAGGGCTGCATTTTGGGGGGCCCTGTGTCTGTCTGGCTCTACTCAATCAGGAGAAGCAGTCAGATGTCCTAGGTGGTGGGTCGGAGCTCCCAGGGGACTCCTTATTTTCCACCTGGGCAGGGGTGGCTGGAGGAGTGAGGCTGAGTGGGACAGGTTCCACAAAGACAGGCACAAGAGCCGTCTCAGTAAGGGTCAGGGATTGGTTTTGGGATGCTGGGGAAAGCCACAAGAAGGGGCTGAGGCAGGCCCACCAGGCCAAAAAGTCTGCTTGTTGGGGAGGGGCAGCTTGGAATTCGGTCTAGCAGGTGGAGGTGGACTTCACTCTTCTGCTACTTATGTTGCCCTGCAGATCTCTCTCCAGCACTGGCCCCAAGCAGCAGCCCAAATCAGCTTATCAGCAGTGTTGAGATAGAGAGTGAGCTTTCTTGCCTAGTACTCCCCCACCCCACCCTCCATACTGAAAGCGCAGCTTTCCTGTTGGGGAAGAGGTAGTACTCTGTGAGTGTGCTGCAGCTTGGACCCATCACACTATCCTTTCAGTTTTGCCTGCATGGATTCCCTCTTCTCTCAAGATCATTTCACACATCTCTTCTCTTTGCTTCTGAATGACACAATCAAGTCCTCAGGGTGGGTACAAGATGTGACCTGCCAACCTATCCTCTGATCCCCTGAGTTCAACCCCTGATTGTTCCAGGGAGAAGCATGCTGGTCCAGCTTGCTCATGGAGTGCTCAAGCAGGCTTAACGTCCTTCTACTTCGGGATATGTCCTACTCTGCTGGAGCAGTCAGGCAGGTGCCACCAGGGCTGGTGGGTAGGAAGTTCATAGTCCCTGCACCTGTCTGTCTGCTGTGGTTTTTTTTTTTTTTTTTTTTTTTTTTTGAGACAGAGTCTCACTATGTCGCCCTTGGTAGAGTGCTGTGGCGTCACAGCTCACAGCAACCTCAAACTCTTGGGCTTAAGCAATTCTCTTGCCTCAGCCTCCCAAGTAGCTGGGACTACAGGTGCCTACCACAGAGCCTGGCTATTTTTTGGTTGCAGTTATTGTTGTTTAGCAGGCCCCAGCTGGGCTCGAACCCACCAGCTTTGGAGTATGTGGCCAGCACCCTACTCACTGACCTATGGGCTCTGAGCCTGTATGCTGTAGGTTTTTAAGGGGAAAGGCATGAGCCTCACTTTCTATAGAAGCCTGGGTGTGGCAGGCACACCAGCATTGGAAGCAGCCTCTCCTGAGTGCCCTGGTTTAATCATTCTTTGGGACATCGGTGCTGACTCTAGGCAGGAACTGCCAGGGCTGTGTTAGTAGCAATTGGCAGAGGAGGGGAATAGGAAAGTTAGAATGGAAGAGTACTGGGACTCTGTTCCCCCTGCCCCCAGCTTGCTGGACTCTCCTCTCCCTGAGTGTCTTTGGGATTACACAATTTCCCTTAGGAACCCCTGTGGCTATGGCAGTCCAAACAGGTGTTGGGCAGTGTTTGTGTGGGGGTACATGAAGACAGTTGAAGGACAGAAGCTCCCTCGGGAGAACATAGGCACACAGTGGGTGGAAAATGATATGGCACCCCCTGCCTCTGCTTGGGTCTGCAGTGAGGGGGAGCCATACCTAGAGGGCTGGTAGCCTGGTGCTCTGTTCTTAAGAAGCTTGTTCACTGATGGCAGCAGCACTTGAGTTCGTGTGGGTAGAAGAGCTTTCAGTTGGGGAGCCTGCAATCTGCCAGAGATGTGAGGGAAAGAGAAACAAACACCCCCCACCTCTTCTTTCCATGGGGCTCCAAATTCCTGGGGAGGCGATTTCTGCTAAAATTTTGTTCTCTGCAGCTTCTTTCTGTGGCTCTCCGGTAGGTTTCGGCACTCTTCTCTCAGAGTTAGACCTGGGCTATGCTTTTTCATCTGAAACTTGCTCTCTTTCTCTGAGTTGGTCTGGCAACAGATGTCTCTAGTCCACCACCTTGCCTATCCTCGTTGCTGGCAGATCAGGCTCCTGGGTTCTCTTTAGCACAGCTTCCTCCCAGAAGAACAGAGATGCTCTGCTGACCTTCCTTGCTGTGCCACACTGTAGGGACCAAAGGCCCTTGGCTTCTTACTCATTTGCTGAAAAATCACATTTCCTGGCTTCTTACATCCCCATATGGGGATCTCCTAGGGCTTGCAGGTCGCAGAGCCACAGAGGCTATGGAAGAGCCTCCTGGGACCTTTCAGAGCAGAGGAGACTAGCAGGGAAGATGGGATCACATGTGGACCATTGTCTAGCGGTACTTTTGTATTTGTCAGTCAACCTGTCTCTATTCTCCATTCCACCTATTCTTTCTAGCCTCTAATGCCTCCAATTCTACTCTATATTTCTATGGGCTCAAAATTTTTTTTAGCTTCCAAATGTAAGTGAGAACATGGAATATTTATCTTTCTGTGCTTGAGTTATTTTGTTTGACATGTTGACTCTAGGCTCACCATGATCTCCAGTGAATGATAGGATATTTTTTATTTTTTATGGCTAAATACTATTCCTGTGTGTGTGTGTGTGTTTGTGTGTGTGTGTATAAGCACATTTTCTCATTCATATGTCTGTTGGTAGATATTTAGATTAATTCCATATCTTGGCTATTGTGAATAGAGCTGCAATAAGCACAGGAGTGCACATACCCCTTGGATGTACTGATTTCTTTCCCTTTGGATAAATACCCAATAGTGGGATTGCTGGATCATGTAGTAGTTATATTTGTAGTTTTTTGAGAACTCTTCACACTGTTTTCTGTAATGGCTACCCTACATTCCCACCAACAAAGCGTGAAAGTTTTTTTATACATCATTGCCAGCATTTATTATTTTTGTCTTTTTTTATTTTTTGAGACAGAGTCTCACTTTGTAGCCCACTTTGTAGCCCTCAGTAGATTACCCTGGTGTCAAAGCTCACAGCAACCTCAAACTCTTCTGCTCAAGCAGTCCCCTTGCCTCAGCCTACCAGGTAGCTGGGTCTACAGGTGCTACCACAATGCCTGGCTGGTTTTTAGAGGTGGGATCTTACTCTTGCTCAGGCTGGTCTGGAACTCCTGAGCTCAGGCAATCTACCTGCCTCAGCCTCTCAGAGTGCTGAGATTACAGATGTGAGCCACTGTGCCTAACCTATTTTTCTGTTTGTTTATTTATTTATTTGAGACAGAGTCTCAAGCTGTCGCCCTGGATAGAGTGCTGTGGCATCATAGCTCACAGCAACTCCAAACTCTTGGGCTTAAGGGATTCTCTTGCCTCAGCTTCCCAGGTAGCTGGGACTACAGGTGCCTGCCATAATGCCTGGCTATTTTTTGGTTATAGTTGTCATTGTTGTTTGGCAGGCCTGGGCTAGATTTGAACCTGCCAGCTCCGGTATATGTGGCTGGCACCCTAGCCGCTTGAGCTACAGGCGCCGACCTTATTTTTCTGTTTTTGACAGTAGCCATTCCAACCTGAGATTAGATATCTTTTTTTTTTTTTTTTTTTTTTTTTAAAGAGACAGGGTCTCACTTTGTTACCCTCAGTAGAGTGCTGGGGCATTATAGCTCACAGCAACCTCTAGGCAATTCTCTTGCCTCAGCCTCCTGAGTAGCTGGGACTACAGGCACCCGCCCCAATGCCCGGCTATTTTTTTGTTGCAGTTTGGCCAGGGCTGGGTTTGAACCCGCCACCCTTGGTATATGGGGCTGGTTCCCTACTCACTGAGCCACAGGCACTGCCCTAGATATCTGGGTTTTGATTTGTATTTCCACAATGATTAGGGATGTTGAATGTTTTTTCATATACTGTTGGTCATTTATGAGCCATGACACCAGGGTACTCTACTGAGGGCTACAAAGTATGTCTTCTTTTGAGAAGTATCTATTCAGATCCTTTCCCATTTTTTAATTGGATTGGTTGGTTTTTTGTTTTGGTTTGGGGGGTTTATTTGAGATTTGGTTTATTTGAGATTCTTGTACATTGTGGATATTATTAGTCTCTTGTTGGGTGAATACTTTACGATTATTTTTTCCCATTTTACAGGTTGTCTCTTTACTCTGTTAACAATTTCCTTTGCTGCGCAAAAGCTTTTTAGTTTAATATGGTCCCATTTGTCTATTTATTTTTGCTTTTGTTGTCTGTGCTTTTTACACCTTAGCTGTAAAATATTTGCCGAGACCAGTGTCCTGAAGCACTTCTTCTATGTTTTCTACTAGTAGTTTTTAGTTTTAGGTCTTGCTTTTAAGTCTTTAATCTATTTTGAGTTGATTTTCGTATATGGTGATAAATAGAAAAGGTAGACTCTATATTTTTATAAATGCAAATGTTAGATTAAGGCATTGTGGCTATAATGTGCTGGGTTAGCTATGTTGCAGCCCAGTCTAACACAAGCAGAAAAAACTGTAGTACATTATTCAGAAATATTTCAATATTTATTTAAAATAAGGGTCTGTCTTTCTAACTCTCATTAGAGAAGATGAGTACCTCAGAAAAGTGTTAAGAGGTAGGACACTTCACATTCAAGTCTGCTCTTTGAAGCAGCTGAATATTGGGAGTTTGGGATAAAGAGAAAGGAATTGGAAATGTATGAATGTGCCTGGGAATTCAGCTGGCAGATTGAGAAGTGAAGCTAGAGATGCTGGGGTGCATTATTTAATGGCTCTGGAAAAATTAATTTACTTAATTCCGAACCTTTTATTTCCTCTTTTTTTTTTTTTTGCCCTTCTCGTATTTCACTTTGTTAATGTACATCTTAAAATGTGATTTTCACAATACTTGAGAGCCTGTCTAACACATGTGAAAGATTATCTGTTTGTTCTGGACCTAGATCCATTTAGTGCTGTCTGAGAGCTATGTTGTAGGGCTTGTGGGTTTCTTTGTTTGTTTGTTTTGTTTTGTTTTGGCAGCTGCATCACATTTGATACATCCTTCTTCTTAATTATACTAGTTTTCTTCATTTCATATTCTCCAAAGATTTAATTAGCAGTGAAAAATTTTACTTAGTAATATTATATATATGTTTCTTCCCCCACCCGATCCCAAAGCTAATGTTGTTTTTTAAAGGCATGTTGTCTGTGAAATCAAAGTGTTATGTGGGTGCGGGCAGAGAATGTGACTTTGTGACAAGCCAGGAAAAGCATTTCTTTAAGGGTGTAGGAGCTTGATGAATATACTTTAGGGATCTAGTTTTTCAGCTTCCTAGGATAAAAAGCCTCTTCCATATGGTGTCCATTTCTCTCTGAGTCTGCTCTTTTCTCTGTTTTCCTGGCTTAGCGTTTTCTTCTACTCTGCTAGTTTTTTTTATTTTTGTTGTTTGCTTGTTTGTTTTTTGAGACAGAGTCTCATTATGTTGCCCTCGGTAGAGTGCTGTGACCTCACAGCTCACAGCAACCTCCAACTCCTGGGCTTAAGTGATTCTCTTGCCTCAGCCTCCCAAGTTGCTGGGACTACAGGTGCCCGCCACAACACAACACCTGGCTGGTTTTTTTTGTTGCAGTTATCATTGTCATTTAGCTGGCCCTAATACCGGATTTTTGACTTTGGATTTCCAGGCTCTTGGTCTCAATGATTCGATGAGTGAATCGATGGACCACAGGATGGACAGTAAGTTAGGTTTTATTTACAGAGGTATTATTACAGCTCTTACAAAGAGCCAAACCTTGCAGAACAGGACAAGATAGGTTTTATACAAGTGTCACAGCTCTTACAAAGAGCCAAACCTCCTTGCAGGGCAGGATGCAAGTGTTACAGCTCTTAGAAAGAGCCAACTTCGTTGCAGAGCAGGGTATAAGTGTTACAGCTCTTCCTCTTTCTCCCTCGGAGGTCTTTGCTATCCTGTTCTATCTTCCTCAAAGGTCTGTGATGATCTGCTAAAGTCTTGCTCTTCTATCCTCTATCTTCCTTGAGGATCTGCGATGATCTGCCCCTAGGCTCTTTGCTCAGGGGTTTATGTAGAGGCAGTTGTCCAATGAGCTGAGAGCTTAGCTGATTGGTCTATAAAATAGACCAGTCAGGAGCAGGATTGAAAACGGACCAATCAGGGATGCACTGGAGGAATCGCCAGTGTTTTCCCCTGATCTGCTGGTCTTTTTTGTTACTGGAGCCTCTGGTGGGAGAGGAAAGCTCCCCCTTTGGCTCCAACCTGCCGGTTTCTGTGCCAGCTGCTGCCAAGGCAGAGCCGGCAGGTCCTCTAGCGCCTGCTCTGCTGGAGCCTCTGTTGGGGGAGGGAAGCTCCCCTGCTTGCTCCAGCCTGTCAGTTTTTTTACCAGCTGTTGCCACCAAGACAGAGGTGGCAGGTCCCCCAGCCCCACTCGGCTGAGCTGGCTGGGGCACCACTTTTCCAGTATCAGCCCAGGCTGGGTTCAAACCCACCATCCTCAGTGCATGTGGCCAGCACTGTAACCACTATGCTATGGGCACCAAGCCTCTACTAGTTTTTTGTTTTCTTTTCTTCATAGTTTTTGCTTGCTGTTTTGGCTTGTATTACAACCTGTAACTTATAGGTTGTAGGCAATCTGTAAAATGGGGGAAAAAAATTGCAAACTATTTACCCAACAAGGGACAAATGTATTCAAGCTTTCTATGACACCTCATAATCTCACTGCTTCCTACCTATCCCTCAAGGTATCGGTCTTCAAGTTGCTCCATCTTCTACTCAGTGTTACTGCAGTTCTCAAACCATATTTCTCGGTAAAAGAGATTGGTTAATTGAGCACCTCTTTTCCCACGAGGCTCATCACTGGTTCCTGGCCATCTGGTGGGTGGCTGTCTTTGGGTCAGGGGCCCATCTCTAACCATCTAGCTAAATATGGACTGTCAGCAGCAAGGGGTCCACATGGGACTTCTGCAAGGCTCTCTAGGGGGAGGCAGTTTGATTCATTATGACTGTGGCTTTGGCAGAAACTGGAACTGACATATCTAGTATAAAGTATATGAAATATGCAAAGTCGGGTGTGGGTTTGGCTTCATTGTGTTTTGGTGGGGGTGGACATTATTTTGGTTTGTATAGGAATAGGAGTTTTGGAGGGCATCCATGTAGAAGTGGCTAGCTGGAAAGGTGGACACCAAGGTTAGGAGAGTGAATGTTAGAGTAATGTGAATATTCTCTATGTAGAGAGTTGGAGCCCTAGACTGTAGATGGCTAAGGAAGTACAGGGAGAGGGGAGAAGGCCCAGGACAGGTAAAGATGGGGCTGTAAAGAGCTGCCATGGAAGAGAAAGGAGAAACTGTTCTGGGAAGATGAGCATGTAACCAATTTATTTAACATTACATGTTGTTTTTAAATAGAAAGATAAATCACAAAACTTTTTAGAGCAACTCTAGAATTTTGGGTGTAGTTTTACACGAATAATCTTAACTTACCAAATTACTCTTGCTGTATTTCCACCCCACCCCCTTCCTCATAGGTTGAAGAAGAAATTCAGACTCTGTCTCAAGTGTTAGCAGCAAAAGAGAAGCACCTAGCAGAGATCAAGCGGAAACTTGGAATCAGTTCACTACAAGAATTAAAACAGAATATTGCCAAAGGATGGCAAGATGTGACAGCAACATCTGCGTATGTCCCCTTGATTATACATTGTTCTAGAGAGTGTGAAGGACACTGTTGCTCATCTGGGGAGGGCAGAAGGAGGATGAGGTGCTTCTGCAGCTTTTCTGTGGATAACACAGGGCATTTTCTTTCTCATTCTCAAGTGTACCTCCCTCTTTTATAACTTTGATTTTCCAGACCATTTCTTCTAGGGAATAGAAAGAAAACCAGCCTCCTGTGTGAGGTGAATAAATAAAATTTAAGTTCCAAAAATGTTAGATTTACTTGCCGGATCCCACCTGTCTACAGTGTGTGCATTGAATCCTCAGGGTAACTCAGTGGAGTGGGTGGTGAGATAACCCTAAGAAAACAGGCTCAGATAAGTTTTAAGTTCACAGATCTCTCAAAATGTGGAGTCAGAGTTTGAACTCACGTCTACAAACTTTTTTTTTTTTTTTTTTTACTCTGCTCTGTATGTATTATAAGATTATCTGGTTCTTGGGTCACAGTCCCTCATGTGTGCTTGTGGCAGACTTCAGTCTCTTAAGCTTTCTGTCTTTTTGGTCACACATATTATGATACAGCATTATCATGATGCAGTTTTCTTCCCTGGCACAAGGAGGAGCAAGCTTCTAGCAAGAGATTCAGAACTGCTCTGTCTTCTGTATTCGGGCCCACCTGCTGAGCTGGTGAGCTTAGAGTTGTTTTACAATTCAACTGTCAGCAGTGAGGTCAACTGCCTCTAACATGATGGTTCTCAGATGCCCTTTCTTTTGGTCCATTTTCTGCCATATAAATTGACAATGGAAAAACACTCAGGAAATTAGTCTTTGACTATGTTACCATAAACCTTGTTTGTTTCTGGTATTTGATCTTGGCAAGGTAAGTAAAAATGCTCAATAATATGGGGGTCTTAACTTTTTTGGTAGACACCATATTCTTTTATTCTGTTTTTTTTTTTTGGGGGGGGGTTGGTTTTGTTTTTGTTTTTCCCTGCTCTAATCCCTGGGTAGCTGGGAAGGAGGTGTAAATTATTTCTTTGCATTATAGCAAATATCCATGGGATCATTTTAAGTATTACATCTTTTGCATACGCTGTTGAAAGTCTAGCAGGTCCTTATTTGATAACTATATAGATGTACAAAATTTTTTTTAAAAAGTTCTCTATGCCCATACAATTTATTTGCATAATGAAACACACACGGGTCCTACTTATCCCAACCTGCTTCTTGCTTCTGGCCCTTTTCAAGATCAAGTTGTAAAAGGCATGTAAGGAATTTGATTTCATTTTTTGTTTTACATGAAAAAAGGAAGGAATAAGAGACACGATTTCTTTCAGATTTTGGCTCATTTTTACCTTTATCACATGACTGCTTCGAGCTCTTACCCCGACTTCACCAGCCTAGCCTTTTTAGGCTTCTGTCTTTCCTGCTGGACTAGGGACTGCATTGTATTGTGCCTGAAAGAATGGTTAAAGTATAAGACGAGGTGATGATGCTACCCAGGCAGTTATGAAGCATTTTGGACATTGTTAAAACTGTTTTTAAAGAGTTCTCCAATAGATGGTGACCATTGCCCTTGAAATAATCGATAATTGGGAAAGTTAGCTGACTTTGCTCTGTTTGTTTATCATACAGATACAAGAAGACATCTGAAACATTGTCTCAGGCTGGACAGAAGGCTTCCGCTGCCTTTTCATCCGTTGGCTCCGTCATCACCAAAAAGCTGGAAGACGTAAAGTATGTTTTCATTTTTCCTTGCTGACTAAGTTGCTAAGGCAAATGAAAATGTTACTGTGGTCACATTTGTTTCCTGCCTTTGGCTATGGTTGATGCTGGATCCTTCTGTTGGAGTGAGGGAGAACACTCCTTCAAACTGGGACCTGAAATGCTTGCCTGGGCATAGCTTGGTAATTTCAAAATGATCATCTGTTGAATCTATTGAAGGTTGTTGAAAAAATTCTGGTTGTGAACTTCTGTGTTTTTCTAGTCTTTCCTCTCATCAGGGTAAGTATATCTCTGGTGGTTGCAAACTTGTGATTGTCAGCAGAGCCCAGTGTCTTACTGGAGACGAGTCCAGGAGCACTGTGGTGCATGCTTGGATGGAGGCCTGGCTTCACTTTCTGTGTGCGCCATTTTTATACCGTGGTGTGATTACAATATGCCCATTTGTGCGTTGATTTGTACTAACCTGTAAGTCATATCTACATCATACTTAGGCCCAAATCTTGGTTTTTCAGCCATTGCTTTTTATTTGCCATCCGTATTTTAGACAGTCTGCAGAATTTTCCTTGCCATTTTGATAAAACCACTTCATAGTGCTTTTGTGTCCCCTTCCATCCTTGTGGATTAGAATATTGCTAAAAATGACAAACGTGATTTGAAGCAGCTGTGCTTCTGTTGGCATGCAAAATTCATGTTCTTTTTTTAAAAAACAACAAAACATAATGCTCAGATTGCATGGCTTGGTGTTTGTCACTGTGGGGAAAGTAGATTTTACAACCAGAATTTTGTTGATCAAATAGGTTGATTAACGTGTTAAACTTTGCACCAAAAGAATGAAATTCCTGCTTGTTAGTTTATCATCATTCTAAGCATAATGTATAAATACAGCTTTCTCGGGCCCTTTTGACAATTATATGCACATCTGTTAGGTGCTCTTAATTCCTTTTTATGCTGACAGAGTTATATAGTATTGTAGAGCCCAGTTAAAACATTACACAAGTTTTTAAAAGTAGCCTATTTGATTGTTTTAGATTTCTCAGAACTTCCTTTCTTTTTTAATGCTTACTCTGGCTTCTTACAGATTGCAAGCCTTTTCACATTCCTTTAGGTAAGGAGAGTTTGAACCATCACTGCAGTCTAGCAGTTGCCTAAGACAAGTGTGCTGAGATTAGATGATTAAGCCCCGCTGGATGATTATGTTTGTCCACTGCGTAATTCTCTTGCTTTTGGAGTATCTTTTTCTCTAGTGCATTCCTAATTTTAAGGGAGGATTTCTTGTATACCGTGAGTAATGTATAAATTAAAAGAAGTATTTGACATTGTAGTTCAAGGGGTATGGAAATGATTTTGATGTATCTTTTTTATTTTTATTTTGTAAAAAGAAGCCGCTTTACCATGGCGTGCAGAATTCCTCCCTTTTAATGTCTGACTCTGTTTGTTTGTTTTTTGATGCTTTTGTTTCTTCGGTGCTTTTGTAAGGATGTTCGGATCTTCACGTGGGTCTCATTAAGCAGTTATAATAGAGTACACATGTACTGCCTCATGCTGTTGGTCTTCTGTTTGATAGGGGTTACTGTACTTTTAAAAAAAAGGGGTGAAATATATATAAGATAAAATTTGCCATTACACAGCATCTTTAATACTTGTTTTACTAGCTTATAGTTTTGTATTATTTTATTATTTCTCTTAACTATGCACACGAGGCAACTTTATGGTTTTCAAAAGGAAAAAGTACATGAGGCTAAAAAAGAAAGCACGGGGAAAAGATGTTAGCTCCAACCATGCCTTACAGAAGGAGATGTGGTGGTGTTGACCAAACCTCAACCCCTCTCTCCATGGAAACCGTGATTATTCAATTAGTTGTTAGAGGAAACAAAGGTGGAGGAAGGTCTCCATAGAATGTAAGCAGGAAGGGTAATAGAGTATGCACCTCAGTTCCTATTAATACACATTATCTTCTCAAGCAGTTATCTGAGGGTCTAGATATTTGCCTTCTTAAGTACCAAGTGGGTACTTACCCCTCCTATCTTGGTGACACTTAACCCTGGAAGTTAGAGCAAATCATAAGGATATATAAACTCTCAATGTTTAATTATTTAAAATGAAATGTTAAAATTACGCTTTAAACTAAAAGTTGCCAATGATAGGAGGAAATTGTGTATCTCTGATGTTCAACTAAAAATGGCCTAAGTGCTGTAGGTGACTGGAATACACATTCAGTCACATAATCCATTCTAACATTAGAGTGTCCGCTGTGGACAGGTCCTGCAGATATAAACATAAAGCACACGCAACTTCTTTTAGAGCTTAAAGTCTTAGAGTCGAGTGAGAGAAGAGTGTGGGGTCATAGGATGAGATAAGAATGACAGAGTCCTGTTAGTACCTGGTTATAACATAATGTTAGATGCAATATAAGCATGAATATAAAATATAAAAATCTGTAAGGGCTACTGAGGACTATGCTTCATCAGTACATAGCACCATTCTTCCCTATATGTTTAAAAAGGTTAAGCAAATGTACTTATGCATGGCTCAGTATGTTCTATTATTAACTCATCACAAACTAAGTTTTGCTGCTCTGTTCTGACTTATACATGGAGTTGCTTTTCCTATTTAAAAAATGTGATTGAGATTATACGCTGCTATTTTCAGTCTTGCTTTTAATGAACATACATTGCATTTCAGTATGCGGAGGTTAAAGTAAGCCTTTTCATTACAACTTGGAAATGAGAGAAGATTCTCTTTGGAAAGTTAAACTTCATAATTACAGATCCCAGATTAAAAAAAAATCATTTCTAGCCAAGAAAGTCCTGATTATAATCAGATTTAAAGTGTTCACATATATAAAGACAAACTATAGTTTTTAATCATGCAAGTCACAGAGGCAAATCCTAGTCACATTTCCCCAAGAACTGTCTAAGGAGAGGGAGCTTCGACCATGGATTTTGAGCACTCCAATCCCAGCAGCAAGTCCTTTTCTCCCATGGAGATGGATGCAGAAGGCTCCTTTGCCAAGTGCTAGGAAGTAGTCGGTTAATCTCACTATTGTATTTGTGCTGGGTCCATCTTACTTGACAAACGTATTCCAGTGATTTTACTTTCTGATGTAAGTATAGGTATACGAGAAGAAAATGTATCTGTTTTGCCAACTTGAGTGTTATTAGACTCTGCAAAAGTTTTTATTTTACTTGGCCAAGTAGCACTTGGGATTTAGATATTTTCCTTATGCCGTAATTGAAGGTAGGGAGAAATAGTATGTCGCATTTCAGTTGTTAGTGCCAATGCCCCGAAGCTAACAACTGAAATAACTGGCTGAAACTGGAAGGCTTTAAGAGAGTATAATCTAGTATGAAGTAGGTGTTAAATTTCTGTTTCAGTTAAAATCATCCTTTGTGATAGTAACAGTTATCACTTCTGTGTTTGGCAAGCCTATATATAGTACTTCTGAAGTGGTGGTATTGTTTTGGGAGATACCGCTTTACAGATGAGGAAACTGAGCCATAGGGAGATTAAGTGACGTCCCTAAGGTTGCACAGCCAATGGCCAGGATTGGAAGCTAGTTCCAAAGCCTGTAGTCTGCTCCTGTGCCTCCGCAGAGCAAGGATGGTTTAAGACAGCACCCCTCTAGGCACTGTCTAGCAGTTCCTTTAGACAGTACCTGCTGCCATCACCTGCATCAAGGGATTGCGTGAAGGCAAATGGAATGAGATATACAGGTAGCTCTTAAAAGCAAGTGTGGACATAGTAAACATTCCAGCACGTTAGCTGGTAACTCCTCCTCTTCCACCACTTGCTACCACTTCTTTCTGTTCCTTCTATCCCTCTTGTCTAACCATTAGGGATGAACATATCAAATAACTGCAGGAAACAAGGAAAATTTAAAGAAAAATCAGTTCAGCTTTTTAAAAGAAGAACTTTTTCAAAGTAAAAGCAAACACAGTATGAGAATCATATTGTCTCCTGACTTTTTTCCTTAGTGTTTTGAAGGACCCACGTTGACATTCCTACTTTGACAACAGGTTGATGTATTTGAGGATTACAAATCAAGATGAAACATTTTTAACAACACGTGGTTTATAAATGGTAACTAATGTTTACAGCCAGTCTCTTAGAGATAATTCTGGTTCAGCAGCAACATGACTTTTTGCTTTAGAAAGTTTGAATATTATATTTAAACTTGGTTGAAATTAGAGATGAGATACAAGTTGAGGCAAGTTGAATTTTTCTGTAACGTCCCATAGAGAAGGGAGATACCCGCCTAGAACTAGCTTCCAACAAAATAGAATTTCATCTGATATTGGTTGTGGGAAGGATCCAAGACTGGATAGAATTGAAACTGGTATGTGATCCTTGATCTTCCTACTAAAATGGCTACATCAAAAAATGAGAAACCTTGATTTTAAATCTCCGTTAATTGATTCATTCTCTGATCTCACGATAAAGTAAAGTATAGGACATACATAAAAATGTTCCAAAAAATTCAACTCAGAGATTTTTCACAAAACATAGACCTTATTCAAATCTCTTCCTTGCCTTTCCTTATATATTACTATTTAAAAGTATAAATGCTGGGTAAAGGGGCATGGAACCCAAAGGATTGACTGCTGGAGGAAGTGGTTTTTTACATAGATGCTTCAGGACAGTGACTAGAATTAGCTGTGACTTTTTGAAATTTGCATTTATCTATCAATTCTTCATTTTGTTGATACTATCAGATTCACTGTGTGAGTTGCATGGACAAGGAATTTATTACATTTGTCTCTCTCTCGCCTTCTGTTGCCAGAATTTGGTAATCTCTGCCAGTGTGAATATTCTAGCGCAGAATCTTTTGATTATTAGAAAACTATATAAATCAGCTCAATTGAAAAGGAGAATGTATTGCACAAAGTTCTGGTTTTTATTTTTTCCTTTTTTTCGAGACAGAGTCTCACTATGTCGCCCTTGGTAGAGTTCCTTGACATCACAGCTCACAGCCACCTCAAACTCTTAGGCTTTAGCGATTCTCTTGCCTGAGCCTCCCAAGTAGCTGGGATTACAGGTGCCCACCACAATGCCTGGCTGTTTTCCTGTTGCAGTTGTCATTATTGTTGAGCTGACTCTGGCTGGGCTCCAACCCACCAGCCTTGGGGCATGTGGCTGGCGCCATAACCACTGTGCTACAGGCACCCAGCCGGATACAAAGTTCTTTTGTAACCCAAGGAGAAGAAAAAGGAAGGAAGCAAGCCCAGGCCTACCCATACCAGCTTTTCTCACTGGAAAATTGATGTGGGGACCCTGGTAGCTTCTGGAAACCAAGACACCCACTCTTCCACCTTGTTGTGGTCCCTACACAATCATCTTTCCCTCATTACCTCTACCTCTTTCTGCTTCAATTTGATTCTTTCTTTGCAAACAACCTTCCTCTGTGTTCTTGGAGCTTCACCTGGTCCCCTACGTACCCCCCCCACCACTGCACAGCAGGTGAGCCGAAGGTGAGTGAGGCTTGTCTCCATTTACAGCCACTCCCCAGGGCTGACATCAGAGCCTGAGCTTTGCCTTCTGTAAGATCAGCAGCAATTAGATTCTAATAGGAGCCAGAACCCTACTGTAAACTGCCATGCCAGGGATCTAGGTTGCACTCTCCTTAAGAGAATCTGATGCCTGATGATCTGCCTTGGAGCTGAGGATGATACAGATTACCGTTAGCAGAGAGGTTTGACCGCACAGAGACCATAATAAATCAATTGCTTGCAGACTCATATCAAAACTCCCTTATGTGCCCCTCCCTCCACTGGTCCATAGAAAAACTCTTTCATGAAACTGGCCCTGGTGCTACAAAGGCCTGTTCTGGTCTGGGAACAAATACCTGAGAGAAAGTTGGGGACTGCTGCTTCTCAAAATCTAAGGCTGTGTAACTTTCTAGCTTAAGTACCTACCATTAATTGATACAGCAGCTTAGTGTCCTAATTACAATGTGCTAGGATAAGAATTGTAATCATCTTAACCCCACCCCCTTTCTTAAACTAGGAAGTTAATGGTGGGTAATGCTTCCCTGAGCCAGTTCATCTTAGATCTTATTAGTTATGGTGAAGGGTAGTATGTGGCAGTGTGGCTATTCCAGGCAGCACCAGCTGACACTACTGATGCTGCTGCTGCTGCTGCTGTCCTTCCTTCCCTTCCTTCCTCCCTCCTTCCCTTCCTTCCCTTCCTTCCCTTCCTTCCCTTCCCTCCCTTCCCCTCCTGCTGCTTCCTCCCCTCCCTCCTCCTTTTCTCTCTCTTCCCCTCTCCTCTCCTCCCCTTTCCTCCCCTCCCCCCCCCTTTCTTCCCCTTTCCTTTCCTTCCTCTCCTCTCCCCTCCTCTTCTCTCCCCTCCCTTCCCTTCCCTTCTTTCGACATAGTCTCACTCTGTTTCCACAGATAGAGTGCAGTGGGATCATCACAGCTCACTGCAACCTCAAACTCCTGGGCTCAAGTGGTCCTCCTGCCTCAGCTTCCCAGAGTGCTAGCATTACAGGCTTGAGCTCTCCACCAACTAGGAAGTTTCTTTTGAAGGGTCTGAGGAAGGGCAGGTGATAATTAGAGTTATACATTTAGAAGCAAGCTCTTCATTAACCTCTGTCCTTAAAATGTGGGACCAACACACTGTAGGAGATCAAGGAGAAAAATAGCAAATTCCTCTCAGAATAAATTATAGCCTTATACTCAAGGTATCAGCCACCAACGTGGGATGGAGAGAATAGTGAGCTACGTGGATCTCTTCCTCTTGTAGAAGACATCAAGTGCAGAGATGTCCAAATATCTCATTGATTACCTTGGTTATACAAACTGCCAGCATATTTTGGTGTATGTCAGGATTGTACTCCATATTATTACATCTTACAAAACTAAGTTTCAGGAGCTATATTCAAAACATTATCATTTGTAACAACCAAGTCTCTGATAAAATTAAATTGTAAACACACGATATATTTAAATATCATTGACAGTTGATACTTGGAACTATCTGTTTTACCTAAAGGAAAGACTATTTACCTAAAAATCTATATCAGTGATGAAAATGCTATAAGCATGGTAACAGTATCAACAATGGTAGCAGAACACAATAATTTAAAAGGCCCCCCAGTTAAGGTACTCTTGTCTTGTGAGGAGCTTTCTATGGGAGATGGCTAAGAGTAGGTAACATTGAACCTGAACGGTCAATGAACTGCATTGTCCTTGAGAAGTCTGTCCTAGTGAGATGGGGCCAAGTGTTATTTGAGACCATTTGTTAGTTCAGATGAAGTACAAGTGTTTTCTTAATAGAAAACTGATACTATTACTACTGAGGCTGGAGATGTAATTCTGAAAATAGCTATAGTTATCAAATAGGTGATTTATGTAGGAACCTTCCTATTCTGGTCTGGGAACAAATGCCTGAGACAAAGTCAGCCAGAGGAGCCCTTCCCTGCTCTGTGTGTGTGTGTGTGTGTGTGTGTGTTATGTGTGCATATTTCATTTTTGAGGGGAGGGGATGAACATTGAATTAGGAGTCCCAGAGACCCAAGTCCTATTCTTGATTCTACTGTGACCTTGGGCAAATCATTTAACTTCTGAGCCGTGATGCCTTAAAGATCCAGAAAACAAAGTGCTTTACATGTAAGTTTTAAAAGTGCCATAAAAATGCACAGCTATGTTATTAGCTCTTCTAGCTACTGGGATTAAATTCACTCCTGAATAAAAATAAATAATGTTGTTGGAATAATTTTGATCCCCTCCATCTCAAAAAATAGATAATTCTTCATGTGCTGACAGAATAAAGTTCCTGGAAAGCTATGTCTTTTTGGTATTTCGTAATGTTGAATTTCCACTATACTAACTGCATTTCTATTTCTTTTTAATGCTGCCTCTTAGTATACGCTCCATTCAGCATTCAATTAGCATGCCTGCTATGAGGTAAAGTATATTTTTATGAAATGTAGTCGGCCTTATGCTTTCTTATTCTTTATTTAGATGTTTAACCTGAGCTGGTCTGAAGGAGGCAACTAGAATTCTATTCTACACCAGCTGCATGTTTAACACTATTGATTTTCAGTTATACTTCCTCTAATGTTGAATAGGCACAAGGGATCCATTAAGTGCTTGTGATCTAAAAACAAAGAATTGGTCCTATTTTATTTTGCCTCATTTCTGAAATCTGTATACTTGACAAAGCAAGCACTTTGTTTCTCATAAACCTTCTCTTTTCCTGGAAATGAGTTTCCCACAGTCTTTGTCTGAATTACCTTTAGTTTTGCTCCCCGTTTTCCCTCATTCCAGTGTGACATTTGGAGCCAACCATAATTTCATTCTGTTATCTGCTTTTATCAATAAGCATCTGCATGCTAGTACCTCGGGTAACTTCCCTAGAGAGCCAGAGGATTTTTAACAATAGATACTTGGTTTAAACTTCGCTGTCATCGGAATCACTTGAAATGCTAAAAGCCTGCTTACCAGGTTTCACCCCTAGAGTTTGAGTCTGTGGAGTTGGGGTGGGGTCTGAGAATGGGCATTGCTAAGAGGTTCCTGCAGCTGGTCTGAGGACCACACGTTGAGAACCACTGGCTTACACTTTTGCCATCACCTCTGTGGTAAAGAGGATACTACTTGGTCCCTTCTTGGCCTTTTTCATCTTGGCAGTAGGAAGGATATTCAAGGTCAGGTGGATAGGACAGTAGCTCTGGAAACCCACATGTGAGACAGTGCGCTATGATACTACTGAATTAACATGGATGAACATGAAGGCCTTGTCCTGTGGCTCAGAGTGGTCTCTTCGTCAGTTGGGGCAGCGCGGTGAAGTAGACAAGGCTGAATTTCTGTGCTCCTCCCTTCCTTTTGGTTTTTCCTTTCCATGTCTATTATGTTTCTCCTTGGGAATTAGGATCTCTGATATGGAACTGTATGAGCTGACATGTAGTCCGCTTGTCTCGCTTAGGTGATACGGGTTCACATAGGAATCCTGCCAGGCAAGATGTCGAACTAAACAGGAGTTCTAGATTAAATGGATCTAATCACATTTGCTAGTGCCATGACAAGTTGGTTGGGAAAGTGACAGAACTGATGCTTTACCTGGTTTTGTTCCCCTCCTCACACATATATGTGACCGTATCTATATCAGTTATGTCTAAGAATGGTTCTGTTCATGGAATCAAAAGCATACTCCCCCCGCCCCCAGCATTGCGGGACCACACTTATGGTGCATCTTACAAGGGTACATGTGAAACTTACTAAATGAGGAATATAAATGTCTTAACAGCATAAATAAGAAAATGCCGTGAAGGTTATGTTAACCAGGTTGATGAAAATATTCCAAATTGTATATAAAAACAGCACACTGTACCCCATGACTGCATTCATGTACACAGCTATGATTTAATAAAAAAAGAAAAATTAAATGCAAAAAACAGCATACCCTTAGAAATGCTGCATCAGAAACTGATAATCTTTCATTGTAATAAATACTTGTGTATATGCCTGCACACACATGATATGTATCTGTTCTTTTGCTAATTGAGAATAATGTTGAAGAGGAATATAATTGACTTAAAGGTGTTTACAAAATTGTTGGAGGTTTTTTTTTTTAGCATTTGTAATTTTACTATTTGCTTTTCTTTTCTTTCCATAGAAACTCCCCAACCTTCAAATCATTTGAAGAAAAGGTTGAAAACTTAAAGGCAAGTAGAGAGATGAACAGGATCTTTGTGATATGTTGCCTAGTGCCTTAACTTTCTTTGGTGTAGGGTAAACCATTCATGGTAGTATTTCTTTCTAAACGTGTTTGAAGAACTTTAAGAACTCTTTTATGTTACTAATTAGATATTTAAGGTATTATGTACTCTTTTAATCAATATTTTTTGAGTATATGTTGTAGCACAGCAACATGCTAAATTCTGAAAGGAAATGTACAATTTACAAAGCAGAAGCACTTTAGAAATTTGTGCTGATTTTTGCTTGATTCATTTCAGATACTTTTGTAATTGCACAAAATTTAATATAACTTTACTGTAGACCTTTAACAATATAAGGAGCACAAAAAAGAAAACAAAAAATCAGTCCAACCACCTAGAGGCCAATGCTGTTATGCTTTAAAAAAGAATTAACCATGTCATAAACATTTTCCTGTACCATTCAGTGTTCCCCTGCAATACTGTATATAATGGCTGGTTATACATTACCTTCTAATAGATATTATTTGCTCAGTCATTTTTATGATGATGATGATGATGCTATGATCATCATTGACAGTTCAGATTTGTAAATTGTGTTATCTTCAAGATCATATTCAAAACTTATAAAATCATCAACTCTTCAGATCATAAGCAACTTTAAGGGTCATCTAATTCCCATCCACTATCTGACCCTCTCTACGGAGTTTGTGTAAAGTTCACTTCTTCCTTACCTAACTCTGATAATTACAATGGATCTATTTTAAGAATAAAACTAATATCTTCAATGTTTTTATATAAATCAGCTTAAAAACAAATATTAAGGTTGGAACTTTAACTGGGTCACTTATTTTTAAATCCATCTTTTAAAAATTATAGAAGGAGGTATGTTTAGTGAAAGAAAAAAAGCACTCTGCAGTGATCTGGATCTTTTTTCTTGCACATACAAACGTTAGCACATACCTTTTCTGTCAGTATGTAGATGTATAGATGTTTTTCAGAAAGGAATCACGCTGTCCAACCAGTTCTACAACTTGTTTGTTCATTCTCCAATAGCCTGATGCTCTATGAACTCATGAATGCAGAGAGCTATTCTTTTTGCTCAGTGATACTTCTCAAGGGCTTAGAACAGTCCCTGGTACGTTGCCCAATATGAATTTGATAAATAAAAATATAGTCATTCTTATAGATCATTTCAAGAGACTTGCTTTATGGTTTTTTTTTTTGGAGATAGAGTGTCTGTTGCCCTGGGTAGAGCGCCATAGCATCTTATCTTAGAGCAACCTCAAACCCTTGGGCTCAAGTTATCCTTTTGCCTCTCAGTCTTTCAAGTAGCTGGACTTCAGGTGCCTACCACAATGCTCACCTAGTTTTTCTTTTTTTAGTAGAGATGGGGTCTCCTCCTTGCCCAGGCTGGTCTCAAAGTCCTGGGCTGAAGCAAACTACCCACTTTGGTCTCCCAGGGTGCCAGGACTACAGGTGTGAGCTACCATGCCTGAGCCTGATTTATTCTTCTTAGCATCAAATCATATTTGAAAACAGTGTAGTTGCAGGAAGTCAAGGTTATCATCATTCAGTTCTCAGTATCTTTAGGACTATTACAATCTCTCCTTGAAATCTGCTATAAATAGTTTTTGAAATGACTCATTAGAAAACCAGGCACCACGTATGCTTTTGATGTTGGAGATGATGAGAAACTTCCAGGTCATTTATTATATACTCTCCTCTTGAATATATTTAGAGTCTGTAAATTATAATCTACTTTTAAAAACAACGAGAGAGAAAATTTCAACTGGATTCCAAATGTTAACAAGTCCCTGGCCAGTCAGCTATGATTGAACTAAGAGCAAGGTCAATCAAGGTCATAACCACCATAGCTTCTTCTTGCACCCTTGGTTTCATAATGTTAGCTGTTCTGTTGGGCAGTTGTGAGATCTAACACAGAGAAGATAGATACATCAGTGTTGAAAAGGATGAAGTGACGTGTAAGGGTTTTGAAAAGGATAAAATATTGTACAAATCTAAGACAGGATATATTTGTTCAAATATTGACAGAATTTCAGGACATACAGCTTGGAGTTGTGCTTCTAGGTCATTCACACTATAATATACATGTGAATCACACAGGACTCTTTCTCTTTTTCTTTTTTTTTTTGAGACAGAGTTTCAAGCTGTCCCCCTGGGTAGCATGCCATAGCATCACAGCTCACAGCAACCTCCAACACCTGGGTTCAAGCAAGTCTCCTACCTCAGCCTCCCAAGTAGCTGGGACCACAGGCGCCTGCCACAATGCCCGGCTATTTTTTGGTTGCAGCTGTCGTTGTTTGGCAGGGCTAGATTCGAACCCACCACGTTAGGGGTATGTGGCTGGCGCCTTAGCCACTTGAGCCACAGGCGCCGAGCCACAGGGCTCTTTTTCAACTGCAGATTTCAGTTCTGTAGTTGGAGTTGTATTGGGGATAGAGAAGGATGTCTTGAGATTCTGCATTTCTGAGATCCCAGGTGATACTGAGTACGTAGGTCCTAGGACCATACTTAAAGTTATAAAAGGTTAAAAAGCTTACACTGTAATTGGGAAAAATACATATATTATCTTTGCTTTGCTGTTTTCAATACTATTTCTTGAATGAGTGTAGCTGAATGAACACTTTGATGTAATACAAAATGTCACATAAAGAGTTTACTAGATATTTTAGAATAGGTCTTGCAAAGTTCTCTAGGCAGATTTTCTTGTAAAGAACAGTTAGCCCAGCGGTTTTCAACCTGTGGGTTGCGACCCCTTTTTAACAATGAAAATACATTGAGGCATTAGGAAGGTTGAGAACCACTGAATTAGCAAATGGGGGGAAAAAGAAGAAAGGGTAGAATTTACCAGTTTGAATATTTCAGCAAAAAAGAATGTGTAAGTTTTACTATGAAACCACACTCAACGTTACAACAGTATTAAATTCCATAGACATATAATGATCACTGTGCTATTAGGGTACTGATTTATTTGTTCTTGAAAGTAAAAGTAAGTAACTTTATACAGACTCAGCTAATTTTATGTTTCATGTTGTCTTTTTCTTTTTTGAACTTTTTTTTAAGTCTAAAGTAGGGGGAACCAAGCCTGCTGGTGGTGACTTTGGAGAAGTCTTGAATTCGACTGCAAATGCTAGTGCCACCACCACGGAGCCTCATCCAGAACCAACACAAGAGAGCCTGTGAGACTCCTACCTTTGTTCTGCGTCCCACTGCCAGATGCTGCAAGCGAGATCCAAGCACATCTTGTCAACATTCGTTGCCACGAATTTCTACCAGATGTGCTTTTACTTAGCTTTACATATTCCTTTGACCAAATAGCTTGTGGGTTAAACAAAATGAAAATATCTCCACCTCTACTCCTGGGAAACACCCTCTAATGTATATTTAAGGCCCTTTATTTAGGAAACACCATTATAAAAACACTTGTAGTACCTGGGGACACTGAATAGAATGATCTAAGAAGCTGCAGGTTGTAATAGTCTCTTTCCTACTTTACAAATTACTATAGATCTGGGAAATCAGTTTGGTCTTTGTCTTCTATAAGGTTTCTTTTTCTCTTCGAAACTGTATATTTGATTCCTAATTAAAATTGTTCTTTTACATTTTCTGAATCGTAGTTATTAAAAGTCTTGGTATATTTTCTTTATCTCTAAGGGAAGAGCTACCAGCTACAAAAAATATTTTGAAATAAACACTGTTTTGGTATAAGGTACATATCTTGGGTGTCTGAAGACACCAGACGAGAATAAATAGTTCTACATCCAATTTGTTACGGTTGTGTGGCAGTAGGTACAGTAATCAAACTTGTAGGTGGTAAGAGTTGGACTCCCCTCCATCCTTACTTATCTCCATTTGTAACAGTAACCTTGTCAGTATGTTGGTTATTATGCTACTCCTATCAACTTATTTTTTTTTAACCAGGTTAAAATTCTAATTTGAGTAAATTGACAAAACAACATTTCAACTTAAGCATATTGTCAGTAGGTTGAAATATGAGCACTCCTTTCAATTCACACTGAAAGATTTTTAGATCTAGATTGTTGTAAAAATGTCAAAATCAATCACATTATGGGGAACATTGCTGTCTTCATTTAATCTATTTAGTACCATGTAAGCACACAAAGTTACGTGACTAATACAACTTGAGCATTTTTTCATACGAAGGAGTTGGTGATAACGCCTAAGAATGTAATGCATTAATAAAAATCAACTCATCATTTTTCTACTTATTTGTTTTCAATGTGTTAGAAACTCTTCTAAAAGGATACTGTAGATACTGCCCCCTATTTGAGAACTGAGTGTTGGGGCTGAATGAATCAAAGCCTCTGGATGAATTTGCATAGAGGTCAAGGTACTCAATTAATTCTAATAATTACTTACCACCACCACCTTTTCCTTATGCTGTATATGTTTATGCCCGAGAATGTTGTATTTGTTATTTATTAAGATGTGATTGTTTTATTATTTTTTATGCCAAATGTTAATTGCCAAGCTTAGAGTGATCTAAAGCATTTTTTAAAAGCATGGCTAGATTTACTTCAGGATAAATTATCGTATGAAAACCAAATTTGAAAAGCCACAAGTGTTGATTGTTATGGAATAACATGTTGCCATTCTTGTTTGCTAGAGCTTTTGTTAGTATTTTGAATGCAGTTAAAGCTATGCTTTATTATATGTGAAAAGCTTAATAAATTCTGTATATCAGTAATCTAGGTCTAGAAAAAGCTTGTTATAATAAAGAAACAACCGATGTCTGTACTAAAAAAAAAAATGACAGTTTTTAAACCATCAACTTTAAATCATTGCTTAGTGGCATCAGATTAACATATTCTAAATAATTTCCTTTTAGAGGATTTAAGGCAAAGGTGGCTGAAGCTTCATCTCAGTGAAGTGGGTCTTCAGAAATTTATCTTTGTATAGAAATATTGTGGTGATTCAACATAACTGTTCAGTAATTTTTTCTGCCATTTAGTCTTTAAATTTTTTTTTAATTCCAACATCAGTACATTGTTTCTTGGGTATCCCACCCTGTTATTATCTTTTAACAAGGCAAATGGAGTAAGGTGGCAATTCTTTAGTTGAGGGGAAAGTCCTCAAGTCTCTTTGCTATCTAGCTGGGGAGGTTATGTACTACCCAAATGGAGTGGGCATATATATAGGTACATATTAAGGATGGTTGTGAAAGAAGTAATTGGAGAATCACTTTTCTAGACATCTACACTTAATCTTTAAAAAATGTAATCTACTGTAAAGTGCAAAGAGTGATGCTGAGTTTAGAAAAATAGACATGGATTTAGAAATATCATTCAAAATGGCCTTTGTGGCAGGCAATTCATATTATGAATTTATAGGTATTTAAGCAATTTGAAACACAGTAAATAATTAATGGACATACCACAAAGAGGTCCCGGTTACTGTGCTTTGTGTTTGACGTGATATGAGAACAAGAGAGTGAAATCTCAGATACTTAGGAAATGTCAACTATTTAAGGACTCAAGAAGTGTAATAGGAGAAAATATCCTTGAAGATACCTCCATCTTACAAAAAGGAATGTCTTTAATTTATGGAGTTTGTGAGAAATAAAACAGGAATTCTTATGCTTATAAAGGCCAGGTGATTGAATAGAAGAGTAGAACTCAGTAATTATCATTGTAGCAGCTCTAACTTGAAATAGGAAAATAGTGTTTAGTTTGGACTGGTTCTGGATCTGTTAATCAAGATATACATACTGTCTATTTTTTTGTATAGTATTTGAAAACAATAAAAATTCTATGATTTGGGTATGGGTGCTCTTGTGTGCATTACCTGTCTGTTGAGGAAAGGGCGAGTCCATTATGCAATTTCATGTCCTGGATACATGAAGAAGCTCTATTGAATTAATATAGCACGGAAAAGTGAAAAAGCTAAAGGCTGGCTACTAAAAGGCACTCATTAAGTAACTGCTGCATATGTATCAGAGGAGATACTACATAAGGTTGCTCATCCAGGTCATGTTTCTTTGTTTTAGAGACTGGGGATCTCACTGTGTTGTCCAGGCTGGCCTCAGAGTTCTGGGCTCCAGCAAATCCTGTTTCAGCCTTCAAAGCAGCTGAAACTACAGACCTGTGCCATTGTGTCCAGTCATATGTTTCTTCATAGCTCTTAAAACACAGGTGAAGGGCGCCGCCTGTGGCTCAAAGGAGTAGGGTGCTGGCCCCATATACCGGAGGTGGCAGGTTCAAACCTGGCCCTGGCCAGAAACAAAACAAACAAACAAAAAGGTGAAAAAATCATTTTTCTCCATAGTGAAGAGACACTTAGCCATTGAGTCATCCTTATTTTTAATGACATTCTAATTGGATGAATTATAGAGACTGTGTCTATCACAGTTGACATAAAGCAGTATCACTGTCAAGTAAACTTGCAAACCTTAGATTTCACACTATTGTTTTGACTCAGAAGTCAATATGAACCAAGCTTTTCACATACTTTGCAAGTTCTCAGAGGGGATGGCCTTCTTGTGCTATATCCCCTGCCAGGATTTCATACTTCAGTCCTATTTGGCAACTCTAATTTTAGCCAGCTCTCATATTTAATTTTGATGTCACTCACTGAGGTTGGTTGTTAGTGTAATTATTCTAATTTGAGGTTTTCCTACCTCATAGTAAAAGCCAGACACAATTTTATTGTTTGTAAGTGGTTCTTTCACTGTAATGTTCCCCACTTCACATGCTTTAAAGTTTTCTTTGGTTTCTAGGATTCTGTTCTTAATAGTTTGACTATTTTTTTTAGTACTAATGTTTTCCCAATTCCTTAAATACTATTTCCTAGTTAACTTCTACGTGATCCTCTTAATGATCTCATCCATCTCTATGGCCAAAATGACTATCTTCAGAATGATACTAATAGGTCCCAATATGTACCTCTAGAGGTCTTTCCAGGTTTGCACCTATGGTTAGGAGACATGAATTTCTAATCACTTCATGTCATCTCCACCTATAGCTACTATTCACTGACCTTTCAATAAGTGCCCAGGCATTTTATACTCATTGCTTTTAATTTACTCAGATATGTGGCAGAGTCACCATTTCATACATGAGTCCACAGCAGGTAGATGTAAAGTATTAGACTTAACAGTTTGAGTCTACTATGAAGTTTATCTGTTCTTTCCTCACCATCTGCTGTTGCTAGTATTTTTGCAATGTGTATTAAAGATCTGCAAGCTACAAGATAAAAAACACTGCATTTTTAATAAAGCAAGAAGGAAGGTGTAATTAAAGCAGGATTAGAACTCTTAAGATGCCATGAAGATGTGGAAACACTCCCATTACAGCCCATGTCACTGCTGGTGCTTGTGTCACCAAGCAGAGTCTGCAGACATCCTCCCCGACTTGCTCTGTTCTTTACAGTTCCTCTCATTGGATGTTTTTGATGCTCTACCAAAGGCAGAGAATTTTAAGGCATAACTGGAAGTCAGGTGACACAAACTTACATTTCAAATTCAGATGAATTTTGCATCTTACATATCTTTAAAAAGTTTAATATGAAAATAACTGCCGATCTTCAAGTGAAATTGAAGGCTTTAATGAAGGCTTTAAGAAGATGTATCCTATTTTGTGAGTACATACAGCCATCAGCAAATATTTACTACATTAAAAACTACAGGATTTGTCTCCAAACGCTTGTCACTATCCTTGAGGAATTTATCCTTGGCCTGAGATGGGACATAAATATAATAAATCTGGTGAATTTTAAAGCTAAGACTTCAGTAACCCCATTTGTTCTATCCACAGTGATGTAGGTAAGTTTTCAAAACATTTCCTTAAGCTTGGCACAGAGGATAATCCTTTGGTTTTACAAGTGAGGAAACCAAATCACCAACATTAAATTGGCTTGCCAAACATGAGGATCAGAGTCAGGACTAGAACTGAGGATTAAGTTCACTGGCTGTGGTCTTTACAATTTACCACCCTTTCTTCTGAAAGGAAGTGGAAGTAGCAATAGCTAAAGGATAACACAACTGTTTCAGGCAGGAATCCATTAATGGTCAAAGGAAATCGTTTTTAAGTTTTGAGGGATAATGCACCTATGTTTTTAATAAAGTTTATTTTAAACCCTCTACTGAATTTATACGGATTACCCTGCAATTAGCTAGTAATAAATCTTGCATGATCCATACAAATATGCACCATCGTAAGTCAGTGTACTTAGAGTGTTCTGTGTACTATCTATGCCATTAGTTTGAGGGAATCAGATTTTAAAAGGCACTATTGCCTGACACATACTAAGTGTTCCGTAAACACTTGTTAAATTCAGTGGACAACCCACTGAAAAAAGGCATTATTAAAATAGTCTGGGCTAGATGTGGTAGCTCAAGTCTATAATCCTAGCACTTTGGGAAGCAGAAGTAGGAGGATCGCTTGAGGCCAGGAGTTCCAGACCAGCCTTAGCAAGAACCAGACCCCGTCTCACACCCCATTTTCTGGGTGTGGTGGCCCACACCTGTAGTCTTAGCTACTTGGGAGGCTGAGGCCAGAGGACTGCTCGAGGCCAGGAGTTTAAGGTTGCAGTGACTTATAATGATGCCACTGCTAATAGGCCAGCAGACAAGAGCAAGACCCTGTTCCAAAACTAACAGAATTCCTCATCTCAAAATACTTGAACTCCAAAGGTGTGTGTTACCTCCCCACAACTGGGAATAAATATAAAACTGCCAGATAAAAGCTTATTTCATAAACAATTCCTGAGGTATGCTGTTAAGCCCAGTTCTAAAGAGGGCACACAAATTCTGGGGGTTAACGATGGGAGGGAAAAGGGGAAAAACGTAAAAGTGAGGGTGGGGGCTTCCTGTGGTGCAATATTTAGGCACATTCCGAAATTAATTATTTAACAGAAAGGGGTAGTAGCTATCTAGAAGTGACAAAACATCTCATAAAGACAACTTCGTAATGTAGATGGACTAGCCGCAGCAGTGGCATGGCAGAACAAACTTGCTTGGGTCTAGGGTTTCACAAGTATTTATTGAGCCCTACTCTGCGCCCAGTGCTAGGGATCCAATGACAAAGTTCCTATCTCTACAGAATTTACAAAGTTAGAATACACCTTAAAGATTACTTCAAGTAAACTATATGGCGAATTAGGAAATGGTAAGTGGTATAAAGAAAAACTGAGGAGCCGGATAGAGGTGTGTGTGTGGTGGGGAGGGGCTCCGAATTCTAAGTAGGGTGAGCAAGGAGAACTTCAGATTTGAGCGAAGATCCAACGAGAGTTCGGGAGCGAGCCAGGCGGACACCTAGGGAAAGGTACCAGGGCGCAGGAACCGCAAGTGTCGCACAACCAGAAGCTGCGCGGGATCAGGACCAATGAATGCCCGGGATAAGGGAATGAAATTACTACAAGTTAACTGCGCTTCCCACATATTTTAGCGGATCCCCTGCCACCAGCAATTTAACCCACCAATTCCAGTTTAAGTCTCCTCCGCCCTCCGGTACCAGACAAACCACACTGTCGGCCGTCATAGCTCGGCGGCGGGTGGGCGGGCCTGCTATGGCTCCGCCCCGTAACCCCGCGCGCTTGCGGAAAGGAGGCCAAAGGTCAGAGGTTGTGAAGCTGTCATGGCGGCGCTGTGTCGGACCCGTGGTGTGGTTGCCGAAAGCCATTTTCTGCGGGTATTTCTCTCCTTCAGGCCCTTTCGGGGCGCAGGCACTGAGAGTGGCTCTGAGAGTGGGAGTTCTGATTCTAAGGAGCCTAGGACGCGCCCAGGAGGCTTCGCGAGCGCGTTGGAACGGCACTCGGAGCTGCAGCGGAAGGCGGAACTCGGGCAGGTGAGGAGCTTGGGGAACTACGCTAGTGACGCATGGGCGGAGCCTAGGGTGGGGCGGAGCTGGCTGGGGAGTAGATCTGGATCCAGGAGACTGTTAGGCATTTGGGGTGCATCGTGGCCCAATGGCTGGCTACTGGGGTCTGAGAATGTGGTTGATGTTTTTCTTCCATTCGTTGTACATTTATACGACATTTATTGCTGGATTGGCTTTGTGCTCACTGCTTCTCGTAGGTCTTCCCAGGGCTAGTGCCGGTGGGAGGGAAACCAGTGGAGAGCGCTGCCATTGAGCTGGTCTTGGGCGACTCCTGAGTCTCCTGGCGAATTGGACTCGTCCTGGAGAGAGGCAGGATTCTGCTTGGCCTTGTTAAACACCTTAGCGCGAACATAGAGCTGGAGTGTCTAGAATACAAGATCCTTCATAAACACGTACTTTTTTCAGTAACTAGGTGAATGAGAAAATAACTACCTTAATAGTTTAACTATTAACTACCTTAATAGTTATTTTCTCATTCAGCTGACTTTATACCACAATTTATTAATCCATTCATGGGTCAGTGAGCATTTGGGCTTCTTCCATGACTTAGCAATTATGAATTGGGCTGCAATAAGCATTCTGGTGCAAGTATCTTTGTTATAATGTGATTTTTGGTCTTCTGGATATATACCTAGTAGAGGAATTGTAGGATTAAATGGCAGGTCTATTTTTAGATCCCTAAGTGGTCTCCAAACATCTTTCCAAAAGGAACTTAGTAGTTCACATTACCACCAGCAGTATAGAAGTGTTCTCTTCTCCACATCCACACCACATCTCTGGTTTTGGGATTTTGTGATGTGGGCTAATCTTACTGGAGTTAGATCATATCTCAAAGTAGTTTTGGTTCGCATTTCTCTGATGATTAAGGATGATGAGCATTTTTTCATATGTTTGTAGGCTGTGGGCCTGTCTTTTTCAAAGAAGTTTCTCTTCAAGTCCCTTGCCCATCCTGAGATGGGATCGCTTGTTCTTTTCTTGCTAACATGTTTGAGTTCTCTGTGGATTCTGGTCATTAAACTTTTGTCAGAGACATAACCTGCAAATACCTTCTCCCATTCTGAGGGCTGTCTTCTTGCTTTACTTACTGTGTTCTTGGCTGTGCAGAAGCTCTTTAGTTTGATCAGGTCCCAATAGTGTATTTTTGATGTTGCTTCAGTTCCCTGGGTGTCCTCCTCATAAAATGTTCACCCAGACCGATTTCTCCAAGTGTTTTCCTTACACTTTCTTCTAGTATTTGTATGGTTTCATTTCTTAAGTTTAAATCTTTAATCCAGTGAGAGTCTAACTTAGTTAATGGTGAAAGGTGTGGGTCCAGTTTCAGTCTTCTACAGG
>NW_003852399.1:44480373-44492543 GCF_000181295.1 Otolemur garnettii
GGAGCTTTAATGGGGATTGCATTAAAATTATATATTGCTTTGGGTAGTATGGACATTTTAACAATGTTGATTCTTCCCAGCCATGAGCATGGTATGCTTTTTCATTTGTTAACATCTTCAGCTATTTTTTTTTTCTTAGAGTTTCATAGTTCTCTTTACAGAGATCTTTCACATCTTTTGTTAGGTAAACTCCCAAATATTTCATCTTTTTTGGCACTACTGTGAACAGAATAGAGTCCTTGACTGTTTTTTCAGCATGACTGTTGTTGGTATATATAAAGGCTACAGATTTATGAGTGTTGATTTTGTAACCTGAGACATTGCTGTGTTCGTTGGTGACTTCTAAGAGTTTTGTAGTAGAATCCCTGGTGTTTTCCAGATATACAATCATATCATTTGCGAAGAGTGAAAGTTTGATCTCTTCTGACCCTATGTGTATACCCTTGATTGCATTTTCTTGCCTAATTGCAAGGGCTAAGACTTCCATTACAATGTTAAAAAGCAATAGAGACAATGGGCAACGTTGCCTCGTTCCTGATCTGAGTGGAAATGATTTCCATTTAACTCCATTCAATACGATATTGCCTGTGGGTTTGCTATTGATGGTCTCTATCAATTTAAGAAATGTCCCTTCTATTTTCTTAAGTGTTCTGATCATGAAAGAATGCTGGATATTATCAAAAGCTTTTTTTGCATCAATTGAGAGAATCATATGCTTTTTATTTTTTAATTTGTTTATGTGATGAATTATATTTATAGATTTACATATATTAAACCAGCCTTTAGACCCTGGGATAAAATCCACTTGGTCATGGTGTATAATTTGTTTGATGTGTTGCTGGACTCTGTTTGCTAGAATCTTGTTGAATATTTTTGCATCAGTATTCATTAGTGATATTGGTCTATAATTTTCTTTTCTTGTTGCATCTTTTCCTGGTTTGGGGATCAAAGTGATGTTTGCTTCATAGAATGTATTGGGTAGTAGTCCTTCTTTTTCTTTGTTTTGGAAAAGGTAATATAGGTACTAGTTTCTCTTTAAAGGTTTGGTAGAATTACAAAATGCACTTATACTAATAAAATGCTAATTTTCTTTTGTTTTTTTGTTTTTTTGAGACAGTTTCACTTTGTCAACCAGGCTAAAGTGCCTCAGTCTAGCTCACAGCAAATTCGAACTCCTGGGCTTAAGTCAGCAGTTCTCAACCTGTGGGTCGTAACCCCTTTGGGGGTCTCCTGCATATCAGATATTTACATTATGATTCATAACAGTAGCAAAATTACAGTTATGAAGTAGTAACGAAATAATTTTATGGTTGGGGGTCACCACAACATGAGGAACTATATTTAAGGGTTGCGACATTAGGAAGGTCGAAAACCACTGGCTCCTGCCTCAGCCTCTGAGTAGCTGACACTACAGGAGCCCACCACAATGCCTGGCTAATTTTTCTGTTTTTAGTAGAGGGGTCTCACTGTTGCTCAGCCTGGTCTGGAACTCCTGAGCTCAAGGGATCCTCTTGCCTCAGCCTCCCAGAGTACCACCACACCCAGCCCAATATGTATATTTATGATGTACATATTGAGGTTTTATGTAAGAGTACATTTGTAAAATGGTTTCTGCTTAAGAGTAGTTTTGGAGATAAAGTTTTCTGTTCCCTAAAAAAAATCATTATTACTTTACCTTGGAATTAGTTTCCCTGCCTGACAATCCTATTGTAAAAATCACTTCCTCCCTTAGGCGTTTGTGATCTCACAGAGAGGTGACACTCTCTGTGAATATCCTGGGCTTTGTATTATACTACCTTTGTTGAATATCCGCAATTCTCATTAAAGTCGTTTATGAACCTATTTTATCCTTTTATTCTATCTAGTTTCTGGAGATCAGGGGCTATTTTTTAATTGGCCTTTTCATCCCTTGTACAGTGATTTACACACAGTGGGGATTGAATATATATTTGTTGATCTAAATTGCAATAAAATTTAGTTTGATCATTGAATAATTATAAATGAAAAATAACACCTCACATGGCTGATTATTGGATTAAAAATATGTGTATGTGGTGATGAAAGTTCAAGTTGTACCCATTACTTTAATTTATATGCAGACCACATTTATATAAATGTGGACCTCAGAAATAAATGATGTTTATTAAGACCCTTGGTAAGTTATCCTTATGAAGAACTTTCCCCCATAACCAGGAATGTAATCAAGGGCAGTGTGTCATGAAATCCTTATCCTGGTATTTCACTGATATAGCTAGTCAAAGGTAACTCAGATTTAAATGATCTGTAATGCTGTTGTTCTGTATGGAGGTTGTAGGTTCCATACTTACTCCATGCTCATTTATCTACTTCTCTTTTAAAAGTAGAAGTTTGCCATATTTAGTAATGGCTTCTATCTCATCACCTAGTTCATTTTTTTTAAGGTTAGGTACAAGTTCTATTTATTTTTGTAAACAACACAGCACATATTTATGTATAGAACACCTGGTAAATGTTTGCTAATGATATATTTTGTCAGACACTTTAATCTCTCCTTTTCAATGTTTGCTAATGATATATTTTAAGTCGGATACTTTAATCCCTCTTTTGTAACTTAATATAGATTTGTGGAAATCTGTTAAGCCTGTTGGCAGCTGTAGCTTATAACCCATCTCATAGCCACAAGGTGGCAATAGTTGAGCAAAGAATTGATCTTTCTGCTTTATGCCTATTACTATTTCTTAACAGTAGAGGGAGGCATATCACTTTTTAGTACTTTGAAAAAAAGGTTGTCAGAGAGTTTTGGGAAGCCACGCAGTAGAACATTGTATTATTTGAGATTATTTATTAAAAATACTGATTTTACCTTATTGGAAATTGTATTAGCTAGATTTCATGCAAATATTCTTAACTGTTATTTTTCTCTTTTTCATGAATATTTCTTTTTGATATTTTTATGTCAAAATACTACCCTATTTCAGAAACAGCATATTTAAAATCAGATGTTTAGACCTTTCAAAATATTGAACAAATAAAAATACAGATGTTTATCTTTTTTATTTTAATAAAGTAGAAAATGCTGTAATTTTTCATGTACGTTTTAAGTTCACTACATTCATATACCGCAGTAGCAAAATTTTATAGTTTTACTTAACCTTTTGTTTTTTGACAGACAACAAAAGGTTAAGTGAAAGTTACTGACAACTTTAAAAATTGCACCAGTGTTTTAAAAACTATTTTATATGTAAAGGAATATTGAAACAAGTTTCCAATTTTAACCATGATGCCAGCTTATTGTAACATGGTACAATTTGAGGAGAGCTAGCTCTCTGAGTAATAAAAATCTTCTGAAATGTTTAGTTTCACAATGGAGTCTCACATTTTCAAAGCCTGTTTAGAGGAGATGACCATGAAAACAGTGAAAGAGTGAATTGAAGTAGATAGAATTCTCTGGGGAAAGTAGGTGTCTGTCAGTATTATAATCTGCTAATAAGTAATACTGTACATTTCCTTAAAGATGCACACGTTCTGTATGCATTTTATTTGTGGATGGTCAGATGATCTGATCATAGCTAATCAGACTCTTACGATTTCCCTAGTCAGTAATTAGCTTTCACTATTTGTAGATCTTTCTTAATTCTTGTTTTCATTCAGAAAGCTAACTCCCATTTTTTAATGTGTTTAGATTTTGAAGTTTTTGGAAAAGGTTACTGCATGTTAAAATTTTCTCTTTTGATTATAGTCATTTTTATAACATGGCCCTTAAGTTTGTTTTTATCTATTGGCATTAAATAGCAGCAGAAATAAGGGAAGTTAAGCACATTTGAATGGAATCTGGTTTGTAGGGATTTGGGAATAAAATTAAAATCTTGATTCCATTTGGGTTTTCTTTCCTTTTTAAAGCTTTAGGCACTCTGCTGTTGTCAACTGCCAGGCAACGAGTAGTGGACTCAGTCTGTGAGTTGGCAACTCAGCAAGTTGCCTAACCTCCAGCCAGGGCTAAAAAGTTGAGATGATGCATCCTGGGAGCCAGGTGTCACTGGGGCAGAGGGATTATTTATCATACAAAATGAAAACTTACATTCATCTAAAAACCAGTACACAGGTATTCATAGCAGCTTTATTTACAATAGCCAAAACCTGAAAACAGCTCAGATGTTTTCCAACTGGTAAATGGTTAAATAAGCTGTGGTACATCCTTAGCATGGACTACTACTTAGCAATAAAAAACAGTGAGTAACTGATACATGCAACATTTTGAATCACTCTCAAGGCAGTTATGCTGAGTGAAGGGAAAAAAAGCCAGTCCCAAAGGGTTACATATTAGGTGATTTTATTTACATGACAATTTGAAATGATACAAGTGTAGATAGAGTTGGAGAACAAACAGATCAGTGTTTTCTGAAGAGTTAGGGATGGGAGAGTGGTAGAGAAGAGGTGTAAAGTTACAGAAGGACAACAGGAAGGATCTTTGTGGCAACGAAATGGTTTTGTATCTTGACTGTGGTGGCAAATATTAGACAAAACCCCACACACATCATAAAATCTCATTAAACTGAATATACAAATGCAAATGATTACATGTAAAACTAATGGGTGAAATCTGAGTAAAAGCAGTATATTCTATCAATGTCAGTTTCCTAGTTGTGATAATATACTATACTCCTATAAGATATTACCATTAGGGGGACTGGGTAAGGGTGCTGGGGATCTCTGTTATTTCTTACAATTGCATGTGAGTCTACAGTGGTTTCAAAATAGAAGGTTAAGTTTTTTGTTTTTATTTTTTAAAGGATCATTCTACTGATCCATAGGGCCCAGGTTGTCAAATTCCAAAATTATGAGCCCATTATCTCATGTTATTTTTCTGTTAAAAAAAAAAATGATGTTTTTGGTTAGAAGCCCTGTAACTATTGTTTTATTTTAGGTGTAGAAGACCAAGAATAGTTGAAAGTAAATTTTCACATGTTTACCTGCATACCTTAGCCTTTAGTTAGACAACTTCTGTCTTATTAGAAATTTTAAAGGCATCTCTTGGTCCTAGATTGTGTCTGTCTCCCCTTCTCCCTTACTCCCTTCCAGTATCTGGCTCACATCTCACACACACACAGACAGACTGATTATCCAGTTTCCTTTTGTGACTGTATTTTTTCCTAGCGTAACTGTTCTCTTGCTATTATAATATACACCTCTGTTACAGAGATTTCTAAATTTTTCTGATCATACCCCTTCATTAAGACATTTTTAAGCATGTGTTGCAATATTTACTTTAAAAATGCATATGTAGCACATTACTATTTATTATATACATTTTAAAACAAAGCAAAAACATTTTAAAGGTGAAGTGAAAAAAGAGAAATTCTACCATTTTCTTTTGTCACGAAGATCATCATTCTTTCTTACAATCTGTCCTCTTCCCTCCCAGCCTGCTCCGTAGATTTGTATTCCTTGGCCCATGTCTCTTACATCTTTTTATTAAGTCTCCTCGTTAACCTTCTCTATACATATTTCTTGCTTGCTTTCCTGATTTCTCCATAATGCTGCTTCCCTTCTGGCCTTCCCTAGTGTAGGGTGTGATGAGTCTCAAGACTATGAGAAAAAGAGGAGTCATTGTGGTTCTTGCTTCTCTGTACCATTTCTGACTACAGTTCTGTTAGAAATATTTTAAAAACGCTCTTGAGAGAAATCTTTTCAATTTTTTCAAGTTTTTCTTCAGCACCTGCTTCACAGCTTTTTTCTTTCTTTCTTTTTTTTTTTTTTTTCAGTTTTTGGCTGGGGCTGGGTTTGAACCTGCCACCTCTGGCATATGGGGCCAGCGCCCTACTCCTTTGAGCTAGAGGCGCCATCCCTTCACAGCTTTTTTCTTGTCCAGTTCACACCTACCCTTTTCATTGACTTCAGCATTTACATTCATGACTCGGGCAATACTTTGGCCACATAGTTTTTTGTATATTTGTATCCTGCAACCTTGTCATAATCACTCATTAGTTTCAGAAGTTTTTCTGTTGATTCTTTTGGATTTTCTACATAGACCATCATGCCATCTGTGAAGAAAAGAGTTTTATTTTTCCTTTTCCTTTCTGTATAACTTTTGTTTTATTTTATTTTATTTATTTATTTTTTGTTTTACTCTATTAGCTAGGACTTCCAGTCCATGGGGAAAGCAATGATGAGAGGGTACTTTATTGCCTTGGTCTGAGCTTAGGGTTTCTCATCAGACCATTAAGTATGATGTTTGTTGCAGGTTTTCTGTAGTTATTCTTTATCAAGTTGAGGAAGTTTCCCTCTATTCTCAGTATAGTGAGAGCTTTTATCACGAATGAGTGTTTGTTTTTTTACTGAAATGCTTTTTCTGTAACTATAGATATGACCACGTGTTTTTCTTCTTTAATTGACTGGTATGGTAGATTATATTAATTGATTTTTAAATGTTGAACCTGGCATAAATCCCATTTGATTGTGGCATATATTTCTTCTAATATGCTGCTTGATTTGCTAATATTTTGTTGAGGAATTTTGCATCTAAGTTTATGAGAGATATTAGTCTATAGTTTTGTAATGTGTTAGTGCAGTTTTGGTATTAGGGTAATGCTGGCCTCATGGAATAATTTAGAAAGTATTCTCTCTGCTTCTGTCTTCTGAAAGAGATTGTTGAGAATTGGTGTAATTTTTTATTTTTATTTTTATTTTTATTGTTTTGAGACAGAGCCTTAAGCTATCCCCCGGGTAGAGTGCTGTGGCATCACAGCTCACAGCGACCTCCTACTCCTGGGCTCAAGTGAGTCTCTTGCCTCTGCCTCCCAAGTAGCTGGGACCACAGGCGCCCGCCACAACACCCAGCTATTTTTTGGTTGCAACCGTCGTTGTTCAGCGGGCCCAGGCTGGATTCTAACCCGCCACCTTAGGTGTATGTGGCTGGCGCCTCAGCCACTTGAGCCACAGGCGCCAAGCCAAGAATTGGTATAATTTTTTAAATGTTTGGTAGACTACACCAGTGAGCCTATCTGGACCAGGGGCTTGCTGTTTTGGAAGTACATTAATTATTGATTCAATTTCTTTAATGGATATAGGCTTATTCAGATTGTCTATTTCTTGTGGTGTGAGTTTTAACAGATTATGCCTTTTAAGGAATTGGTCCTTGTAATCTAGGTTATCAGATTTGTTGGTACAGAGTTCATAGTATTTCTTTATTATCCTTTTAATATCCTTGGGATCTGCACTGATGCCCCCTCTTTCATTTCTGATATTAGTGATATGTGTCTTCTGTTTATTTTTCTCCTTAGCCTAATGGCTTATCAATTTTATTTTATGTTTTTTTCCAAAAAATCAGTTTTTGGTTTCATTGATTTTTTTTTTTTCTGAATGCATTTCCTTTCTTTTTTTTCTGAATGGATTTCCTGTTTTTAACTTTATTTCTTTCTGCTGTAACTATTATTATCATTATATTCTTATGTATTTATTTATTTATTGCTGCTAATTTTGGGTTTAATTTTTCTCTTGTTTTCCTACTTTCCCAAGGTGGAAGTTTAGGTGATTGATTTTAGAGCTTCCCTCTTTTCTAATATATGGATTTGATGCTGTAAATTTCCCTCTAAACACTGCTTTCACTGCATCCTGCAAAGTTTGATGTTACATTTCCATTTTTATTTACACAAAGTATTTTTACGTTTATCCTGAGATTTCTCCTTTGATTCTTGTGTTATTTAGAAGTATATTGTTTACTTTCCTGGTATTTGGGATTTTTGAGCTATCTTTCTGTTAACTGATTTCTAATTTAATTCCATTGTGGTGTGAAAGCAGACACTGCATTATTTCTATTCCTTTAAATTTGTTAAGGTGTGTTTTATGGTCGAGAATGTGGTCTATTTTGGTGAATATTTCACATGCGCTTAAGAAGAACATGTACTCTGCTGTTGTTGAGTGAATTAGTGTATAGATGTTCATTATATCCAGTTTATTTATGGTGGTGTTGAATTCAACTATATTTATATGAATACTTTTTTTGGCTTGCTGGATCTGTCTAGTTTTGACAGAGGAGTGTTAGAGTCTCCTGCTATAATAACAGGTACATTTATTTCTCCTTGCAGTTTTATCAGTTTTTGCCTCATGTATTTTAGCCATTGTTAGGCACATGCACATTAGAGATTGTTAAGTCTTCTTGGATAGTTGACCCCTTTATCACTAAGAAATTATTATGGATAAACTGTTAACCTGCTACATGAATTAAGAATAAGAAGGATAAAAGTTTCTATTTTACCTTCATTTATTTTTTCTCTGATACTCTGTTTTTTTTAGTAGGTCTGAGTTCTGACCTTTATACTTTTCTTTTCTCTAAAGCAGCAGTCCCTGACCCCTGGGCTGCAGACTGCTACTGGTCCAAGGCCAAGTAACCAGACGCACAGCAAGAGCTGAGCAGCAGAGGAGCCGGGAGCTAGGAGCCTCTTCTGTCTGTAGAGCCACTCCCCATTACTTGCATCACCGCCTGAGCTCCACCTCCTGTCAGCTCAGTGGCTGCCTTAGATTTTCTTAGGAGTATAAACCCTACTGCAGACTGCACATGCAAGGAATCTAGGTTGTGCGTTCCTTATGAGAAGCTAGTGCCTGATGATCTGAAGTGGAGCTGTAATGAGCTTGGATAATCCTGAAAACTATTCCTCCGCCAAGACCTCATTCCCCAGGGCCCTGGAAAAATTGTTTTCCATGAAACTGGTTCCTGGTCTAAAAAGTTTGGAGACTGCTGCTTTAAAGAATTTCTTTAAACATTTCTTACAAGGCAGGTCTACTGGCAACAAATTCCCTCTATTTTTGTATGTCCAAGAAAGCCTTTATTTCTCTTTCACTTTTGAAGGGCAATTTCTCAGGGTACAGAATACTAGGTTGGCATTTTTTTCTCTCTTAACACCTAAGAGATTTCACTCCACTGTGTGCTTATTTGTGTGGTTTCTGAGGAGAAGTTGGATGTAATTCTTTGCTTTGCTCCTCTTACAGATAAGGCATCTACAAACATTCTAGCCTATGCCTAGGTGGAATGTTTTTGGTGTTTATTCTGCTTGATCTTCTCTGAGCTTCCTGGATCTGTGGTTTGGTGCTTATACTAGTTTGGGGGACTTGTTGGTCATTATTGTTTCAAATAAGGAGAGTGCCAAAAAAATATATATATACATTGTAAGAAAGAAAAGAAACTCTATTAAAATTGTAATAATATGTACCAATAACAAATCACGATAAATCATGTTTGACTTCTCCATTTATAAGAGGTGCTCAAAGTGGTTACTATCAGCATCCAGATATTTCTGAATCTGGCAAACCACAGCTTGAGCCATGTTGACCAAAGGACTTGCTGTGCGAGGCCTCCTGGATCTTCCCTTGTATATATCACACAGAACACAGTGCATCTCAGACTTATCATAAATGTATGCAATTGTTGGACATGTTGGAGACTCTGTTGCATACTCACTCTTGCATTGTTGCATACTTCCACAATGTTTTTGAATTTCAAATACCAAAATAGATGTATACTCCTCTAACGACAACCACACTTCCACAGTTTTCTTTGACTGTCCTGCCTGTTGCATGGTGACACCAGAATTCTTTGATTAGCATCATCTTTTGAATGAATGTCACGCTATACATTGCTACTGTAGTTCAATTCCACTTTGAAAAGTAGTACATAAATAACATCACATAAGATGTGTGTGTATTTTTTTGACACCCCTCCCCCCATAATTCTTCTGCTCCTTTCTCTCTCTCTCTGTATTCCTTCTGGAATTCTCATTATGTGTAGCTTTTACCTTTTGTAGTTGTCCCAAAGTTCTTGGATATTCTATTCTCTTTTTTCCCAGTCTTTTTTCTCTTCACATTTTAGTTTCAGCAGTTTTTAGTGAAATAGCCTCAAGGTCAGAGATTCTTTCCTCTGCTGTGTCCAGTCTGCCAATAAGCCCATCAAAAGCATTGTTCGCTTCTATTACAGTGTTTGATCTCTTACATTTCTTTTTGATTCTTTCCTAGAATTTCCATCTTTCTGCTTACAGTGCCCGTCTGTTCTTGCAGAACAGTCCTATCTACTTTATCCATTAGATAAAGGGCCATTAGAGCCCTTAGCATCTTAATCGTTGTTGTATTAGACTCCTGATCTGATAATTCCAATATCCCTGCTAGATTTAAGTCTGGTTCTATTGTTTCCTCTGTCTCTTTAAACTAGTTTTTGCCTTTTACTGTGTCTTGTCATTTTCTCTTCATAGCCTGACAGGACATACTAGGTAAAAGGAACTGCTGTAAATTGGTATTTAGAAATATGGTGATAGGGTGTTGGGGGAGGGGAGGCATTCTGTAGTCTATGAGTGGGTCTTAGTTTTTTAGTGAGCCTGTGCCTCAGGACAGTGAACTGCATGGTTTTTTTTCTCCCTTTTGAGGGGACAGGATGGCTGGAGGCAGGTAGAGTTGGGTATTTGAGGCACTGATAAAGCCAGCAGCTGGTTAGGCTTTCCCAGGACACACCTTGCTGTGAGTCTGGTGTTTTTCACATGTTTCTGTTTCTCCTCTCCTTACCTGTAGCAGGAGGATTTTTTCTTCTATGTTTAGAGTGAGAACCAGGTTGACCTCCTGGAGATAAAACTCACAGAAGTGTGGGAGCCCTCAATAACTGGGTCCCCTCAATGACTGAGTCCCCCCAGGGTTTTAACTTTCAGACTTGTCCACACTGAGCCTGCAGCAATTCAGCAGTTACAGTTCAGGTTTCCTAGCTTGTCACTGGCTCCCCCAGAGGTTTGTTCTTGGGGCTTTCTGCTTTAAGTGGCAGTTCCCTCCATTTGCTCTATCTCCAAATTTGGGGGCAGTAGTTTGCCCTGTGACCTTCCTGTCTCTCAGATAGATCTAAGAAGAGGTATTGATTTTTTAGTTTGTTCATAGTTTTACTTGTTGTTCAGACGGGTAGCAACTTCTAGCTTCTTCCATGCTAAAACCCGAAGTCATTACGCAGTTTTTTAGTATCATGTTCTAAGACCTTCATTTTCACTTTCCTTCATTTGCAGGTATATCATAATTGGTACTTCATTATCACTTATTTTTTCTAAGCTTTTCCCATTAGCTATAAAACATCATTATAGTTTAGAACTACCTTATCTTCAAATTCTCAAACTTTTTCTTGGATAACAGTCTTATGTTCATCGTAGTCTTCATTTTTTTTTTCAATTTTATTTTTTTGAACGAGGGCCTCACTGTGTTACCCAGCCTAGATTTGAACTCCTGGGAAGTGATCCTTCTGCCTCCGCCTCCCAAATAGCTGGGAGCACAGATGTGCTCACAGCACTCGTCTGGTCTTCAGTTCCTTAATCATAACTTTCTCTATGCATCTGTCAACATTTTTCCAGCTCTTCTTTCCTTCATACTCAGTCCAGAACCACTTGGCAACCATTTTAACATCCTAGAATCTCGCTCCCTTAATCATTTCCTTTTTCTGCCATCATAGAGCTTCTTTGATGTAACTTGCATTGCTCTATTACCTAGCCTGCCACATGCTGTCAGGTCCGACTAGTCCAGGGAGTTTCAGCCTTGGCACTACTGACATCCCTGACCAGGTAATTCTTTGTTGGGGAAACTGTTCTGTGTATTGTGGAATGTTTAGCAACATCTCTGTTCTCTCTATATGGTAGATTCCACTAGCATTCCTAGTGCGACAGATAAACGCATCTCTAGACATTGCCAGGTGTCCTCTGGGGGATGAAATAGTCCTGGTTGAAAAATACTAGATTAGTCTATAAACATTGATGGTGAGTGGGTCTATAATAAATTGATTAATTTTGTTTTTAAGAAGCTAACTTTTGGGGGAGAGGCTTACTTTTAGGTACTGTTTGAGTGTTATTACATATGGCCATATATTTATTACTCACAACAACCCTGTAAAATAGGTATGATTCTTAACTCCACTTTATAAAACAAGGAAAACAGAAGCACGGGGTGTTAAGTGCATAGCCCCAGAGCTGAGAAGTGATAGAGCGAAGATTTGCACCATGTGGCCAAACTTCAAACCCTTCCTATAGGTGCCCCCCCATTCTCATTGTCACTGTTTACACACTGGTTGTGTTGTGTCCACCCCGGGGGTCGCCTACTCAAAGACCACTCACAATCACAAATCGATGCAAAAAGCAAGAGGCAGGTTTATTGCTGGCGCGTCAGGGTTCCTCAGCCACAAGGGG
>NW_003852399.1:44492563-44494910 GCF_000181295.1 Otolemur garnettii
GGGGAAGGAACCCCGAGAGGCTGTTACAAGCTGCTTTTAAAGCGAAAAACTACATGCAGGGGGGGTGAGGGGGCGTTAGGGTATGAGGCGGTTGGTGATTGGGGAATTCATAACTTGCAGGGTTGCTGGGCAGTTTTGCTCTGGGGACTTTTTGCAACGGTTGTTTTTAGCGTGGGTATGAGGGAGTAGGGAGAGGGTAGGGTGTTGCCTCCAGGTGCAAGAGTCTGATATGCGGGTAGAATGTTTTCATTGTTTTAGGGCCTCCTTACTGCCCTGTGGCCTAACATTCCCCCCTTGAGTTATGTACTAGTCTTAATCTTAAGACTAGTGCTGTGGCTCGTCTTGGGTTAGGGTCCTATATTGTTGGGTAAGGATGAGAGCATGGGTGATGTTGAGTTTTTTCACGAATAAAGGCTAACAGGCGGTTCAGGATGCAGGGGCCGAAAGTGAGGAGGAGGAGAAGAATTATAAGGGGTCCAGTTATAGAAGATATGAGGGTGGTGAGCCAGGGGGACTTTTTGAACCAGGTTTCGAAAAATCCTTGTTCTGATGTTAACTCTTTTTCCCTGTTAGCTAGGTGTTCTCTGAGTTTTGTCATGGAGTTTAGTACTACTCCTGTATGGTCAGTGTAAAAGCAACACTGTTCTTTTAAGGTAGCGCACAGACTTTCCTCCTTTAGGAAGAGGAGGTCTAGTCCGCGTCTGTTCTGCAAAACTACTTCCGATAGAGATGTTAGGGAGTTAGTTAGGTGTCTAATGGACTGTTCTATTGTTTTAAGATCCTGGGTAATGGCTTGGTTAAGTTGGGCATACTGTTGTTGTCCCTGGATAAGAGACGCAGCTCCGGTTCCCACCCCGGTGGTTATTCTAAGGGTGGCGAGTACTGCTAGAGTGAGGGACACTGGTTTACGCCTAAACCGGGGGGAGACAGATAAGGTGGATCGCTCAAACTCATAAGAGGAGTGGTAATAAATTCGGGGGAAAACGCGGACAAGAACACAGTATTCGTGGGAGGTGTGTATCTAGGCTGGTATGCCGTCCACTTTGAGTGCGGCGGGAGTGGTGAGGATGACGGTGAAGGGTCCTTTCCACCGGGGTTCCAGTCTTTGCGCTCGGTGTCTCCGCACAAGGACTGAGTCTCCGATCTGGAAAGGGTGTCTGGTCTCCGGATGTCCCGGCTTGTATGCTTTAGTTAGGGATGTTTACACCTGGGCTTGTACAGCCTGTAGACCTAAGAGACGGGCACGGACATCAGCTTTAGCTGAGATAGGTATAGAGGTGGCTTGTATATTGACAAGGGGCGGTGGTCCTCCGTACATGATTTTATAGGGGGTAAGGTTAAAGCGAGAGGGGGTATTTCTTATTCTGAAGAGGACTAAGGGGAGGAGCTTGGTCCAGTTTTTAGTGTTAGACTGCAAGGCTAATTTAGTTAGGGTCTCTTGATGGTTTTATTGGCCCTCTCTACCTGTCCTGAACTTTGGGGACGATATGTACAATGAAGTTTTCAATTAATTCCTAATATCTTGGCCAATCCCTGACTTATCTGGGAAACGAAAGCCGGCCCGTTGTCTGACCCTATTACCTTGGGTAGCTTAAATCGAGGAAAAATGTCTTCTAGGATCGTTTTAGTCACCACTGATGTAGTTTTAGTCCGAGTAGGGAAGGCCTCAACCCATCCTGAAAATGTATCAATGAATACGAGAAGGTACTTGTATCTAGAAGTTTTGGGGGTAATTTCAGTGAAATTTATTTTTCAATACGTGCCGGGCTGGTCTCCCCGGAACCGAATGTCTGGCATGTTGGTGAATCGGGGAGCCGGACGATTGGTATTTACTAATTGGCAGGCTTTGTAGGACTTGACTATGTGTGAGATAAGGGAGGTTAGTTTAAGAACGTGGAATTTAGTCCGTTCCACTAGTTGTCGGAGTTTCTTTTCTCCAAGATGGGTCCAGCTGTGCATCTGCTGGATCATTGCTTTGGCATCTTTTTGAGGAAGGATAGTTTTGGTGCCTAAATACCATGTTTCTCCGTGTTGATTGTGGAGGAAATGTGTTCCTTCTAGTTTCCTTTGGCTATAGGAGAGTCACTTTTTTGGTGGCCGGGGCAATGAATGATGCTAAGCTGCTTAGGCAGGAACAGGGCGCGGAACAGGTTCAGGATTTCTTGTTTGTTCTTGATTTCCTTTTTTTCAGAGGTCAGTAACCCTCTTTGTTCATATGTGCTTTCATGGAGATGTGCCGTGGCGAAGGCATACCGGCTATCGGTATAGATGTTCGCTTTCTTGCCTTGTGCCAGCTCTAGTGCCTTTGTTAAGGCAATTAGTTCGGCTTTTTGGGCTGAGGTCCCCG
>NW_003852399.1:44497907-44565931 GCF_000181295.1 Otolemur garnettii
GGGTAGGGTGTTGCCTCCAGGTGCAAGAGTCTGATATGCGGGTAGAATGTTTTCATTGTTTTAGGGCCTCCTTACTGCCCTGTGGCCTAACAGTTGCACAGTGTCATTGTGATTCCTTACAGCTTCTACAAGTTATCTATTGCTGCATGACAAACCATCCCAAACTTACTTCTCCAGACTATTTATTCAGTTCTCTTAGAGAAGAGAAAAAAATCATATTTATTTTTACCACGGCAATAAATGCCTTATTACCAGGTATTTACATATCAGATACTTTGTGCCTGACAGAAGATGGACTGCCCTGCCTGTACTGTTTTTTATTATTACCTTTCTTTTCAGCTCCTCCTCTCATTCTAGCCCTTTACCATTCCTTTCCTGACTGAGCCCCACCCCTTTACGGAATTCTTCAGGATAAACTAGCTTTCTTCTCTCATTACTTGCTCCTGCCTGCAGTTGCCTGCACTCTGCTTCGTCAGTTGCCACTTTTCTGTGTGCTTTCTGTCCTCTGGGGAGTACGTTTGTATGCTTTTGTTTCCATCTTGGTCTCTTCAATATTGAGGGCTCACAATTTTTATGTTTTTTCATTCACTTGCCATCATTTAATGGGATTTCAAGAGGGAAAGAAATAAATGTACATACTTTGCCATCTTGAACCATTAATAAAAGAACATTGTTATGAGCATAACAAAAGTTGTTACAGCCGTTAATAGAAGTGAGAGATTTTAAAATTACTTGTCAGAGAAGATGCATGTTGAAGTTTTTTCCTAGTATGTGAAGTCAAGTATATATGCCATTTCATTATTTCTGTTGTTATTGTTTAAATTAAAAGAAGAAGACGGGTAGGATGAGGCCTTCTATTTTTTATGTGTATTTATAAAATCCTTTTTACATTTTAGAATATTTAAGAATTCTATTTTAGAGTTGGAAGAAAATTTATAGGTAGGTAATCCTTTGATTTACAATGAGAGAACAGATCCACAGAAGTTAAATGACTTATTCAAGATTTTTCAGGTATTTATTGGCTGAGTTGGTTATAGAACTCAGGTTTGCTAAGTATTTCTGTCATTCTGCTGTATTGTTTGCTTTCATTTAAGTTTGTTATGATTTTTTATCTATTTTTGTCTGTTGTAGTGACTTTTATTTAAGAACCACCGTTCAGCATACCATGTAGCTTTGAATAGTGTATATGGTACTCATGTGCAAAATGAGAAAGTTGGACTAGTTGATGTCTCAGGTTTATCTTTGCACTAGAAGCCCCTGTTTCTAAGCTATATATTAAATGTTCTCATATGCATGAAAGTTTATATGTGTGTATGTCTATGCTTAAGGTATATTAAAAATTTTAGAGTAATACATATTCTTTGTATTCTAGATTTTCTACAATAAATAGTATGAAGAAGAAAATAGTTCTATATTGAAATTATTACAGACAGCATTTGGTATTTTTCTTTTGGGGAATTGTATCTCTGTGTAATATTACTCTAAACATATGTGTAAATTTATAGAAGTCTGTACATAAATACATGCACCGTCATTTTTAACCACCTACCAGATAGCCAGTTCTCTGAAATTTGACATAGGTTTCTATTGTGAACCTCATATGTGCACAGCTAAGCTTCTTACCTCTGTTGCCCTGCTCTCCTGCTTGCCCATGCCTCCCTCTTTCCTCACTTTCTGCAGCCACTTGGGTATCAGGTCTTTGCTGTACTATTTGGTAAGTATTGCTGTATCCTTCTTCTGTATTCCAGTGGCCACTGCTTCAGTATAAGCCCTTTTTAAAAAAGAAATAGACTTTATTGTGTATATTTAAAGTGTACAGTGTGATGTTATAAGGTATATACAGTAGAACCTTCATAGTTGACTACCTCCCTAAGTTGACCCACTTTTCTTTTTTTTATTTCACATTAATGTGAGGGAATAAACAATTAGGTTTCAATATTTGCATTTGTTAGATAGAATCCCTGTTGTAGTTGTGTCCTGAACCCAGAAGGTATGCCGTATATCCTTACATTGTGCCCGTTAAGTGGGAGCACAGCATTCTCCTTCCTCCTCCCCTCTTTACTCCTTCCAACCCCTTCCCCCCATTTTGAATTGAATTGAGTTTTTCTTATGTGTGTGTGTATTAAATTGATGTTGTCCAGTTTTCATAGACTGAACATGCATCACATGTATATATCAGTACCTTAGGCCTATTTCCCTGTGTTAACCACATTTGTATGTTGATCAGTTTGTTACAGTCCCTTGGGTTTTAGAGGTTTTACTGTACATAGTAAAATAGTTACTATAGTGGAACAGGTTAACATATTCATCATCTTATATAGTATCTCATTGCCCCCGCCCCCTCACAGGAGCAACTATAATTCATTCATTTAGCAAAAATTCTGAATGTAAAACACTGTTATTAACTATAGTGCTTAGGTGATACATTAGATATTTTGAGTCATTCATTCTACATATTTGGTACTTTGTCTTCTTTAACTTATAACTCCTCATTTCCTTTTTCCAAACCCAGCCTTGGTTAATCACTGTTTTATTCTCTGTCTCTATGTATCTTATTTTCCCTAAGATTCTACATAGAGTAAGATCATACAATATTTTTCATTCTGAGTCTGGCTTATTTCCCTTAGCATAATGTTCTCTAGGTCTGTGGTCCCCAATGCCAGAGCTGTGCCTGGTACAGGTCCAGCTGCACAGCAGGAGGTGAGCGGTGAGTGAGTGAAGCTTCATCTGTATTTACAGCTGCTCCCCCATTGCTTGCATCGCCTCCTGAACCTGAGCTCTGCCTCCCCTCGGTCCCCCCACCCATATTGTGGAAAAATTGTGTTCCATGAAACCGGTCCCTGGAGCCAAAAATGTTGGAAATTGTTGCTCTAAGTCCATCCATGTTGTGCAGATGTCGGGATCACCTCCTTTTTTTAAAGGCTGAGTGATACTCTGTCATTTTTATATACCATGTTTCCCTGAAAATAAGACCTACCCAGAAAATAAACCCTAGTAGGATTTCTATGCATAAACCCTAGCAAGATTTCTATGCATTTGTTAAATATAAGCCCTACCCTGATAATAAGACCTAGTGATGGGCATGGCTATGCAGCATATTTGCATAGCCACTCCATGCATTTCGGAGCAGAGCAGTAAGGAAGACTGGAATACCTTTTATCTGCCACAGCTTCTTTCTCCGAGCCATTGGCACTTGCGTGTGCGCATGTGGTAACCACAGTAGCAGGCATCCCATTGCGCATGTGCAAACGGCTAGGGGAAAGGAGTTCAAGCATCACTAGCGCCAGCCCCACCAACAAGGTCGGCTCCCCCTGTCAGGTTCCAGAAGAAGATGACTTAACTGTATTTGAATAAATGTAGATTGTTGTACTATACTTAATAAAAATAAGACATCCCCTGAAAATAAGCCCTAGTGTGTCTTCTTGAGAAAAAATAAATATAAGACAGTGTCTTATTTTTGGGGAAACACGGTATGTATGTGAGTGCGAGAGACAGATAGATTCTGTATCCATCTGTTCGTTGATGGACACATGTATTACTGTATCTTGGAACATGGGGATGCATATAGCTAATGTAAGCCAATTATTTCCTCTATTCTAGCTAATTTGGGGAGCTTCTCAACAGTTGGCCCATTTTTCATTTTTTTTCTCCCTTTGGTCCGTTTTACATACTGCTAACAAAATGTTTTGGTTTTTGAAACAAAAACCAGCTTCCATTGATTAGACACTGTTTTTGATTCCTTACTGCTTATAAGATGTCTAACTGATTTAGCCTAGGGTGGGAGGCTTTTCACAACCTTAAATGAGGGGACAGTTGTTTGCAGTAACCTTTTAAGTCCTAATCTCTCTGGTCATGTTTGTCTACTCTGTATTCCTTTACCATTTCACTTAGTCACTTACCATATCAAGGCCCAGAACAAAGCCTGGTATGTGATAAGTAGTCAATAACACTCAACCTACATTTAATAAATGAATGAAAGTGATAATGTACCATATATCAGCTACCTAGACAGTCCTGTTGAACTTTCAGGTTTCAAAAGGTGAAAACAGTATAGCAGAATAACAGGAAGTCTGAGCTCTATGACCAGCTCATAAGGGAAACAGTCAACTCCAAGTTACTTGCTTTACTTATGACAACTCTATGAATGAGTTTTATTGTAGCATTTTGAGAGTTAGACACTGAACTCCAGGATACCATCTAGCAGTGACAGTGTGCTTACAATTTCTGCAGTGTGCATCAGCATGAGAGAAGTTAACAGTGTTGGTTTAGATCCTTGATAAACAGGGCTCCCTGCAGTCAACATGTATTGTGGGAGTTGCTACCTTTATTATTTTTAGAAGTTACTTTACAAGTAAATGAGTACATTTTGACTTATGCCCTGGGAATTCAGAGATGGTTCTAGACTGTGGTATTTGAAGGAGGACTTGGGTTGATAGAGTTTCCAAGAATCAGTGAAGTAGTATTAAGCATCAAGTGCAATAATGAGCGTACAATTTAAAAGCAAATACACATGTTAATTTGGGAGTCTTATATTTTTAGTTAAATTATTTCATTCATTGAAAACATATTGACTACCCTTGCAAAATGTAACAAAGTAAAGGCAAAAGTAATGGGAGAGAAAGCAGTGGTGTTCTGTTTCCACTAGATTTTAAAGTTGCCTTTGAAAGATAATTATATATAATTTTATAATGTAACAAATATTTCACAACAGACTTAACTAAAACTCTCCAGAGAATTTTTTTAAACAGTTGAAAATACACAATAATTTTCTAAAACCAAAGGGGAAATACTATCATACTAATCTTAGCCCAAACCTTTCTTCATAATCATAAAGGAGATTATATTATTTTAAAAACAGGCTCTAGTGATGACTGAATTATTCCCAATAAATGTTTAACTACTGGATTTACTATTGGGCCTTCTTGTCATGTAAGGCTGTTTTAATTAACCTATGGCTTCAGTTAAAGCCACCTCACCCCCCTACCCCACCCCACCCCCCACCAAAAAAGGGAAAGAAGAAAAGAGGAAGGCTGGTAGATACCGACACAGAAGTGGAGTAATGGGAAAGCAAGTCACAGGGAAAAGCAGGCAGGACCCGACCTGGTTACCTACTGAATGACACCACTACATTGATAATCTTTTCTTGAGCAGTGCTCAGCTACTCTGGTGGCAGCTGCTGTGGCTCCCAAGCAGAGGATCCTAGGAGTTGCTCTTGTCAGGGATGGCTTACTCGGTAATATTCTGCACTACCTCTAGAGGGCAAGTCATAGCTGTCTGTGTGGAGTCTGTAGGGCATATTTTATCCAAGGCTCTCTGCAAGAAAGAACTCTTTTTTCCAAGGCACTTGTTTAAGGACCTTTAGTGTATGCTTTGTGGAATAATAAAACTAGCATTATGGCTCATGGCAGACATTCCCGGCTACCATTTTCAGTTCTAGTTGGCACCAAGGTCTGTTGACTTGTGTGATTGACCCTTCTGTGCCAAGGATTTTTCCCAATGTGACCACTAGGTAAGTATATTACCGTACCCTCCCTCCAGCACCTGAGGGAGTAGACACCAGCCAAATGTCTTGACTTTTCTTTTTCCTGAGACAGAGGTCATAAACTTGTAATTCACGGGCCAGATTCAACACCCAAATATGTTTTGCCAGATTCTTAAGATGGAAAACTTTTTTTTCTGCATATAAGCCTTTAAAAATTGGAAATTTTACATTAACATGTAGATTTCCAGTTTTTCTTGGAAAATTAAAACGTGACAACAACTGGACTTGAACAGCAACTGCAGCTGGATCTGAGTAGTGGCTGTGTGTTCTGGACTTGGGCACATGTCTTCTGTTTATCAGGCCCCATTTGTCCTGGCATATGAGTTTGTAGTCCTTGGAATAGTATATGCATGAAAATTAAGTCGTAAATATAGTTTTGAAATTTTAAAATTAAATATGTCATTGAACTTTTAATAAAAATTCTCCCTTGAATAGCAAATATAAAATGTTTTCCAAATACAGGATGTAGGTAGTAGGATCAAAATGTTAATATTCTTCCATGATTGGCTCACACATATAGAAACTTAGTACTTCCCTTAGTTTGCACCAAGGTGCACACATACCCTACCACACACAGACTTAAAGATGAAGAGAAGGCATAAATCTGGGTTCATGGATTTCAGAGAAAGCATGTGTTTGGAAGAAATTTTTGTAAGAGGAGACAAGTAACCAGACTTTATCTTCAGCCATGCCTCAAGTGAATTCAGTATGAAAAAAGACTCCTAGAAGGTAAGCAGCAAAGAAAAATTAAAGAAGCTGTTTTCCTTTGGAATTTCACTTTAGGAAAAGAAGAAAATTATAACAAATTCAAGTTGTTTAAAAGTATTATACAGCAGGAACTCATGTTCAGACTGATAATTGTGATGAAGGGCTGGCTTTTAATCATTTTTATTTCAGTGTATATTTAAATTTGTATTAAAATATAGGCACTCTCACTAAACCTTAATTAGAAACCTTTTTTTTTTTTTTTGCAGATGGTCAGAATTAGGAATAAAATTGATTACTTCCTTGGATGCTTTCCTGATGTGTTCAGATTCTGCCAGTCACCCCCCAACCTTGCCCAACCCCCTTCTGGGAGGCTTTCTATGCACACTCTCCTCTCTCTATCTGGCTTGAGCTCTTCAGACCACCACATCCCTGCCATCTCCCACCAGCTCCAGATAATCTACTTTTCTTTAGCTCTTCTTCAGGAAGAAAAGGCAGGAAGCGGAAGTTAAAGAGCATAACTGGATTTTTAAAGCAAAATTTCATATAGATTTATAAATTATTGCTACAAAATTTGATTTTTAAAAATTTCTACATTAGGACTTTATTATACCTCTATGCTGAGTTATATGTATATAATTATATACCTTTTCTCTTATTTAGGACTCTTCAAAAAATGTGGAATCCTTCGCATCCATGCTAAGACGTTGTCCTCTTACACAGATGGGACCTGCCAAGGATAAACTGGTCATTGGACAAATCTTTCATATTGTGGAAAATGATCTTTATATAGATTTTGGTGGCAAGTTTCACTGTGTATGTAAAAGACCAGAAGTGGATGGAGAGTAAGTAAAATTATTTTCAAATGCTTTTAGAGTGTTTATAAAAGTTGAGATTCCTCAGTATTGTTTGATGTAGGTGATGTAGGTGAAAAGACAAAAAAAATATTTATTTCTCTTAATAAGGTCATTAGAAGAAAAGTTGGAAGATTATTAAAAATACTTTTCATTGATGTTAGCCCATCCTCATGTCTTCTCGAAGCAGTGAAAGCAGTTTTGGGGAAGACTTGCATGTTTATCCTGATAATAAACCGTTTCATACCATGAAGTTAAAAACCAGCTTTGTGGTAATGCATGATGCTCAGGTCACTCTGCCTGTAACCTTTCTTGCCCCTTCTCCGTTCCACAGTCTCTTTCACCTTCTCAGGGAGTCTCCTCTTTCTACTTCTCCATGCACCTTCCTCTTCCTCCACCAAATTCTAATCCTTTATCATTTTCTTTTGTTATAATTTTGCATCTATTTTCAGGATTATCATTTTTTCTGTCATACTATAGATAGAGTTTATTCTATTAGTATTCTATACAGGTAAAGATATTTATTATTTATTCATTTATTTATTTTTGAGACAGAGTCTCACTCTGTCACTCTGGGTAGAGTGCTGTGGCATCACAGCTCATAGCAACCTCAAACTCTTGGGCTCAAGTGATCTTCTTACCTCAGCTCCCCAAGTAACTGGGACTATAGGTGCCTGCATAGTGCCCAGCTATTTTGGTAAAGATAGGGTCTCACTTTTTGCTCAGGCTGATCTCAAATTCCTGAGCTCAGGTGATCCATCTGCCTTGGCCTCTGAGAGTACTGGGATTACAGGTGTGAGCCGCTGCGCCCAGCAAAAAATGTTTAAGTACAATGTGTCTGTCAAACAGATTTTACCACACACTCGATTGTAGCCAAAAGGCTGAGAAGTGATATTAATCGAGATTTTAATATAATCAGTGTCTGTTGTATAAAGCTAAAGTAGCAATGAAAATAATTTTATGGTTGGGGGTCACCACACCATGAGGAACTGTATTAAAGGTTGCAGCATTACAAAGGTTGAGAACCACTGGGAGAGTTATTAAAGGAATTAAATTAGTTCTTGCATGTAAAGATTTACAGCAGTGATTGGCATATAGTAAACAGATGCTACTTTTGTTGTTGGTATTTCTGTTGTATTGTTATTTTTTTTTTTTTTTTGAAACTGAGCCTCAAGCTATCCCCCTGGGTAGAGTGCCATGGCATTACAGCTCACAGCAACCTCCAACTCCTGGGCTCAAGCGAGTCTCCTGCCTCCGCCTCCCAAGTAGCTGGGACCACAGGCGCCTGCCACTACGCCCGGCTATTTTTTTTGGTTGCAGCTGTCGTTGTTTGGCGGGTCCGGGCTGGGGATTCGAACCCACCACCTTAGGTGTACGTGGCTGGCGCCTTAGCCGGTTGAGCTATAGGCGCTGAGCCGTATTGTTATTATTGAAATCCTGGTGGCTTGATGATAACATCCCTGAAGCATCCCTGTTGGGGAGGGTTTATGAAGGAGGCAAATGTGAAGAGATGGGGTCTGTAAGTTATCCTTCAAGAGAGACATCCTGAGCTCTTGGGTACTTTCGGCAGGAGCTGCAGCAGATCATTTTTTCATGAATAGAAAGTATATCTGTAATTTCAAAGTGAAGTACTATTTTGTTTTACACAAAGATATCCTCCAGTCCTCTCCCTACAATTGATAAACTTTTCATCATGTTACCCTGGATGCTATCCAGTTGCAGCAGCTATCTCATTCCTATACTCTGACCTAACATACAGCCAGAGAATCAGGTATTAACTTCATAAAAAGATGTATTTTACAGACAGCACTACTCAGCTATTTCTGAATAAATATTTGCCTGCTTAGTTAAATACCAGTGATACACTTTTTTTTTATACTTGAGGGTGTAGTTTTGTTAATAATATTTCTTTCATGGATATTTACTTCTTTGTGAATATTCTTTGATCTGTGCTATTCTTTTTTCTTATTTAATTAAATTTAAAAAAATAAGTTTTGTCATGTCATATTCCTGAACATAATATTTTAGAATGCCTTAGAGATTTAGGATTACTGATTTGATTCTCATGCTTTACTAATTCAGATTTTTAAACATCATTACTTGTGGTTAGATGAGTGCTATAGTGTGATTTAAATTTATTTTATGTATAATCTATCTTTAAATGGTTAAATACTGGAATATGTTGCAACGTTTATTAAATCTTAATTTTTTATTCACAATACGCACACTGTCTATGCACATATTCTTATCAAAATTACTCTTTGCTTGAAACCTCCATCTCCATCTGTTCTTCCCCAATGAGGCAGTCTATTTAACAAAAATCTTTTGAGGGGAAGTGGGTAGTTCATGGTAATTTTGCAAATAATTTTCTGATCTATGGAGCACTCACTGCTTTAGAGTCTGTTTTAAATGTCCTTAGGAGAGTTAAATGCCTACAGTGCTTTGTTTCATAGTAGCTTTAGCTACAGTAGCTATCTCAACTCCTGCTTCTTTGGAAGAACCTCCACATTATCAAATTATTTTCACCAGAAATGCCCACGTAAACTTCTGCAGTACTCACAAAAATCAATACATTCATGAATAAGGACCATGAAAAGGGGGGACCAAAATGCTATAGGAGTTGATTTGTTCGTTCATTCATTCATTCATTCAACATGCACTAGACCTCTTCAGTTTGCCAGCCACTGTTGTAAGGACAAGTTTTCTGTTCTTATGAAGTTCATACTTTAATGGAGAGAGGAGGAATAAATATTAAACAAGTACATAAAGCACTTTTACTTTTTTCAGACAGTCTCGCTCTGTTGCCCAGGCTAGCATGCCATGGTCTCAGCCTAGCTCACAGTAACTTCAAACTCTTAGGCTCAAGCAGTCCTCCTGCCTCAGCCTCCCAAGTAGATGGGACTACAGGCACCCACAAGGACCCCTGGCTAAATTTTTCTGTTTTTATTAGAGACAGGGTCTTGCTCTTGCTCAGGCTGGTCTGGAACTCCTGAGCTCATGAGACCCTCCCTTCTCAGCCTTCTGGTGTTGGGATTACAGGTGTGAGCCACCTTGCCCAGCCAGAATCACTTTAAACTGTTGTTCATTACTCAGGTAGAAAGGGATAATTATTACGGTAGCAAAATGTGTGGTGAGTAGAAGATAACAGTCAAAAAAGTTCTTTTACCTCAATTTCTAGTAGCCAGGGATCTGAAATGCAGAGTACTTTTTTTGTGTATGTGATAGATAGGAGGTAAAGCTTAAGCTCTCTTCCTCTCTAGTCTTACAGACTGACACTGTTACCTCTAACAATGTGCCCAAAGGAGTTGTTCAGCCAGAATTTAACCTGAATAATTTAAGCACTTTATCCCCTACCTACATACCCTATATACAAATGCTTATGGTTTTGTAGATAGCAACTCCAAAGTCTCTATCTGCATACATTTTTTTTTTTTTTAGCAAATTCCTTATTGTCCAGTTTTTAACCTATCATGAAATGAAGGTTTCTGCTTTTCACAGAATATTTCTCTCTTGATTAGTACATGTAGAAATACCTAGGTTCTTTTTAAAACCATTCTCCAGGGTTTTTAAAATACTTTTCTGTCATGTATGCTTTGAAACTATTGTAGAGAAGTGTCAGGTTAGCAGAGTTACTGTTTCAGCAACTTTTTACTTCTATTTGTATCCAGAACATAGTTTGTGGGAATCTACTTTATTCAAGTCTTTGCCTGTTGTCTTCTTCATTAGTAGGATGATAGCAGTGATCCAGAAAGTAATATGATCCACCTTGGTTGTTTCTGGTCTTCTCCTTTTCCTTTAAGTTTAGAGTGTATGACAAAACAGAACAATTTATTGGGTTGGACACATGTTTGCTCTCTAACTCCATGATGCCAGACCTCTAACCAAGCTGATTTGGAAAGCTAAATAAATCTTAATAATAGCAGATCTTTCTGCTTTGATAGTTTATAAGTTCCTATAAATAAGACATAGATATTTACACCATTTGTTCAGCCTTACATTTATGATGAATGTTACATCATTCATCAGCCTTACTTCCTTTTTTAAATCTCTTTAATGAAGCATTTTTTTCTCTCTTCATTCAGACTTACATGTAATTGAGTACTTTCTACTTTACAACTTAAAAATTAAATACAGTGAAAAATAACTAAAATTTAATGCATTATCCAGTTTAGTAAATGTTTTAATTTTGTCATTGTTGCTTTTAATGAGTAAGTTTGATGGCATTTCAGACTTATAGCAACTAGTAAGTATCAGAAATCATTTTTGCTAACTAAATATTCTAATTAGCTGAGTAACAGCCTTTTAATAGGTTTCATAACTTTTTTGTTTTAATATTCATTTTTTGATTATAGTTTAAAGGAATACTTTTCAACCTTTGCACCTAAAAGCCTGAGTTTTGCAGAAAGACATCATGGATTATTCCTGGGGGTAGAGGGGCTCTTAGGGATTATACCTGGGGGTAGGGGGCCATTACTTTGAAAGCTGCTGTAGCTTTATCTGTTTTGTATATTACAGTTCTGATAACATTTTGTTTAAAGCATGTGGTGATTATTTCTACTGCAAAACACAGTTTAAAAACACATAAGGGGAAAAACAAATTCTAGAAAGACATTACATTAATAGTAACATGCAGAATCTAAACTATTGTATTTAGACATTAACGATAATAATTTGATCTACTTTGAGTTGCAAAATAGAAATATTATAAATAAATTCACAGATTTTGGGGCATGGGTGAGATTATTATTTAGAGTATCAATCTTGAAAGTTGAATCATTATATTTTTCTTCAAATCAGCTTATGGCTTGAAATCAGAAATCACATATGACAAATGAGAATGGCTCTGGCATTAGCTTCTTTAGCAATTATCGTTTAGTTAACTGGTTTACCAAATTAATCGACAGTCTCTCCTTGTTCTGTAAAGTCTACTGACTTGGGCTGATACCAGTACCACACCAAACATTAGAGATTAGTGGTCCTATACTATACCCGGGCACTTTTAATTCTTCTAGTGGAGGTAGATGTTTAACCTCAAAAACATATTATTTCAAAACCTAAAGTAATTTGTGTGAATTTCACATACTTTAATAAAATATGAGTATAGAGAAAGTTTTTATTCTTACAAAAGCTATGTTAATGTTTTGGAACGACTCCATTAAAAAAAGACATTTTTTCTTTTAAAGAAATTGCTATCAAATTACGTTATAAATTCTGAAAGAAAAATCATAAAAATGTGGCAGGTATTGGTTTCCAGATGTCCTTCTGTTCTTGCTCTGCTTTCATGTAACCCTCATAATCACAGATCTTGCCGGTGTAGGTATTGTTCTCCGAGGAAGTGGGTGCTGAGCTCCAGTGAATAGACGCCTACTCACAGAGGAGGCCTTGGCCCCACATTAGAATATTTGCATTAATTGGCTTGAAGTTAATATTTTTACTCTGTACATGTATACCGTTATTTTATGATTCCTTTCATTTTGACATATTTTTCATCAATCGTTCTGTGTGTCAGAGGTCTTCTACTGTGATTTAAGAATACAAGGCACTTTCCCCATCATGAGAATCTATCGACTCCTTTCTTTAACATATTTTTCTTCTGTCATATTAATATAGCACACAATTTCACAGAATTTATTGTAGTATGAATTAAGATTGGCTCCTTTCCATATTCCTTCTGATTTATTTCTAATAATCATAATTTTTCTTTAAACTACACTGGCATTTCATGTAAATTATCTCATTTCTCACAAGAAGCATAGAAAGTAGATGATATTTGAAAATGAAGAAAGTAAGTATCTGAGCAAAAATAACAGGTGGCAGTCACGCAACTAGTAATTAGCAAAGCAGGGATTCAAACTTTGGGCTGTTTGTATCCAAAGCCCATGAATGTTCTTTTTGAGCTACTATGCTATTGTCTAAATCATACAACATATAGTAACTTAAGTGTTATAAAGACTTCCTAAAACAATCTAACATATGAAGCAGTTTCATATTGGACCCTGAAAGCAGTGTGGTACGAAGCTCTCTGGAGGTCTGTTAAAAGAATGGTAGGTAGTCTGTTATATCTTTGGTTATGTATACAAGGTTGTTGTGGTTTGAATGTTTGTGTCCCCAGAGAATTCATTTGTTGCAACAGTCACTAGTGTGAATGCCGTTAGGAGGTGGACATGGGAGGTGATTAGGTCATGAGGTCTCTGCACTTGTGAATAGGATTAGTGCTCTTATGAAATAGGCCCCAGAAAGCTGCCTTGCCCTTTTCACCCTGTGAGGATACAGCGATTAGGCACCATCAGTGAACCAGTACTAGATCTTTACAAAGCACTGAATGTGCTAGTGCCTTGATCTTGGACTTCTCAGGTCCTAGAACTGTAAGAAATAAATTTCTCTTTTTTATAAAGTACCCAGTTTGTGGTATTTTGTTATAGTAGCTCAGAGAGATTAAGATAACAGTATATTATGTTTGAAAAATATTAACACCAATAAATAACTATAGTAGGTCCAGGCCTTGTTTTGGAACAGATTTATATCATAATTATGGTGAGATTCACAGGAACTAGTTGTTTGGTAATGATTTGTCACGTAAAGTCAGCATGCTTTATGTTATTTAAGAATGATATATTTCAACAAAGTTTATTCTGTAAATTAATAGAAAGCTGTCTGTTTCTATATGAAATCCTTAGTTTTTACTTGTTTGATTGGTTTTTTAAATAAAATCTATCATCTACCTACTTTGAACTTGTTAGACATAATTTAACCTTTTTTTAATAACCCAGGGTTATAATTATAAACATTAATTTCTTTATTATATCATAATAAAAACATAACAATTATTGTTTCATAACCACATAACCTTCCATTTCTTTTTTTGTTTGTTTTATTGTTTGAGATTCATTGAGGGTACAAAGAATTAGGTCATACTGATGGCATTTGTTAGGTAAATTCCCTCTTATAATTATGTCCTGCCCCCAAGAGGTGTGTGATACACTGGGACCCCCCACATCTCCCTTCCTTCCCTGCTCCCTCATTTCCCTACCCCTCACCATGTATTGGGTCATCTAGTGCCTTCATATTAGAATTGAATACATTGGATTCTTGCTTCTCCATTCTGTGATGCTTTACTAAGAAGGATGTATTCCTTCTCCATGCAGGTTAATACAAAAAATGTAAAGTCTCCATCTTTTTTAATGACTGAATAGTATTCCATGGAATACATATACCATAACTTGTTAATCCATTCCTGGATTGGTGGGTATTTAGGTTGTTTCCACAAATTGACAATTGTAAATTGAACAGCTATAAACAGTCTAGTGCAAATGTCCTTAAGATTAAAGTGATTTTTTTTCTTCTGGGTGGATGCCCAGTAATGGGACTGTAGGATCAAATGGTAGGTATATTTGAGTGCTTTGAGAATTCTCCATACTTTCTTCCAAAAAGGTTATATTACTTTGCAGACCTACCAGCATTGTAAAATTGTTCCCTTCTCTTCACATCCATGCCAGCATCTGTAGCTTTGAGATTTTGTGATATGTGCCATTCTCCCTGGGGTTAGGTGATATTTCAGGGTGGTTTTGATTTGCATTTCTCTGAGAATTAGGGACCATGAGCATTTTTTCATATGTTTGTTAGCCATTCATCTGTCTTCTTTTTAAAAAGTTCTATTCATCTCTCTTGCCCAGTGATATTAGGGATTGTGGGCTGTTTTTTTTTTTTTAATTGATGAATGTGAGTTCTCTATAGAGCCTAGTTATCAAGCTTTTGTCTGATTCATAATATGCAAATATCTTTTCCTATTTTGAGGGTTATCTGTTTGCTTTGGTTGTTGTCTCCTTTGCTATACAGAAGCTTTTCAGTTTAATTAAGACCCATTTGTTTATTTTTGTGGTTGTTGGAATTGCCACTGGTCTTCTTCATAAAATCTTTCCCCAGGCTGATAACTTCAAGTGTTTTCCCACACTTTCTTCAAGAATTTTTATTATTTCATGCCTTAGATTTAAATCTTTTATTCATCTTGAATCAATTTTTGTGAGTAGAGAAAGGTGCGGGTCTAGTTTCAGTCTTTTACATGTTGTTATCCAGTTCTCCCAGCACCATTTATTGAATAGGGATTCTTTTCCCCAGTGTATGTTCTTGTTTGGTGTATCAAACATTAGGTGGCTGTCAGATGTTAGTTTCATTGCATGGTTTTCTATTGGGTTCCAGATGTCTATGTCTCTATTTTTGTGCCATGCTGTTTTGATCACTATGGCCTTATAGTCAGATAGGCTGATGTCCCCAGCTTTGTTCTTTTCTGGTTCCATACAAAACAAAGAATTGTTTTTTCCAAATCTTCAAAGTATGATATTGGTATTTTAATGGGGATTGCATTGAATCTGCAGATTGCTTGGGGAAGTATAGACATTTTCACAATGTTGATTCTTCCCAGCCATGAGCATGGTATGTTCTTCCGTTTGTTAATGTCTTTTATATGTATATATTTTTATTTGTTTATTTAGAGACAGAGTCGCACTTTGTCACCCTCAGTAGAGTGCTGTAGCATCACAGCTGACAGCAACCCTCCAGCTCTTGGGCATAGGTGATTCTCTTGCCTCAGCCTCCTGAGTAGCTGGGACTACAGGCATGTCTTCTATTTTTTTTTCTTGTGGTTCATAATTTTTTTTGTAAAGGTCCTTTACTTCTTTTGTTAGGTATATTCCTAGGTATTTCATTTTCTTTGAAGCTACTGTGAAGGGAATTGTATCCTTGATTAGCTAGGCTGTTATTGGCATATACAAAGGCTAGTGATTATGGGCATTGCTTTTATGTCCTGAGACATTACTGTACATTTTGATCCCTTCCAGAGTCTTGGGGTTGAGTCTTTGGGGTTCTCTAAATATAAGATCATATCATTGGCAAAGAGCGAGAGTTTGACCTCCTCTTTCCCCATTTGGGTGCCCATTATTTCCTTCTCTTGCCTGATTGTATTGGCTAGAACTTCCAGCACTGTGTCGAATAGTAGTGGTGATAGAGGACAACCTTGTCTGGTCCCAGTTCTAAGTGGAAAAGCTTTCAGTTTTACTCCATTTAGTAAAATATTAGCTGTGGGTTTGTTGTAGATGGCTTATGCTACCTATGCCTATATTCTTCAGTGTTCTAATTAGAAAAGGATGCTGAATTTGATTGAATGCTTTTTCTGCATATATTGAGAGAATCATATGGTTTTTGTTTTTGCTTCTGTTGATATGGTGAATTATATTTATGGACTTGCATATGTTAAACCAACCTTGCATCCCTGGGATGAAACCTACTTGATTGTGATGTATGATATTTTTCATGAGAAGCTAAAGTATAACTATTGGCTAGGATCTTATTGAGAATTTTTACATCTATATTCATTAGTGAAATTGATCTGAAATTCTCCTTTGTAGGTGGGTCTTTTCCTAGTTTTGGTATCAGGGTGATGTTTGCTTTGTAGAATGTGTTGCTGAAGATTTCTTCCTTCTGAATTTTTTGGAATAATTTCTGCAATATGGGAATAAGCTCTTCCTTGAAGGTTTGATAGAATTCTGGTATGAAGCCATCTGGACCAGGGCATTTTTTTGATGGGAGATTTTTTATTGTTTCTTTGATCTCAATGCTTGAAATTGGTCTGTTCAGGAGATCTGTTTCTTCTTGGTATGATTCCAAGTATTGATCCATTTCCTCCACATTATCAGATTTCTGAGCATAGAGTTTCTTGTAGCATTCAGAGATAATCTCTTGTATCTCTTTGGCATCTATTTTTATTTTCCCTTTATCATTTCTGATTAAGGTTAGTAAAGATTTTACTTTTCTGTTTCTATTAACCTGGCCAAAAGTATATTGATTTTATTTTTTCAAAAAAACAAACATTTTGTTAATTTTCTGAATTTTTTTTTGTTTTCAATTTCATTAATCTCTGATTTAATTTTGGTTATTTCTTTTCTTCTGCTGATAACTCCCCATTTCTGTAGTTTTTTGACACTTCTGGGTATCATTTCTCCTTTTCTGCTTATTATAGTTTTCTCCGATCTCTTTCATTTTCTTCTTCCGGTGTGCTGCTACTTGGGAAATTGATCACTGAGTTTTTTTTGCTTAAAATAAGAACAACTAATGTTAGCCTAAGGACCTGGCAGCTTCTTCTGTAAGAAAAGTGCATGTACTTTAGTGCTTGGACTTTAACATGTATTTTGACAACTCTTAAACACCTTCTATTTAGTTCTCAGAGGGTTCTGCAGCTACTTGATGTCACCAGATAACTAACTTCCTGATAAGTGAAGTGTAGCTGGGTTGGGGTTTGCCTGTATTTACTGCCTGCTCACTGATGCCCTTGATAGCAGTTGTCACATATCAGAAACAGTGTTTGTTGAACCAATCAGGTGCTGAGTGTTTTGGACATGAGCATTTATCATGGTTGAGACTTTACTGCCTTCGGTAGGAAGAGCAGCAAAAATTAGATGGGATTGTTGGATCCTAAGTTCTGTTTAAGACTGTACCAATTTAAGTTTGTATGTACATGAGTAAATTGTTAACCCAAAGAATTGCTTTATGGCATTGGTTAGTCTGATTGCCTTGGAAAGTACATGTAAGACGTTTTATCAGTCTCAAGAAATAAACAGTTAATTTTGTTAGTTTTAATTGTAAATAAACTGAACATGGTATGATTTGTCATTGAATCAGCAAGCCTTTAATGAACACTTAATATGTATTTAATGATAGTTATGTGCAGATTAAAGATAAGCCCTGCTTTCAGGGAGTTGATTCAGTTACGAGGATAGAGAAATAAACCAATAAATATAGAAGACTATGTAAGTTGTATTTACTATATTCTACAGGAATGGAGAAGTAGAGGGGATCACTGGTTCTGCTGGCTTGTGTTAGAGAAGGTTTCCCAGGGGAACTAACAGAACTACTTCTAAAGGATGGGTAGTGTTTCCAGGTGAGAGAGCTGCACTTGTACAGTTTCAAGCGTGAGAGAACCCGCATCTTCTGGGAACTCAAATGGCTTGGTTGGCTTATGTTTAGGAAGAGTGATGGGAGAATGGGGGAGATGGGCAGGAGCCAGATTTTCAAGGAATTTACACACCATTCTACACAAAATGAGGCTTTATTCTGAAGGTGGCAAAGAACCATTAAAATATTACAACAAATAACATGAATCTAATTTGTATTTCAGTGAATCTTTCTGGCAGAGGTGTGGAACATACATTGGAAAAATGTTGCCAGAGTTAGAGAGTTAGAAAGCTGCTAGAAGGAAATGATGAGAATGCGAATTAAGCCTAAGTGGGGTAAGGAGAGACTTTCATTAGCAATTTAGGAAGTACAAGAGACAGGGTAGTTGTGGGTTGTGAGGTGGAGGGAAAAGTTGTGAATAGTGTTATTTCAGACATGATTGACTAGGGAAATGGCGTGTTGGACTGTAATAAGGAGGTGGAGAAGGGGAATTTATTGTATTGATAGTTTTGCCTACTTTAAGAACAAAAAAATGCCCCAATTTAGATTGATTTGTTTCTCTCATTCCCATTCATGGTCATAATACTTCTGTTTTGTATCAGTCAGGGGACATTTATTTCTCTTTTTACTGAGATATAAAATCCCTGTGGTTAATCCATGCTTGTTGCTTTGGTTAAAGAATGAAATCCTCCAAATTTTTTTTATTTCACTAAGTTATATTTAAATTTTGTTTGTTCAAGAGTTGAAAACATTTTTGCAAATTCCATAAATCTAGTTTTACAAGTAAAGCACTTTAATATTTTAATGAGAGTTATGTCTTTAAAAGTATTATTTCTACACTGGTATCTCTAGCACAACACGCATGATTGACAGCTCTGAAAATTGAACAGTTTCAAAACAAGCATGATTGGCAGCTCTAAGGTAACTAGCATGTGCACTGAATATTATTTGTACTTTTGTTTGACACTAAGGTGGAATAAACAAGCTAATTTCCCAATCTTTGTTTCTATTTCAAGTTGTGTGATATGTAGGGTCAAATAAAGAGTGGAATGTGTATTGAATGTTTCAAAAACTAAAGTTTTTGAGGTATATTAGTGGAGAAAGAGAAAAATAAGAATTTCAATTAAGAACGTCTTTTTATTCCAGAGGACATGGAACACAATTAAAAAGTATGCATGTTTCTAAATAGATACTTTAAAATTTTTTTATTAGTTTTTCTTGAAGAGATCCCTGAATTTTCTTTGTAAGATAAAAGCTCATCTGTTATATTTAACTTTTTAATAAGAACCCATAAAAATATTTTCAAATTATATGTTCAAATGTGAACTATATATTGAAATAGGATCAAATTTTAAAATATGATCTTAGAAATGTTCTGAGTTCATTAAACACATATAATTCTAAGTGTGACTAGCATTGGAGGATTTTTGTTTCTTTTTTCTTGTTTGGATACATAGCACAATTCTTTTGGATTGATTTGTTCTATTGGACGGAATTGTTCTGTTGGATTCTGTTTTGATTGACTTGCACAGTTGATTTGCTTCATGCACCATATTCCCTGTGTGCAGCTATTATCAGTCCAGAGATTGTCTAAATTTATATGTCCAGGAAGTTTGCCTTATATGCCTTCCCAGGACTGTAAAGGTCAAAAGTGAATCTGGAAACCACTTTGCTGGCTGCTTGTTAAGGAATGCAAGCAATTAAGCATTCCCACAAAAGCTTTGAAGTTAATATCTTAATAAGACAGAGAGGAGAAAAAGTCAAGGCTGTACTCCTACAATTGGTTCAGGCTGTAGTTAAGAGTAGATAAATTTTAGAAAAATTAAAAGCTATCTTAGTAGAAGGTCTAAGTTCTATTTGAGTTTGTAGAATTTTGTATTAATTTAGATTACCCTTTGATAACACCTAAAGACCCTTAGGGACCCTGAATTTCAGCATATGTTTTGTAATTTGTGATTAATTTTAAGAACAGTAATAGCTAACATTTGCTGAGCACTCTTATCTGTGTCAGACACTTTTTAAAGAGTTTTGTGTGCATTATTTTCTTTACCCTTTTTATTACTCTAAGGTAGACAATGTTAGAATGCTCATTTAAAAAGAAAACTGAAGGATTTAGGGCTTACGAAGATTTTAAGTAACTTACCCAGGGCCGGCAGCTAGTACAAGTAAGCAGACAGGAGGTAATGAAGTTTCCCCAAGTCCTTACTGTTAACCAGTACTTTGTATTCAAATACACTTTCAGAATATCTGTGGGGCAGGTTAGAAAGAGAGAGAATTTGTTAATTTTCTCAGCAAATATTTATTGAGCACCTTAATTATAGTGTGTTCAATGCATTCTTAAAAACTTTGACATGTTTAGGAAGAAAGATACAGATATATGTATATAGCACAGTGACAGAGGAATTTATGAGTGACTGAATTTATGGATAAGAGGTTCAAAAGAGAAGCTAGAGAAAGTTGAGATGGTTTCATAAACAAAAAGAGTGCTTCCCCAAAGAGATGGACTTTAGATTCTGAAGGATGGAAAGGGGATGCTGGGAGATGGAGAATGGAAAGACACCTCTGGGGCAAATGGCATGAGCAATGGCACAGGATTGAGAATGATCTTGGTGTTATTGCACTATCTGTGCCAGTATAACAAATTGCTTCAAAATGTAGTGACTTTAGACATTTGTTATCCCACACAATTGCTGTGGACCAGGAATTTAGGTGTGCCTTAATTGGATGATTCCGGTTCAAGGTTTCTCATCAAGTTCAGGGTTACAGTCATCTGAAGGCTTAGCTGGGGCTAGAGGATTTGCTTCCAAGGTGGTTCACTCAGGGCTGGAAAATTAGTGCTACTTGTTGGCAGGAGACCAGCATGGCACAGGCACCTCTCCATCAGGTTGCTTAAGTGTCCTTACAATATAGCAGCTTCCTGAAAGCAGCAGTTCTCAACTTGTGGGTTGCGACCCACAGGAACTGTATTAAAGGACTGCGACATTAGGAAGGTTGAGAATCACTGCTCCAGAGTGATGATCTAGAGAGAGAGCAGGGAGGAAGTTGTGATAACTGTTAGGACGTAGTCACACATTGTCACTTCTGCCATATTCTGATAGTTAAAAGTGAGTCACAAAGCCCAGCCCGCACTCAAGGGGAGAGGAATTAGGTTCTCCCTTTTAGAGGAAGATGTGTACAGAATTTGCTTATGTATTTTATTATTTTTTTGTGACCAAAACTTAATCCAAAAGTGTAATAATTATTTATAAAAACAAAATATATGACAAAGCAAGATTTAAGAAAATAGAAACACCTTTTTCCCTCTTTGCTCTGTTTTCAATGTTAAAAAATATTTTTTATCATTAATATTACTACTATTAGGCATTACTTAACCCTGGATCTTTCATATATAACATTAATACTTCCTGGATAACCTTTATTCATTTCTTCTCTACTGTGATTCTGGGTATCTAAACTCCTTATCTCCTTACTTAACCATTATTGAATAAACTGCTGGTAGCTTTGGGCTAGTTCACTAAACATTTATCAAGTGGCTACTCTTTGCCAGGTCTAGAACTAGCTTGGGCTTTAAAAGCTCATAGTGCTTGAACGCCCCTTCTCCTCCTCCCCACTCTGCCCGCTCTTCCCTTCTCCTCCTCTATCCCGTTTTCTTCCATTCTCTCCCCTTCAGTGTTAATTGAAATCCAGTGATGGCAAAAGCTCTTTTTCAAGCTGCTGACACTTACTTCTTTTAAATGGTTATTTCTGCCTCATGAAAGAGGGTCTTACTAATTTGAGACAAATCTTTATACTGTACTTTTAATTTTGCTTGATTGAGTTACCATCCATTGAGTTGCAGAACATTTTTCTTACTAAAGTATCACAAGAATGGAAAAGCAAGTACCCAACGTATGCAATATTAAAATGAAACCAATGGATAAACAGCTACTCCTTCACATGAGAGAAAAACAAAATTAAATTCAAGTGGGGGGAAGGAAGGAGAGGGGTGAGGGGAGGAGGGAGGGAGATTGGTGTGCTCTCACCTAATGTGCACAATGTAAGGGTATATAGCACATACCCTGGGTGAAGGGCTCAACTACAACTTGAACTTCTAACAAATACAGACGGTGCCACCTAATCATTTAAACCCTCATATTAATCTGAAATTTGAAAAAAAAAGAATTACCATCTACCCATCCACCTAGTCCTGAGAGTTGTAGTAGGCTAGTCTCTTTCTTACATCCCTCCTCCTGCATTCAGTCAGCAGCTTTTTATCAGTTTTGCTTCTTAATTATCACTGAAATCTCCCCTCTCCTCTGTCTCTACCATTGGGGCTTTTCTCTAGCTATTGACACCCTGTCCCTGGATTTGCTGCAGTGATTTTCTCCTAATTATGCTTTTGGCCTCCACCCTCCTTCTTCCTCTAATCCAGTGGTTCTCAACCTTCCTAATGCCGTGACCCTTTAATACAGTTCCTGTGGATTGTGACCCACAGGTTGAGAACCACTGCTCTAATCTGTTCTCTTCTTTTTTCTGTGTATATATTTTAAAATGAGCACAGTGGTCAAGATTCCATGGCATGGCTGAAGTTTGAGGGAGTGGTGAAGTATTTGCTTTCCTAGATCAGCTAGGATTCTTATAAAAGTTAGGACAGTGGAGAGACAGAAGGGTGGTGTTTGGGGATCAGTGTTTTGGATGCTGGCATTTGTAGTGATGTGTGGGATGTACTAGACACAGCAAGGTGAGACTGGTGTAACTCAGGCAGGAGCTGATTTAAGGCTAGACTAGAGTAGGAAGAGATGGGAACAGAAAGCCAGGAGATGCTATTCAAATAAAGACTGATAGGACTTGGTAACTGATATGTAAGGTTTCTAGCACAGGCAGCTAGAAAAATGGAGGCCACAGCATTAGGAAATTTGGGTAGAAGAACTATCCATATTGTAAGGCACGGAGCCTTTGTTTTAGGCATTTTAGGCATTCGATGACATGGGATTGGAAATTTGAGAAATTAGGCCATAGAATTAGCAATAGAGCTGTAATTAGCAACTTCATATTGGACTCTTCTGCCTTCATCAGCAGAAACAAAACAAAATACAAAGGTAACAACATCACCACTGTAGTCAGAGTAATTGCCTTGAAGGAATGTTGCAGTGTTCACGTTAAGGCATGCTATTAGAGTGGAATATCTAGATTTCTGAAATATAAAAGTAACAGGATTCTTTTGGAGACGTAGTGTAACCCTGCCTCGTATATGCACTATAGGTTCCTTCAACTTCAACCAGAGCTCTCTAAATTCATTGATTTCTAGTAGTTTCTTACTCGTTTACCTTTTCCACTCTTGGAGATCTTGTTCCTCTCTTTCACCTCTTTAAAAGGTAACCTTGTCTCCTTTCTTGAAATTAAGTTTGTACATTAGTTTAAACCATATAAAATGCCTGTTTTTAAGTCATAAATAGTTCACTATTTGACATTTCATATGACTCATATGAATACTCCATGGATTTCCTATTCGCTACTTTAAATTTTTTTTCTGTATTTTTTAGAGACTTGGATAAAATCAGAACCATTTTGGCTTGTTTCCTTTTCAAACTGGTCTACTTTTCCCATTCCCAAATATTCTCCTTCTTTTCTGAATTTCTGTTCATTCCTCAGTTCAGCCCACCAGGCTGTGCCTTCACCATTACACTAATTGAAAGCATTATCAGATTTGTCAGTGACCTCAGGTCCCCTGCCCAACAATTTTTGCTCAAGTGCTTTGTATTATTCAACACTGCTAGCTATTCCCTTCTCTGAAATTGTCAGATCCCTTCATCTTCTTGGACCTCCTTCTTCTCTGTTCTTTTTATACATTACTCTGGGAAGTACTTTAGGAAATTTTAGAGGATAAAATGGTAGGAAGAGACACAGTAGTTACTGTTGTGTGCAAGTAACAGCAAGAACATGCGAGTGGAGCACATGAGGTCCAGGCTCGGTCTAATCCTGCATCTGTCATTATTTTCTGTAAAAATTCATTTACCCAGGAGTCTTGGCTAATTTAATGAACAGAATTATTCAAAAGGATTGTTTGGGAACTCACCTATTTTAGGAATGACAGCATTATAATAATTGAAAAATACTTTATGTGTCTATAAATGACACTTATTTATGTTTTTTTGCAAGTCTTCATTTGTATGTATCCATGTTTCTTTTATTTGGTAAATTAGGAATCATTCAGGTTCAACACAGTCCTTTACATGAAAATGTGATTCTTTGTTCTTACCTTGTTCAAATTTTTAAGAAAGTATTTTTTCCTTAAATATATTATAGTTAGTTATCTTGTAAAGTTTTAATTCAGAGCCTTAATTTTGGACCTAAAATAGAATACTTTGTTTCTTTTTTAAAATGCAAATTAGGTGTTAAGTAGGTATAATTAGATCCTTAATTAGTACTGATTGAGCATATTATAATGTTCATGTAGATTTTATGCTATTGCCTGTGCCATTTTTGAATTTGTTAAGCAAACAAATCTTTCCTTGATATGTTTTCCTTGAAAGCATTTTCTTTTGTATACAGTCTTCTTACAAAAATGATAGTTTCAACTCTTTGCATGTGATACTTCTTCAATATGGAACATAATTATTTAAAATTATTTGGCTTCCAAAATATACTGCTATAAATGTAAATATTTTGAGACTAAACATTTTTTATTTATTTATTTATTTATTTTTTGAGACAGAGCCTTAAGCTGTTGCCCGGGGTAGAATGCTGTGGCATCACAGCTCACAGCAACCTCCAACTCCTGAGCTCAAGCCATTCTCCTGCCTCCGCCTCCCCAGTAGCTGGGACTATAGGCGCCTGCCACAATGCCCAACTATTTTTTGGTTGCAACTGTCGTTGTTGTTTGGTGGACCCGGGCTGGATTCGAACCTGCCAACTCAGGTGTTATGTAGCTGGAGCCTTAGCTGCTTGAGCCACAGGCGCCAAGCTAGCATTTTTAAAAAAAGAAAAAAACTTTCTTGTAGGCAAGTTAGGTATTAAGTAGGTATAATGGTCTCAAGAGATCTTCCTGTCTTAGCCTCCTAAAGTAAACCACCATGCTCAGTTGAGACTCAGCTTTTTACTAGAGTTAACCTTACCTCAAAACTTCTTTTATACTCACCATCCATTTTGTTTTAGCCTTTACATTATGTATTTTTTTTATTTACTAGAAAGATAATAAGTTAAACTAATTCACTTATTTATTTTTATTATTTTGGGGGGGGGTGTGTGTGTGTGTGTGTGTGTTTTGTTAAACTAATTTAAAAGTTGACAGCCAAACATAAACACTTTAAATCTCAAAATTTATTCCAGAAACTAAATGCTTTTTCCTAATTGCAATTGTGTGTGTGTTTTTCTGTTTTTGAGACAGAGTCTCAAGCTATCACCCTGAGAAGAGTGCTGTGGTATCACAGCTCACAGTAACCTAAAACTCTTGGACTTAAGTGATTCTCTTGCTTCAGCCTCTCAAGTAGCTGGGACTACAGGTGCCCGCCCCAGCGCCCAGCTATTTTTTTGTTTCAGTTGTCATTGTTGTTTCAGCTGGCCCCGGGCCAGGTTGGAACTCACCAGCCTCGGTGTATGTGGCTGGCACCCTACCCACTGAGCTATGGGCACTGCCTGCAATTGTATATGTATTAGCCTGTTTCCTGAATATAATTTATTTAGAAACTTTAATTCTGAATTTAGCTTGTTTTCAAATATTGTGCCTTCCACATGAATTTTTTTAGGTTGTTTCATTTATTTTACTGAAAAAAACATCTGAAGTTTGAAGCAAAACATTCCAAAAGTAAAGCTTAGCATCTGCTGCCTTGTGCTGTCGGTTCTATGTTAGTAATGGCGGTGGTGGTGATGATGATGGTGGTGATGACTCATAACAGCCCCAGCAGCTTCCTCATATTTGGAGCTGTTAGGAAATTCTCCCTCCAAAGAAATCTTAAGTCAGTTGAAGAAATAAACATATGCTACACATTTTAGAGAAAATAAAATTTAAATATCTGGCATAATGTGATGCAGAATATAGGTTCGCTATAAATATTTGTTGCTTATTTTTTTTTGATAGATAGGAGTGACAAAATTATTTAACACTAAGGCGTTTCAATTGTTGGTTGATAGATATACAGTTCTTAGTTTTCCTTTGTGTTCTAAAGGGACAAAATTAACTTTCAGTGAAAAGGCTTCCATTTCAGTAAAGAAATGAGAGCCATTTCAGTTTTAAAAAGAAAAATTAAATTAATGTTGTATTAAATGAGAATTTGCCATTTTCTAGAATTGAAAATTAGGAAATTTTTACTTGTTCTTATCTTGGTAGTTGCCTACATTATCATAATCATTATAGCAACAATTATTAACTATTACCTCTTATTATGTTTAGTCTCTTTTGTAAGTATAATAGTAGTTTAAGCTCATTGGCCTTGGAATGAAGATTTCTGAATTTATATTCTGGCTACCTTCCTAAATAACTGTGATCTTGAGCAAGTTGCTTAATTTCATGGAGTCTCAATTTTCTTGTCTTTAAAATGGATGAAATGATAGTATTTACCCTAAATTGTTGGTGTGACACCACAGACAGATGCTATGCTTTACGTGCATCTTACTAGCATTATATCTATTTAATAGATGAGGAAGGTGAGCCTCAGAATTTAAGTGACCTTTCAAGCCATTTAGACTTGTGTCAATTGCAAATAGCAGAAAACTTGTCTCTTGTGGCTTAAACTTACAGAGACTTACTTTTTTCTTACATAAGTATCTGGATATTGGTGGCTTCGTGGGTTGATTTAGCAGCTTGAAAACATCAGCGCTTCATGCTTCATTGTCAACATAGGGCCTGGTGCTTCTTGAGTCATGAGTGCTATTAGACTGGGGATTCGATAGCTTGCAGATCTGTGCTGAAGGGAAGAAGAGAATGGGGAGGGCAGAGTCAGCTTCTTTGTCCTCTTATCAGTTATGTTGCAGACTTCACTGGTTTATGTTTCATTGGTCAGACCTGTAGAGCATGGCTCTCTCCCTGACTGCAGGGAAGGCTCTGAGAGCCATTTAGCTTTTTATTTTGTGCGTGCTACATGGGAGAAGGGGATTTGGGAATAACTTGCATTATTTTTTGTTATTCCTAAAATCATAGGTATTATCTAGCCAGTGGACTCTGCCCTGAATGAGATCCAGGCCCTATTAAATGGCAAAACGGGGATTCTAACTGTGCTGTATCTCCCTTCGAAGGTCTGATTCTCTAATTCTGCCTCTCAAAGAATCAATACACCCACATTACAATATTTTGAATGAAAATTATCCGATATCTACATAGTTTTCTTTTTGAAATTTTGTATTTTTCGGAATAAAAGCAATTTACCTTTTCTGGCTGGCTATAGTTTGAAAGTATAGATTATGTGCTCTTCTCTTCAACTAAAGGTATAAGATACCACCAAAGATTAGTGACTAAATGCTCTTTGTATTAGAAATGACTAAGATATGTTTGTTTCAGGGAATTTCTGATAACATTTTTCAATCTTCTGTAGTGAAAAAACTATAATAATTAAAATAATGAGTTTTTGCTTCTTTCCATTCTAATTACTATGTTTTAACTCATGTTAAGTGAGTTTCTTCCATGCTCATTTCCTAAGGGGTGGTTATTCACTGATTTCATTTTCTGGAAAATAAAGTTATGTCACAATTCTTGGAAACTGCATATTTATTTTTTCTTTTGTTTTTGTAGAGATGGGGGTGGGGCGAAGAGTGAGTGAAATTAAGGTCATAATCCAAATTCTCTATTCAGTTCTAAAATATATAACAATAGTTTACTCTTATATTGTCTTTTCTGCATTTGAGGTAAATTACATTGAATTTTATAGAGAAAAAAGGATAAATAAAGAAATGTTTTGAGTTAGGCAAGAACTGCATTTTTCAGTCAAGGAGACTAAGACCTAGAGAAATAACGAGATTTATCTAAAGTCAGTAAGTTGATATCATGGTAGAGCTTGGCGTGCAACTTAACCCTGCATTGTGAGGATGAAATTCTAAGCAGTTTGTCCACTTAGGACAGAATCTTATCTTTCTACTTCTTTAAAAATATTTGAATGACAAGTTTAATCTGGTCTTTTTAGCAATTTGTCCTTTTTAATTCATGCTTCAGATTTCCTAATACTTTAAAATATTTGAAATATATAAGTAGCTCACGTGTAATTTTTTGGGGGGGAGGGGGAACAGAGTCTCACTTTGTCTACTCTTTGGTAGAGTGCTGTGGCGTGATAGCTCACAGCAACCTCAAATTCTTGGGCTCAAGCAATCCTCTTGCCTCAGTTTTTCATTTTTAGCAGAGATGGGGGTCTCACTCTTGCTTAGGCTGATGTCAAACTCATGAGCTCAAGCAATTCACCCAACTTGGCCTCCCAGAGTGCTAGGATTATAAGCATAAGCCACCACACCTGGCCCTCATATGTAATATTTTGATATGAGTTCAGCAATAAAAGGAATATTTTCTTTACTATGACTCTTTAAAATAGCAACTTAAACCTATCTTTCTATGCCCTGAACTTTGAATCTGAGTTTCATGTATTTGAAGTATGGACTTTTAATTTATCAATACTTGCATTTTTTTCCTTTAGCAGAAATTAAGGAATTTGTGTTAGTGATCAGATTATGATTTTATTTTATTTTTTATTAAATCATAACTGTGTACATTGTATGGAGTACAATGTTGTGATTTTATATACAATTTGGAATGCTTATATCAAACTAGTTAGTATAGCCTTCACTTCACTTAATTATTTGTTGTGTTAAGACATTTATACTCTACTCTTATTCTATGGTGTGTAATGCAAGGGTACATGTCAAATTATTATGATTTTAAAAATAGGAACTTTCTAATGAGTGGGAATATAAAATAGTGCAGCCATTTTGGAAAACAGTTTCATAGCAGTTCCTTCCAACTTACCATATGAGCCAATAGTTTCACTCCTGAGTGTATACCCAAGAGAAAAGAAGTCATATGTTCATTCAAAAACTTGTATACAAATCTTCATAGCAGCATTATTCATGAGAGCCAAAAGGTGGTGGAGGCAGTCTACCCGTCCGTTAGCTGATGAATTGATAAACAAAATGTGGTACAGTTGTCTCTTGAGACCCACAGGGATTGATTCCAGGACCCCTGCAAATACCAGAATTTCAGGAAGCTCAAGTCCCTTCTATCAAATGACATAGTTTTTGCATTTAATCTATGCATATTCTCTTGTATACTTTAAATCATCTCTAGACTACTTGTAATACCTAGTATAAATGCTATGTGAATAGTTGTTTTTATTTGTATTTTTTTGTATTAAACTTTTTTTAATATTTTTTATCCACAGATGTGGAGATTATGCATGTCGAGGACTGATATATATCCTATATATACTTGAATATTATTCAGGTATAAAAAGTAATTAAGTTATTGAGACATAGTACAACTTAGCTGAATCTTGAAAACATGCTAGGGGAGAGAAGCTGGTCATAAAGGACTATATGCTGCATGATTTTTGGATTTCATTGAAAATTATTGAGTATATAGAAATAGGAAGTAGATTAATGGTGGCATAGGGATGAGATGATGGGAGGCACTTAGGGAGTGATAGCTAAGATATTCTTTGGGGGGGTGATATAAATGTTAAAAGTTGTAATGGTAGGTGCAGAATTGCTGGGTGGCACCTGTGGCTCAGTGGGTAGGGCGCCGTCCCATATGCCCAGGTTGTGGGGTTCAAACTCAGCCCTGGCCAAACTACAACAAAAAAACAGCCAGGTGTTGTGGCAGGGGCCTGTAGTCCCAGCTACTTGCTGAGGCAGGAGAATCACCTAAGCCCAAGAGCTTGGAGGTTACTGTGAGCTATGATGCCATAGCACTCTACCCAGGGCGATACAGTGAGACTCTCTCTCAAAAATAAATAAATAAAAGTTGTAATGGTAGATGCAGAATTGTTTTTAGTGAATATACTAAAAGCCATTAAGTTGGTGAATTAAATGGCATATGAATTATATTTAAATTTTGAAACTTTTCTGCGTAAGAAAGACAGCGTGATAAGGTACTCAAGAAATCAGTTTCTGTCTATTCTGTTTTGTGCACATAAGCAAGTCATGCACTCTCTTTGATCTTGAGTCCCCATTGTCTGGTTGGCCTTTGATAGCCATTCCTACTCTAAAATCTATGATTTTAATTTTGGGGAGATGATCTAATTATAGCTGTCAACAAATGTGCATTTAGACACACTGATTCCTCTTATCCAATGGCTTCCCAAATTGCAGGCGTGCTGATTTAGTACTGGTCCTGCTGCCCTCCTTCCTCATGGCTTCCAAAGGAAAGTCCACTGTTTGTTTATATTAAAGGCGGCATTTTCCCAAAGTTATTGTACAGTGCAGTTCACCTCATTTCTTAGCCCAAACAATACAAGTGGTGCCACTGAGTCTACTGTCAAATAGCTTTCGTTATTTCTTTATAAAACATGCTAAGAGTAGCCCTTGTCACGGCAATGTTAGTTAGCGTATCTCAGTTAAGAGCCACAGACTTTTATTTATAGCAATGTATGTTTTGGATTTATAACATTTTATCTGTAAGAGACATAGTATATTATTTGCTTGGTTACTTTATAATTGTGATAGTTTCATGCCACCCACTGTAGGTTGTTCTGCAGTGGTTATTCTGACCACAAATTAAGGAGTTATTTTTCTGTGGTTCAGTAATGCATAAGGATTATATTGCAAGAGTTGCTGGAGCCTAAGTTCTATAAACAGTTTTTTTAGAAGAAGTCTTTGTCTGACAGACTGACTAGATTGTTGGTACTCAAAACATTAGAGGACAGAATTTAGATGAGTTAGACATAATTTGTTGATGATAAAATTATTAAACATTGTGCTATAAAATGTCAGGTAAGGAATTTACCATGTGCCATCTGTGTTGGTACATGACAGCAGTCTTTTCAGTGGGACAGAATTGCTAGAGAATGTCCTACACCTAGAACAGTGATTTTTTTTTTTTTTTTTAAGGCCTTTGGGAGACTTGGGCCAACTCAAGAATACAGTGAAAGCACACGGTCTAGGAAAATTTACACACATATGTTAACAGGAGTCATGTTAACAATTTTGCATTAGGGAGTTCACAGATTTTTCCCAGCGCACCTATTGACTTTTAGGTATCTACAAACTTAAGATTGCTAAGAGAAGCAGGGTAGATTTTATCTTCTGGAGTCACTATTGGTGATAATTTGTAGGTGGAGATATATGATTTTGTGGTGATGTATAAAGTATACAAGGTCTTGCTGAACTTGCTGGAATGTGGAGGTCAATGACATGTTATGCTCTGTAGGCATAGCATTGCGTCTGACTGGCTCTGTCGATTACTTCTATATTCCAGCATGTATATAAACACTCAGGAAATACTTGACGAATGAATGAAGGGTCCTTTACATCTGAGCACAATTTTAGTTTTCTTATTTACTTCTCACCTTGCTTAGACATAATTTGTTTTCCTTTTGTTGGAAATGACTGAGTTTTTTTTTACTCTTTCTTTTCCATTTCAAATATTACTTTAGTAATTAGAGAAAAGGCAAGATTTATAAAAAGTTTTTGTACTATTTCCAGTTATTTTGAAAGCCCACAGGATTTCTTGAATGTATTTTTAGTTAAAATTTTGGTTTTATAAGTAATGGGAATTTTGTTTTGTGAGATTTCTTATTAGATTTTTCAGCAATATCTCTATATGTTTTTAATAGTCCAAACCTTGGCTTAGTATTTTCTTTCTTCTTTGTAATTAAAATAGCTATCTAAGATTCCCAAATTATTTCTTCCTCTCTAGTGAATAACTTAAAAAGATAATCTAAGTCCTTCTCACATAAATGACTTTTTAAAAAAATAGGTTTAATATATCATCCTCAGTTTTTTTTGAGGAGATTAAATAAATTATAAATTATACTGTTAAATTGCTTTTTTGCAGGGGGGTACCACAACTAACAAGGGGAATTCTTAAATTGACTGGCTTATTATAGTAGACTGGCTCATAGTCTAAGGGACAAGAAGAATAATTCTCAAAGAGCTAATATTTCAGGATTATTTACTAGGATCCAGGCAAATGCTTTATGTGTATAACTCATTAACCCTTAGAATTGTATTGGACGCATACTATTATTATTTCCATTTTTAATGAAGGCAACTAAGGGCACAGAGAGGTTGAGTAACTTGTCCGAGTTCCCACGTTATTTACTACTTGTTAGAAATTCTCAGAGTCTAGATTCAGACATTTACAGTCTGGTTGCAGAGCCTGTGCTCTTAACCAGAGGCAGTGAAGGAAGGCTTCACAGAGAAAGTGACTACTGAATTGATTTTTAAAGAATGAATAAAAGTTTCCTAAGTAGAGAGAGGAAAGGAAGGCATCTATGTAGGTGTCTGACAGTCTGAAAGGGTATTTATGAGCAAGGTTAGAAGAGAAAGTTGCAGGGAATAAAACTAAGAAGCAATTAAGTTGCAATCAGATTGTGAATTGACTTGCATTCCATTCAGAGGGTCTGGACTCTGTATTATAAAATAGTGATTCTGTAATAGATCCAAAAGTTGATGCTAAACTGGTTGCCAGAATCAAGTAGGGAATTTATTTAAAAGGTAATTCCTAAGACCCATTCTAGGAGAGTCTGATTCAGAATGTCTGGGATGAAGGCCAGGAATCTAGGTGTTCTGATGTACAGGGCTGCTTGGAACTTCTGCTGTAAGCCTGTGAGAATTTAGCAGAGACTTAGAAGAAGGGCAAGATTTTGTTTAGAGTGGAAATGATGGAAATATTTTGGAGATTGGGAGACAGGAAGATTGATTCGGAGACCATTGTAAAAGTTTAGAAAAGAGATAATAAGATCTTAAATTAGGACTTTGGCACTGATGGAGGTATTTCACAGTACAAATTATCAGTAAATAAGAAGGAAAAGACATAGTGAAGAAATAAAGGATTATGTTAGGATTTATAAGCTAAGCGAATAGGTGAATAGTCATGCTTTACCTAAGAGAAAAGCAAAATCATTTTGCCATACTACTTTTTACTTACTTAAGTCTTATGTATTCAAGGTCATATTATACAAGAGTTAGAATTGACAGCTCTGTTCAAATGTGACCTGCCAGCTTCCTGGTTCAGCAGTAGCCACACATTTCCCTGTAATGCAGTCTTCCACTTGAGAAAACCCACCCTCTACTCCTTCACCCAAAGCCAGATGGTATCCATCTCCTAGCCGAAGCCACAGGCATTGACCTCCACTTTGATTATCCAGCTCGACACAGAGTGGTACAAAGATTCCATATGAGAAAGCATGTCATTCATGCATAGCACATGTTGTTTGCTGATATTGAATGTCTGTGACGTTTCCTGCTCACAGTAGCACCTGTAACTATCCTGTGCCACCTAAGCATGTCTGTGGGCAGCCATGGTCTGTGGGCAGCCATGGTCTATGGGCAGCCGTGTTGAAACTATTTGGTCTTTTCCACCTGGCAACACAAGCTGATTAGACCACAGTAGACAACACAAGCTAAGACCAGTCCACGTTCCATCCCCTGGAATTGGCAACAAGAGAAAGAGAATTCGTTTCTTCACATATCTGGGACTTTCACTTGTAAATTTCAGGGCTTTGAGTAGCCACATTATATGCCATGCAAACTGGAGAACAGGAGAGTTCTAGAGAGAACAATTACACAGGCATGGGAAGAAGGAAGGAGGGAGGGAGAGGGAGGAAACATGAGAATGTGACAGTATCACTGGCTGTGTCCCTTATGGCTTCTCGGTTTTACAGGGAGCCAAGAGTCAGTATCCACACAGCAATACTTCCTGCTTTCATTCTCTCTTTTGCCTGTTGTCAAAAGATATGCTACCAGGATGTGCTATCAGCTATACCACGCCTGCCATTTTTGAAAAGTATTTGACTGTAGGACAATATACTTGGACCTAATGATTTGAAGTGCCAGTCGAGCCTTCTTATTTTCAGTCCAGCTTAGGCATTTAGATTGAACAGAATTAACATTTTAGAGGGGGAAGCATTGTGGTATGCTTTCCAAGACAAATTTTTAAATATAGGTATACATCCAGTATATCTCTAAACACTTAATTTACTTTTTTTTTTACTGTTTTTTCCTTGCCTCTTTTCAAATGATTCTTGTCAATTTTTGTAGCCAGTTTATGAACATAGAGAAAATGAGACTTATTTAGGATTCAAGATTGCTTTTAAATGCATGTATGTAATTACTCAGCAATTTTAAAAAGGGTATGTATACATGGGGGTCAAAGAATCATAAATGTATACACTCAGAATAGAAAATTTTAAAATGTAAAAAAACCTATACTTTGGGATAGTCAGCCAGAATATTCCTAATAAGAATAAAGTGAATAGAAAATATTTATTATCATGAGAAAATATTGTTCACATTTCTATATGAATGTGCTAATTGTGCACTTTTTATGAATGACAGAAGCCCTAAAGCCACACAAACTGCAGACTATGAAATAAATTCACAAGAATTACAGTACTTTTTAAAGTATACTGTGCGTGTGTATGTATATATACATACATACACACACACATACGTTATTATACATATGAGCCAAACCTTGCAGAGCAGGATAAGATAGGTTTTATATTAAGTGTCACACCTCTTGCAAAGAGCCAAACCTCCTTGCAGGGCAGAATGTAAGTGTCACAGCTCTTACAAAGAGCCAAACCTCCTTACAGAGCAGGATGCAAGTGTTACAGCTCTTCCTCTTCTGCTCTCTTTCTCTCTCAGCGGTCTGCAGCAATCTGCTAAGGTCTTTGCTCTCCTGCTCTCTCTTCCTCGAAGGTCAGGGACAATCTGCTGAATTTTCTTCTGCTCTATTTCCCCTTAGGATCCGCGATGATCTGCCTCTAGGCTCTCTGCTCAGGGGTTTATATAGGGGTAGTTGGCCAGTGAGCTGAAAGCTGAGCTGATTGGTCTATTTTCTCCTAAAAACAGACCAATCAAGAGCAGGATTGAAAATGGACCAATCAGGGATGCACTGGAAGAATCGCTAGTGTTTTCCCCTGATTGGCCGGTATTTTTTGTTACTGGAGCCTCCAGTCGGAGGGGAAAGCTCACCCTTTGGCTCCAGCCTGCCGGTTTCTGTGCCAGCTGCTGCCAAGGCAGAGCTGGCAGGTCCTCTAGCGCAGCTCTACTGGAGCCTCTGGTGGGGGAGAGAAGCTCCCCTGCTTGCTCCAGCCTGCTGGTTCCTTTGCCGACTGCTGCCGCCCAGACAGAAATGGCAGGTTCCCCAGCCCTGCTCCGCTGAGCTGGCTGGGGCGCCACTTTTCCAGTATCATGGCCACCCTATATAGGGTGGAATTTGCATATGAACTTTATGGCCACCCTGTTTAGTACATATGAACAACTCTGCTAATTTTTCATGTACTTTTTTCACACTTTTCTAAATTCTATTATTTTTTCTTTGACTCATGAACTATATAGGAATATATTTAAAATTTCTAAACAAATGAGACTTTTAATTATTGATTTCTAATATGATTGTATTAAGGTTACAGAAAGTGACTCCGATATTTGAAATTTGTTAAAAGCTTCCATTTTTGACCAGCATTTGGTCAATTTACGTGAGTGTTCCATTTATAAAACCACTGTGATAGTGGATTTGTCTTTTTCTGCTAATAATCCTTTTCGTTTTGCTTTATATGTATTGAGGCTGGCTATTTTACTACTTTCATATAAGTTTAGAATTTCTATATTCTAGGTAGCTTTCTTCTTTTTAATTATGTAATGACCCTTTATATCTATAATCACGTTAAAAAAAAGCCCAAGTTTTGCAAAACCCTTCTTTGGTGCTGTATTTACTTTATGAGTTCTAGTTTTCTTTTATTTTTCTGCCTTTCTATCATCAATTTAAACTGCTGACTCAATGATATAATTAAAGAAAATGTTTTTGGTATTTTAGCCACCATGTTTATTTCTTTTTAGCAGAAGCTTTTGTCAGTTTACTCATTGTAACAAACTGCTAGATATGGAAATCTGTTACTTTTTTAATTTGGTTATGATCAAGATTATTCTTGAATATTTGTATGTGTGCAGGTTCAGACTTTGAAGAATAAATTAAATAAGAATTTTTTAATAAATTCTTTCTTGGTATTGAAAGTCTATTGACAATACTATACATTCTGAAAGTTATTGAAGCAATGGGCATTTTTTTCTTTTTGCACTCTTTTATTTGCTTAAAGCATCTACCTTCAAAGCAGTTGTTTTTCATTAATTAACTTCTTTGCATTCTGAGAATCATTGCAGTTATAATTAACATGAAAGATAAAATTCATAAGCATGAAACTAACTATGGCTGTGTAGAGATGAGGATTTATGAAAGCAATTAAATAAAGCATTTTACTATTTGACTCCTACTAGACTGAATATAGTCAGCAACAACCTGTTCTTCAAAAAGGATAAAAGGATGCACCTTAAGCATATTATAATACACAATATATTATCATTTATGAGGCTACTGTGGGTATATGGTTTGATTCTATGCCAGACCTTCATAGCAGTGACTTCTTTCCTTTCCTAAGTGTGAGAATAAGGATAATACTACTTAACAAGTTGTTATAGATGCTTTCATAGGAATATTAATGAGACAGTATAGTGTAATACTTATAACAAGAGCCGAAGTCATATTGCCTAGGTTTGCTTATTTAACAGTGTTATCTTGAGCAAATTATTTAAAGCTGTATCCTTCAATTTCTTCACTGTAAAAATAATAGTGCTTCAAGTAAATCACTTAGCAGACTATCTGGCCCTAAAATAGCAAGCAGTTAATTGATGTTTGCTAATGTTCCCCCCCCCCCCACAAATAATTATTAGGCTGTAGATTGATTAAGATTGGGAAAAACAAATCATATACATTTTTGAAAGTTGCAATATTAATAGGTATGTGTATATTACATGTAGCTATGTCACATATAAAGCATCCATAACACTTGATTTCATCTGTTTACTAGGCAGCACTAAAAATAGCCTCTGAGGAAATGGGATATCCTCATGGATTCATGAATTGGTGCTCTTGGTCATCTGTAAGAATTTTGTTGCAGTCATGAGTATAGCAGTTCCTACGCTGTTGAAGTAGAGGTGGTGGTTGTGATGTTACTTGTGGTTGTAGGGTTGTGATAGTGTGTCACAGTAGCAATAAAGGCTAATGCTTATGGGTAATGTTTATTGAATGGTTAGGCAGTGCCAGATCCTCTTATAGGTGTCTTGCATGGATTAACATTTTATCCTTATAGTAACCAGTGAAGTAGATGCTATTATTATCTCAATAATTGTTTTTTGAATAAAGAAATGGATGGACATCTTGTTTATAGATGAGAAAATTAAGACACTGGAGGATTATATAAAATCACATGGCTACTAATTGGTAGAACCAGAATTTGAACACAGACTAATTACAAAACACATAGACTTAAATACATATGACATGTGTGTATGTAGCCAGGATGTTTTTGGCTAAAAGAGATGACATTTCAGGCTCAATGCTGGTAGTACAGTGGTTATGGCACCAGCCACATACACTGAGGGTGGCGGATTTGAACCCAGCTTGGGCCAAATGAACAACTGCAACAAAAAAAATAGCCGAGCATTGTGGTGGGTGCCTGTAGTCCCAGGTGCTTGGGAAGCTGAGGCAAGAGAATTGCTTAAGCCCAAAAGTTGAAGGTTGCTGTGAGCTGTGATGCCACAGCACTCTACCCAGGGCGATATAGTAAGACTGTATCTCAAAAAAGGAAAAGAAAAGAAATGACATTTCATTTAGTACTTGACCTTGTACCTTGCTCTAGGTAGGTCTTTTTGGCCAGTGTCATGCAAACCATTTTAAGCCAATGGAAGCTATCTGTCCCTAGTCTCAGTTGTCTTAGAATTCCATTTAATCTCCGGCTTGGGTTCTTTATTGTTGTACCCCATTATCTAGGAAAGTAGGCATAGAGGTAGATATATATGTGGGTGAGTCAATATGATATTTATACATACACGTACACATATAGGCCACTGCCAGCCCTGCTGATGCCTCACACCCGCTTCCCTGGATTTGCTGCCTTAACTGCTTTCTGGCCCCACACCAACAATCTCTGTTGAGTAAAGGTTTACTTTACTGTAGTTCCCTACTTTGAGCCAATCCTGATTTCTCTCTGTGCTCCAAACGAGCCTCTAAAAAAAGTTACATAACTGGCCATAAAAGAAATGTGACAGAAAAGAGAAACCAAAAGAAAAATAATTCAGTCAGTAACTTTATTGATATCAAACTGATGGTGACTTTTCTGTTTTGCCTTATTTGTATTTTAACTCAAAAGTCCTTTACTCACATGAGCTGGGTAAGAGTAGTTTCATCTAGTGACTTTCAGTTCTCACTTGACCTGTCATGTGCACATGGATACAACGGCTGGCTGCAGGGACAAGTGTGGAGCATTCTTCCGCCTTCACTTCCTAGGCTCTTTAGCCCCCATTGAGCTGCGAACAGTGGCTGAGGACAAAAGCTGTATACACTGTACAAACAGAGCACCAAAGCAGCAGTACACTGAGTCATTCTTCACTCTGTGTGAGAACTGAGGGGGACTCTATTCATTTCCTTTGTGCTGGTGTCTGTCAACAGCGCTGTTTGAGGCAAGGCCTATTGTGCTGGCCAGTGTTTCTTATTGACCTAAGTCTGTGCCTGCTATGTTCCCAGGGTCGAAGTTGCGAGTGAGAGAATGTTTGGAAAGGGGTAATCATAGGCTAAATACATTTTGCTGCATTGTCATCTGACCTATTAAATCTAAACTGTGGTCCACGTTAATGCAAACAGGTAATTATATAGTCACAGCTGCAGCTATTGACATCTGGTTACTGCCCCCATGGAAAAAAAATATGTGTTTTTGTCCTGTGTTTAGGTTCTTATATGCTGGACTTTAATGATTTTTAACTGAAGAAAATCATAGATTAGGAAGACCGAAAGATCAACAAGATAGATACTTTAAAATAGCCTCTGCCACCGATGTTTGCATATGTTGTTGTTTTTTTGATAACCCAGTGAGTGCTTTTCTATGACTCCAGCATGAATAGTCTTGAATAATCTTGATTCAGCTTTAGCCTTTAAGTAATGTAAGGTAACAATAATTTTATGTTTGTATCCTGTACAAGCACATCATCATAGTAGGTCACTTTGAAAGGGGTGCCTCTCATAACTTAACCTTGCTTGCCTATGGCTTCCATTGTATTTCACTGCTGTGCTCCCCCAGTGCAGAATGGTATTTGCAAGAGATCTTCATTCCCCAGTCATGGCAAGTACATCAGAGTGAATTGAGGCTTATATCTATCAATGATGTTAATAAAGTCTATCCTTTTTAGTTTCTTTCAGTAATCTAAAGAGCAAAAGTTAAGAATAAATTAGTCCTAGTATATCACATCCTCAATGTCCCATAGAGAAGAACCATTTTTATATTAGTAAAAAAAAAAATGTTTAGAAATGTATTCCAACTAACTTTGAAAATCCATTTACTACTTGAGTACTCTGCATTTTCATTCACCTCCACAATTCAGTATTTAACAATATTTATTAAAAGCCTAGGTGATGATAGATTCTGTTGAGGTATTAGTACAATTTAAAAATAAAAATCTATTGTATTGCTTTTTCTAGTCACATTGTCACTAGTGGTATTGTGAAGTATATTGGGGTGGAATTGATACAGAATATAGAGAGAAACATTTTACGACCTTGTAACTTCCAAATTTTTCTAATATTTTGACACTTTCTATCTTTTGAATGTTTGAATAAAGTGTCTTCTTCCAGTAGATAGTTAAAAATCCTATTGGGGCCTTGATGAATAAACACCTAGGGTGCTTACTAACTTGGGTTATCCTGCCTTTTGAACCAGAGTTCTGGAAGCAGGCTCAGCTCCATGCCCTTGGCCTTGCACTTCTCAGAGTGAGCTAGAGCTAGATGCACTGGGCTCTTAGAGCGTGTGGTGGTTATTCAAAGGATGGCAATTCAGCAGTACCTCCTGCATCCTGGGTGCTGGAGATACAGTAATGAATAATATAAAACTCTTACCCTCTGGGAACTCAGGTTAAATATCTATTTTTTAAAACCATCCTCACTATAAGCACAATTTTGAAAAAAAGGCACAGTGATTGAATTTAATACAGTAAATAATATTGTAAAACATGAAATGCTAAGTATGTTCTGCCTGTGAAAGTGTGGACTAGTAATGAAGAACTGTTCCTTCCACTTTAAAAATAAATTTCACATTAATGTTTCTAAGTAAAGTTGGCATCTTCTATATAGAATAGGATGTGGAGTTAATATTTACTCAAATAGCATGCTAGTCACTATTCTAATCTTTAGATATGAAAACTATTTTCAAATTCTTATAGTGAAATCTTCTTTCACTGAAATACCTACTTTGATTTTTCAGTGCTGCCTTTCACATACAACATTTTTTTGACAGATACCAAGTATAGTCACTTCAAAGGCTTTTCATATTTGTAAGAAATAACAAACCATATGCTATCTTGCTGAAGCCCTGATTTGGAAAGAACATGGCTCTTGGCCAGCAATTAATTAAGCCACTCTTTTGTTTTGGCCACATCGTGGTGTTGTATAGGTGTGAGATTTTCTGTCTTCACCAGATAGGAATATTTCTGTGTATCCATGATAGTTTTAGGAAAAGTAGGCAATTTTGGTTATTTCCTACAAAGTAATAGGAGTTATAAGAACAGACAATTAAAGCCCGAGAAGAATGGAGAAAAAGCTTTTGTGATAAAATGAGAGTATGAATTTGGTACTTGGATAGCTGACAAGTGATTCTTATCACTTTAGTCCATTGAAAATTGCATCAGTGTTAACAGGAAGTTGGAAGCTGAACATCTGTAGCAGGTGTCTGTTGTTAGGGAATACAGAATGAGTAAAGATTACTTATTTATGGGCTATGTATAGTGGGATACCCTATTGTCAGAAAGAGAAAATAATTAGCCTGACTAATCGATTTCTTGGATTTCTCCTGAATTCTAATTTAGATATTCTTAAATTATCTTCGAATAGAGCTCTTCTCTGATAACAGATTGTAGCTCAATTAGGATACTCAGTGTTCTCTCATCATGCAACTTCACTTTCTTCTCATTAGAGTAGAATTAACTTTTTATTCAGGATATAGTAGTTAAACAGAGTTATGGGCCTTGGGTCTAAAGATTGCAATCAGGGAAGGCTGGTCTCAACAGAGAGCTTCCTTTCACCCATTTTGACCATTGTCACTGCTTCCCCTCATTCATCCTCATTGCTGTTGATCTTAGCAAGAAACCCAGAGACACTATTGCCTTGCTTACAAATAAGGTTTTATGTTTGATCTTTTCATTTTGTAAAAGATAAAGCACCTAAATCTTAAAAGGGTGCTTTCTTTTTTTAATGAACAGCAGAGGCTCTGGGAATTTCAAAAGCTCTATAATGTTTTGTTCTTATGGTAAAAAGGATTCACAACAGACATTGGGATCCAAATACTTGTTTTCTTTTTCTTTTAATGGAAAATTATTTCCCTAAGATTAAGCATGATTAAAATTCTTTTGCACATTTCTCCAAACTCTAACTAATAAAACCAAACCACACATATATTTTGGAGGGTTTCCTGAATGCTAGCCTTAGCAATTGAGCTTCTCTTTCTTTTGTACATGTAAGTGCTGGTCTGTAAGTATCTACACGTACCCACCTACACTCTCCCTGTTGTACATTGGGACAATTGGGTACATATCTTTATCTTTGGAAAAAGTGAAAACATATGGAAGTGGTTTGTACATAATTGTGGGTGGGTGCATAGAGGGTTAATCATCCCACACTCTCAGTGGCTTCATTAGGCTCTGGCACAGAGCCAGGATCAGTAGAAAGTGGGTCTGCCTGGGACAACTGCAAAAAGCAGTGGCTTTCAGCATCTTGGCAAGGTCTGGAGCCTTTAGCAGCAGTCTGTGCCTGTGCCTACCTGTTGTGGGAAAGTGAGAGGCTGTCCAGGCAAGGGACAAAGCAGCCAGGCATTTTCCCATCCAGCTTTCCTATTGTATTTGTTTGTAAAAGGAGGCAAAAGTACCTGTCATCTAGCATGACTTCTATGGAGATTCACTGCACAGTGCTTGGCTTCATGGGGGTGGGGGGGACCTTAAGCCCACTAAGGAAAGCTCCACGTGGTCTCTCTGGCACTACACGCTGTGGAAAGCAGTTTTCCCTGTAAAACGGGATGTTGTCAGGATTCGAGGTTTGGGAATGATCCATGGAAGATTCGGCAGAATTGAGGAGACGTTTCAGTCAGTCACTGTGCTGCCTCTGTGCTTTTCCTAAACAAGAAAAGCACTATAGTTTTATTACTGCTTTATTGATAAAATTAATATTGGTTCATAAGATTATAAGCCTTTGAAATAAAACATTGTTATAGATGTATTACTTTTTAAACCATGTGTACTGGTTTTGTGAAGTATGCAAATCAGAAAGGCTTAGGATTATAATCTAATATTTTACTTGTCTTATTTGCTAAAATAAATATATTTGCTATTCAGATAGTTCATGACACAGATTTCTAGAACTAGGACTTCTGTGGTAATCCTTCATCTAAAAAATTCATGTTATAAATGTGCTTGAAGTTCTATTTGCTGAGCAGTTTTTCTGTGTAAAATTATTTCAGATAGGCAAACCATTTTGCATTAGAAGTCTCCATTTTTTCCTTATACCACCTATTTAAAGTTGTAGTGTTTAAACTTCAGAATGAAACCTAACTTCTTAAAAACTGCACATACATACAACAATGACAACAACAACAAAATATATATGTATATATATTTTTTGCAGTTTCTTAGCTGGGCCTGGGTTTGAACCCGCCACCCTCGGCATATGGGGCCAGTGCCCTACTCCTTGAGCCACAGGCACTGCCCAAATCTTTTAGTTCTGAGGAAGAGCTTCATTATTCTTTTATTTAGAAAAGCCAATTTTTTCTGTAACTACTAAAAATAGGTAGAAAACCTCTCTCTGGGAATGAAAATCTGAATTTTTTTTCATATTTTATAATCTTTGTATAACAAAGATCTCCAGCTATCAGCTTGTTGGACCTGTTCTTTGAAGCATTACTTAATATAGCACTACTTTACTTTCATAAGAAAATTAATAATAGGATTTTAGAGCCGATTTACTGCTATTATTAAAGTCACTTAACAATAGAATGTCATTAGTTCAGTAATCTTTGCTGCAGTTAAAATAACATAGCTCCTGTACACATTAATGCTTTATAAGCTCACAGTGTGAAAGAGGGAAGAATTTTATCTTAAAATGTTGTTTAGTTCCAGCTGTGTGTATGTACACACACACACATACATAGTGCATATAGTTATTGATTATACTACTCATTTATTTTGTCATGTATCCATAGACAATATTGTATTATTTATTTAACTCATATATCCTCTCAAATGAGATTGTAACCTCAAGTCTATGTTTAAGGCAGTGTTGGTTATAAGACGCAGAGTGAACTCTTATTAATGTCAGTTGTATACGTTGTTTGATTCAAGTGAATTGAGCAAATCCAGACTGGTTTTGGTGTATTTGGGGGTTAAATTTGAAATATTTTTTATAAGATCTAAGAAAAATTCACACTGACTTTTCATACCAACACAATGCAGTGTTTGTAGTGTTGAGCCCATATGATATTAGTTAGTAGTTTAGCTGCATGGGCAGAGTAATAACAGGTTCACAAAATCATTTTGTCTTGATATATGCCACTGGCAAAGTCTCAGACCTTCCTTTTTGCATTAAAGAAAAACTCAACAGAATCAATTAATAACTTTTTTTTGTAAATATCTTTAAATTTTTCTTGATGTACCAGACAAGATCCATAATAAGAATTATTTTTTAGATCAGGCATGATGGCTCATTGGCTCATACCTGTAATCCTAGCTCTTTGGAAGACCAAGGGGAAGGATCACTTGAAGCCAGGGGTTCAAGATAAGTTTGGGCATTAAATAATAGCAATACCACATTGTTAGAAATAATTAAAAAAATAGCTGTTTGTGTTGGCACATACCTGTAGTCCCACCTAGTTAGGAGGCCAAGGCAGGAGGATCACCTGAACCCAGGAGTTTGAGGTTGCAGGCAGCTACGATGATGCCATTGCACCCTAGCTTGGGCATCAGAGTAGGAGTCTGTCTCAAAAAAATATATATTACTTTTTCAATACCCCTGAGTTTCTCTGTTTCTCACCATTCTCTTCTTCACTCAGGAATCCCATGTTATATTATTCTATCTATTTGGGGAAGATTTTCAAAAACAATAATAACATTTTTCTTTCAACCCTTACTTTAGAAAACATTATAAAAGATAAAGAGATTGTAATACAATTTCTTTATGAAATGAAAGAAGCCCGTCACAAAAGACCATACATTGCATGATTCCAATGATATGAAAAGTCTGGAATAGAAGAATCCATAGAGGTAGAAAGTAGATTAATCATCACCAAGGACTAGGAATGGGGTGATAGAGAGTGACTGCTAATGGGTACAGGGTTTGGGGGATGATGAAAATGTTCAAAATTGGATTGTAGTAAAAACTACAAAACTCTGAGAATGTACTAAAAATCACTGAATTGTACACTTCAGATTGGTAAATTTTATGATATGTGAATTATATCTCTATAAAGCTATTTAAAAAGTTTTAGTAATGGAAAGTATTATAGATTTTTTACATGCTATCAATTTTTTATGCTTATCGTTAATCTCTCCTAAAGTATTACACTTTAGTGTAGTAAATATAAATTATATGTGGACTCAGTCACTAACTTAGCTTCATTATAATAGCATATGACACATGTAACATGTGAACCTGGATTGCCCTAAAAGACATTTGCATCTTCTTGGACCTCATTATCAGCAGTGTTAAAATGCATTTGTTCAGCATAGATTTGTGGATGTTTTAGTGTATACCAGGTACTGTCTCATATGTTAATCATCTAGAGATAGCCAGATTATATTTCTTGCCTTCTGGGGTCTCTCATTAGTGGAATGGACAGACAGAAATAAAAGCACACCAAAAAATGGGGCAATATGATACACGTTCTCATAAAGGTACAACCATTTTTTTTTTGGTAGTAGTTTAGACTTTGGGGGATGGGGAAAGTATAGTGCTCTACCTCAAAATATTAGTGAAGGTTCTTCTAGAATGGGACTTTTGGTATAGGTTTGAGAAAAAAAGAGAATGTACCATGAAGATAAAGGCCTTCTAAATAAAGGGAATGAATACCTTATACCAAGGCCCGGGGGGAGAAGAACAAACAAGTATAGACCGTTCAAGAGCTGCAGGTGGCTCTGGTCAAGTCATGTGGTGGGTGCAGTAGTGGGAGATGACACTGACGAGCCAGACCCCAGAGGTGCCAGGAAGAAGGGGCTGATAGGCTTTTCTAAATTTGTTAATAAACAGTTTGGAGAGAATTGTTCATTTATTGTTTAATCTGGTTAATTTTATAATCACCCAATGTAGGTGTAGAAAATGAATTAAGAAATATTTAGTCCAGCCTTTCATTTCTTAGATGTGGGAACTAATGTTCAGAGAATTTTGTCCAAAAAGCTAGAACTCTTGAGTCTCATTCCAATAGCTTTGGCCCTATATTGCTTGCCTTTGGAAAATTCAAGGCTAAAGGGTTTAGTGTAATGTAATAGCACTCAATAAATGTTAGTTATTCTTAATCATCAGAACATTTCTGACTCATTAAGAAGTACTGAAAAATTGTCATCTTTACCCATAGGATAAATGTTTCAACCAAAACTTTTGTTTTGAAATTTGATTAGAATCATGGATTTATATGTGATTTGGAGTAGTTTCTTATATAGCGAAGATAACTAGCACAGATTTTAATGCCTGAAAGTGGAATACTGCTATAAAAATAACCTAAAAATGTGACTTTGGCTTCTCTCCAAGCAGTGGATGGAAGCTGAAAGAATATTGAACTATTAGCAGAAGGGTATTGAGGAGACTGTTAGTGTATTATTGGAAGCTGAAGAAAAGCATATTCTTACTATATTGTCAAGGAAAGTTTGGCAGCATCCTCACCTGCAATAATATGGAAAATAGAAACTGTACCTAATGAACCGAGGGTCTACCTAAGGAGATTTCCAGGCAGAAGTTAAAGGTACTACTTGGCTGCTTCTACCTGCCTCTACCTCTAAATAAAATGAATAGAGAAGAGAAATGGGCTAAAATACAAGATGTTAAATATAAAGCAGCCAGGACTTGGTAGATGCAGAAATAAACGTATTTTCTCGTTCTTAGCTGAGCAAGGTAACTCATGCCTATAATCTTAGTATTTTAGAAAGCAAGGGGGAAGGATTGCTTGAAGCCAGTAGTATGAAACCACTCTGAACAGCAGTGAGACCCATCTTTACAAAAAATAGAAAAATTAGCACAGTAGAGTGGCACGTGCCTATAGTCCTGGCAGGAGAATTGCTTGAGCCCGGGCATTTGAGGTTGCAGTGAGCTATGATGATACCAATACACTCTAGCCTGAGCAACAGAACAAGACCTTGTCTCAAAAGTATGTGTATGTATTTTCCCATTCTCAGCCTAGATTCATTGTTCTGGATGGCAGATAATTCTAAAATTAGGCAACAGCTTGTGGGCAAAGATGAAACGCAAGGGTGCAGTCAGGAAAACATGGCCTGCAGATGAAGTCAAAATCTCAGAATGACTTAAAGTGGTGCCTTATATATATTCTTTCAAACAGACAAAAGGCCTTCTAAAGATCTTAAGAGTGTACATCAGAAACTTTCTTTTTAACTTAATTTTTATTAAATCATAACTGCATACATTTATGGCATATAACGTGACGATTTGATGAACAATTTGGAATGCTTAAATCAAACTGATTTACCTAACTATCACCCAACTTAACTTATTTTTTTGTGGTAATTGGTATAATATACTTTTGTTTTGAATTGTACTCTTGCATTATGCATGTTAGGTGAGATCCCATCAAATCCCCTCCCTCCACGCACCCTCAGCTTTTTTCTCTCCCCCCTTCTTTCTGGACTATATTTGTGTGTTATCATTCGTGTGAATGGATAAGTGATTATATATTGGTTTCATAATAGTATTGAGTACATTGGAAACTTTTCTTTCTATTCTGAGATACTTTACTAAGAAGAATATGTTCTAGCTCCATCCAGGTAAACATAAAAAAAGATGTAAAATCTCCATCTTTTGTGGCTGCATAGTATTCCATAGTATACATATACCACAACTTGTTAATCCATTAATGGGTTGATAGGCATTTGGATTGCTTCTATGACTTGGCAATTATGAATTAGGCTACAATAAACATTCTGGTGCAAATGTCTTTGTTGTAACATGATTTTTGTTCTTGTAGGTAGATGCCTAGTAATAGATTTGCAGGATCAAATAAATGGTGGGTCAACTTTAAGATCCTTGAGGATTCTCCATAATTCTTTCCAAAAAGGCTGTATTAGTTTACAATCCCACCAGTAGTATAGAAGTGTTGTCTTCTCTCCACATCCATCCATGCCAATATCTTTACTTTGAAGATTTTGTGATGCTGGCTAATCTTACTGGAGTTAGGTGATATCTCGAAGTGGTTTTGATTTGCATTTCTCTAATGAATAAAGATGATGAGCATTTTTTCATGTGTTTGTTGACCATTTGGCTATCATCATCAGAGAAGTTTCTGTTCAAGTCTCTTGCCCACAAAGAAATGGAGTTGTTTGTTCTATTCTTGTTGATTAATTTGAGTTCTCTGTAGATGCTAGTTAACAGAACTTTGTTGGACTCATAACCTGCAAAAATCTCTCATTCTGAAGGCTGTATGTTTGCTTTACTTGCAGTGCCCTTAGCTGTGCAGAAGCTTTTTAGCTTCATCAGATCCCAGTAATATATTTTTGGTGTTGCTTCAATTGCCAGAAGGATCTTTCTCATAAAATATTTTCCCATGCCAATATCTTCAAGTGTTTTCCTGCATTCTCTTCTAGTATTTTTGTAGTTTTATGTCTTAAGTTTAAATCTTTTATCCAGTGAGAATCAATTTTTGTTAAAGGTGAAAGGTGAGGGTCCAGTTTCAATTGTTTACAGGTTGCTAGCCAGTTTTTCTAGCACCATTTGTTAAATAGAGAATCTTTTCCCCAATTTATGTTTTTGTTAGGCTTGTCAACAATCAAATAATGATATGTGGCAGGGTTCATCTCTAGATTTTCTATTCTATTCCATGTATCTACATCTCTGTTTTTGTGCCAATACCATGCTGTTTTGATCATTATAGATTTGTAGTATAACCTGAAGTCTGGTAATGTTATGCCTCCTGATTTCTTTTTATTTCTAAGTAATATATTGGCTACTTGTGGTTTTTTTTTCTGAGTCTATATCAATCAAAGTACTATTTTTTTCAAGTTCTTTAAAGTATGATATTGCTGCTTTGATAGGGATTGCATTAGATTTATAGATTTCTTTGGGTAGTATAGACATTTTAACAATGTTGATTCTTCCCAGGCATGAGCATAGTATGTTTTTCCATTTGTTAACATGGTCAGCTATTTCTTTTCTCAGGGTTTCATAATTCTCATTATAGACATGTATCATGTCCTTTGTTAGATAAATTCCCAAGTATTTAATCTTCTTTGGCACTACTGAAAAAGGAATAGAGAGAGTCCTTGACTTTCTTTTCAGCTTCACTACTGTTGGTATATATTGTGTACTGGTTTTTTGAAGGATCAAAAAGCTACTGATTTGTAAGTATTGATTTTGTATCCTGAGACACTGCTTATTCCTTGATCACTTCTAAGAGTTGAGTCCCTGATGTTTTCCAGGTATAAGATCATGTCATCCACAAAGAATGAGAGTTGACCTCCTCTGATCCCATTTGAGTACCCTTGATCCCCTCTTCTTGCCTGATTGCAATGGCTAGGACTTCCATTACTATGTTGAACAGAATAGTGACAATGAGCATCCTTGTCTAGTTCCAGATCTGAGTGGAAATGTTTTCAGTTTTACTCTATTCAATGTGATATTGGCTGTGGGTTTGCTATGGACAGCCTTGATCAGTTTAAGAAATGTCCCATCTATGTCTATTTTCTTTTCTTTTCTTTTTTTTTTTTTTTTTTTTTTTGAGATAGGAGCCTCAAGCTGCCCTCCTGGGTAGAGTGCCATAGCATCTCAGCTCACTGCAACCTCCAACTCCTGGGCTCAAGTGAGTCTCCTGCCTCAGCCTCCCAAGTCACTGGGACCACAGGCGCCTGCCACAATGCCTGGCTATTTTTTGGTTGCAGCTGTCATTGTTGTTTGGTGGGCCCGGGCTGGATTCAAACTCGCCAACTTGGGTGTATGTGGCTGGCACCTTAGCCACTTGAGCCACAGGCGCTGAGCCTATGTCTATTTTCTTAAGTGTTCTAATTACAAAAGATGCTGGATATTATAAAAAGCTTTTTCTGCATCAATTGATAAGGTCTTTGTTTTTTATTTAATTTATGTGGTGTACTATATTTATAGATTTACATATGTTGAACTAACCTTTGAACCCTGGGATAAAACCAACTGGATCATAGTGTATAATTTTTTTTGATAGGTTGTTGTATTCTGTTTGCTACAATCTTATTAATATTTTTGCATCGATGTTCATTAATGATATTGGTCTATAGTTTTCTTTCTTTGTTGGATCCTTTTCTGGTTTGGGGATCAAAGTAATATGTGCTTCATAGAATGTGTTGAAGAGGATTCTTTCTTTGTCTATGTTTTGGGAAAGGTTATGTAATATAGGTACTAGTTCGTTTTTAAAGGTTTGGTAGAATTCTGGTATGAAGCCATCTGGTCTTGGACTTTTCTTATTTGGGAGATTTTGTATAGTTGATGCTATTTCAGTGCTTGATACAGGTCTGTTCAAAATTTCTAATTCTTTCTGGTTTAGTCTAGGAAGGTGGGGGTGCTTCCAGGCATTGGTCCATTTCCTCCAGATTTTCATATTTCTGAGAATAGAGTTTTTTGGTAGTAATCATTGAGGACTTTTTGAATTATTGTGGTTTCTGTTGTTATTTCTTTCTTATCATTTCCGATTAATGTTATTAGAGATTTTACTTTTCTGTTTCTGGTTAGGCTAACCAAAGGTTTATCAATTTTATTAATCTTTTCAGAGAACCAACTTTTTTTTTCATTGATCTTCTGAATGATTCTTTTGTTTTCAATTTCATTTAATTCTGCTCTAATTTTATTTATTTCTTTTCTTCTGCTGGGTTGGGGGTTGGATTGTTCTTCCTTTTCCAGTTGCTTGAGAAGACCCATTAGGTTGGTGACTTTCTCTCTGTTTTTTTGATGAAGGCTTCTAATGCTATAAATTTCCCTCTTAGGACTGGTTTTGCAGTCCTCATTATGGTTCACTGATTTTGCAGTGATAGGTCTTCATTATCACTTTGTTTCAAAAATTTGATGATTTCTTTCTTAATGTTGTCTTTGACCCAGCTATCATTCAGCCTAAGGTTATTTAGTTTCCATGACTTTATTTGAGTATGAAGATTTGTATTGTTGTTGAGTTCAACTTTTATTCCATGATGGTCTGAGAAGATACAAGGAATAATTTCTGTTCTTTTAAATTTGTTGAGGTTAGACTTGTGTCCTAAGATATGATTAGTTTTGGAGGATGATCTGTGGGCTGATGACATGAATGTGTATTAGGATGAAATATTCTGTAGATATCTGTTAAGTTCATTTGTTCTAGGGTCAAGTTTAAGTCAATTATTTCTTTGTTTAGTTTCTTCTTGGAGGATCTGTCCAGAACTGACAAAGGGATGTTAAAATCTCCAACTATTATAGTACAGGAAGATACCAAATTGTTCATATCCGTTAGGGTTTGCTTTATAATTTGAGGGGCATTCAGATAGGATGCATAAATGTTAATTATTGAAATCTGTTCAAGTTGAGTGTTTCCCTTAACAAATAGTAGTATCCATCCTTATCTGTCCTTATCTTTAAATAATAATGTCTTTTAATTATTGGTTTAAATCCTATTGTATCTGCAAATAAAATTGCAACCCCTGCTTTTTTCTGATTTCCATTTGACTGTATTATAGATGTCCATCCTTTCACCCTGAGTCTTTTTTTAGCCTTTGAGGTAAGATGAGTCTCTTGTAGGCAACAGATACCTGGCCTGAGTTTTTGTATCCAGTCAGCCAACTTGTGCCTCTGTAGAGGACAAGCCATTCACATTAATTAAGAGGACTGATAGGTATGGTAGTGTTTTGGCCATCATGTTTTTCAAAGTCCTGTGAAATATTTTTAATCCTTTCACTATTATGGAAGTTAGGTTTTGTTCAATAAATTATGGGTGAGTAGACCATTGTGCTGGTTATTATGAAAAATGGGTCTGAGTTTTTCCTGCAGAGCTAGTTTAGTTATGGCAAATTTCCTTGACATGTGTATGTTAGTAAAGTATTTGATTTCTCCATCACAAACGAAACTCAGTTTAGCTGGATACAGGATCCTGGACTAGAAGTTGTTTTGTTTTAGAAGACTAAAGGTTGATGACCATCCTCTTCTGGCTTGAAAAGTTTCAGGTAAAAGATCTACAGTCATTCTAATATTTCTCCCTTTGTAGATAATGCTTTTCTTACGTCTGGCTACTTGCAGGATTTTCTCCTTCATATTAACTTTGGCAAAGTTAATTACTGTGTGTCTAAGAGAGTGCTTTATTTGGATTGAGTCTTTCTGGGATTTTGAAGCTATCTACTGTCTCAATTTCTGTATCTCTTACAATGCTTGGGAAATTCTCCTCCATGATATCTTGGAGTAGAGCATCTGTGCCTTTAGGACCATCCTCTTCTCCTTCTGTAATTCCTACAAGTTGGATGTTTTATCTTTTGAAATGATCCCACAACTCTCTTAGGGAATGTTCTGTTCTTGTTTTCCATTTTTCTGCTTCTTGGGAGAAAGAAAGAAATGCTTGTGATCCCAAGAAATACTTGAGATAATTCAAAAGCCTTGTCTTCAATTTCTGAGATCCTTTCTTCTGTCTGCTCAACTTTATTACTGAGGGATTCTACTGTATTTCAAAGTATTCTACTTTTTCACTTCCTTGAGCTCTGCTCTTTTCTCATTGTGTCCATATCCTTGGAGTTTTTGTCTTTGAATTCACTGATTTCTTGAGACAACTTTTACACAACATTTTAGATTTCTATTTCCTCCATTCTGTTCATCTTATTTGCCATCCATATTCTAAATTCTATTTCTGACAGTTCAGCCATTTGTCTATGAATGGCATCTTCTCTTGTATCTCCTTTGTCATTCCTTGGGAGAGTCAATCTACTATGATTATTCATGTTGCCAGAGTTCTTCTGCTGGTTCCACCCCAGGAGTATTTTCTGCAATTTAGCAATTAAGACTGGCAAGGTAAGAATGGATTGGGGGTCACAGGAAATCAAGTTAACCAGTCCTTTACCAATGAGCTAGGTCTTGTGACTGGCTTTTCTGCTACACCTGTACAAAGGTCCCTTTCAGAGCTGCAGCGAGTGACTCTGAGAAACTGCTTGGTGAGATAGTGCAAGCTAGCTCTGTCTTGGAGTCAGCCAGCCTCTACCTAATTCTACAGTGTCACAGTATTAGACTGAAATCTCAGCAGGGGAGAGATACAAGCAACTGCAGCATCCTCCACCACCACCAGTGACAGCTGGAGGAGGAGAATTAGTCCTTTCCCACTACAAAACAACCTCTGCTCAACCTCAGAGAGTCCCTGGGTGGATAGCCCAGGTCAAGAGTTCTTTTTTTATATAGTTTACAAACAGTTTAATAAAGGCACTGTCTAAAAGGATGTGAATAGGATAGGGAATTCAGAAAGCATGATATAGTACCTATGGGGCTACAGCAGGGCACCATTACCACCCAGGAGAACCTTCAGGTCTAGGGGTGGTAATGGTGCCCTGCTGTAGCCCCACAGGTACTGTACCGTGCTTTGTGAATGACTAGAAGTTAGAGAGGTCTGTGTATGGAGGATTGTCAGGGTCCCACCCAAGAGCTGCATCTGCTCAGACCTGAGGAAACTGGTGATGATCAACTGCAGAAATATAGTTAGAAGCAACGTAAAGAAAGATAAGAGACATAGAGTAGAATTAATAGTGGGAGCCATTTTTCGTCATAGGATTCTGGCAATGGCCAAGAGTTCTAATCAGATTGTCCCGGATAGTACAATCATTGCTCAAGCGGGAGAGGCAAAGAGTCTCCAGTGGCCCTGTAGTAGAAATCCACAGGCAATTCATCCCGCAAACCCGAGGGGATGGAGCCCAGACCCCTGCGGTGAGCCCCCAAGTCAGAAAAGATCTCCCGCCAAGCATCCTCAGGGCATTGTCTCTCTCTCCTGCATGTCCCTTTCTTCCCACACCTCCCAGATTCCACCCAAGTCACTGTTTCTGCACTGCTGTCCAGCAGTCCACACTATGCTCAGGCCTTTCAGGGGATTAACAAACACTGGGCCCTGCGGGGTCAGACCTTCAGACTGCCAGGTGAGGAGGGAAGGGAGTTCAGAATTGCAGGGAAAATATTTGTTCAGTTTTATGCTGGGCAGAATGATGTGTAGGCTCACAAGTGAGACCTCCCTGGAGAAGGAGTCTCAGTGTTTGTTTAGTGGCTCTCTCCCATGGGGAAAAATGAGAGGTCTTTTTTTCCCTGCTTACTTGTAAAGAGCAGTAAGCCTCCTGCTTAGGGGAGGGGTCTCTCATCCTCTTGACAATGGGCTTTGTACCTGGGTTACGTTTTCTTGGATCCTCTTTCTTGGAGTTGTAGTTTGGCTCAGAGGAGATGGTGTGCACTTGTCTATCTTCTTTCTTAGCTCAGCTCCCCACCTTCGGTTTCACTGAGTTCACTTCTGTCTCTCCCTCTGGACAGGAGCCTCTGGCAAAAGCTGCCTCTAGTCGGCCATCTTCCTTTCTCTCCCCAAAACCTTTTCATTAAATAGAGCTTCCAATATTCATATCTACAGTAGATTAAAAGGTAGAGAAGTAGAAGGGTTTATCTCAACAAGACTTTGGTTTAATGGTGTGAATGCTAATATGATTCATAGAAAGCCTGCAAAGTTTTTAAGAGAATTGTTGTAGAGGAAACACTGCCAGTTGGACTAAAAGGGATGAGACATTCTCAATGGAGGAGGTATTTGGACTCCTAGATTTCTATGGGGAAGAAAATACTTTCCTTGGCCATCTGGTGAACTTAGTGATAATCAGCAGTGAGGTACATAGCACTTTTTGTAGGATGAGTTCACTAACTTATTTGACTGACCTCATATATATTTGCCCATACTTTTTACCTTCAATCGTTCTTTGTCTCATTTTTAAGGTGTGATTGTCATAAACAGCACTTCTTTGAGCTTTGTTTTTCTATCCCTTCTGCCAACCTTTGACTTTCAATTGGAGTACTTAATTTTTTAGCATTTTATGTAATTTTACATTTCATGTAATTACTCATACATTTTTTTTAAATCAATGTCTTTCTATACATTTTTCCCCTTATATTTTTAAATATGCTCTGTAAAGAAAAGACCAAATTCCTAACAAACTAGGACTTTTCACTTAACCACTTGGCCCCATCCTCCAAGGTTTTGATATAATCAAGTTTTTGCTATATGAATATTTGTACTGTATTTTCAAGAAAGAAAAGTCCACACAAGCACAACATATATACATATATACACACATGCAGAGAAACACATACACACGTTTTACTTTAATTAGGATCAAATACAGCACAAGATAGCAAAAAGACAAGGGCCTTCTGTGCAGATATCTAGCCAAGCGAAATTCCAGGTACTACAATAAGGAGAGCTGCCAGTCATGAAAGGCAAAGCCTTGATCAAAGTTTCAGGTAGTGAATGTGGTTCCCTTGAGACCAAGGGATTTGTGTGTTCCTTAGTCCCTTGTACTACCTAAAATCAATATTAAGCCCTAGTGAATGCTTGTCATAGATCAGATGATTTAAGGTTTCCATTCACAAAATAGAAAAAGTTGGTGTTACCATCTGTATCAGTCTATTTTCCAGAGAAACAGAACCCAAAGAACTATTACTACAACTATAGATGACCTAGTTGAAGACGTTGGTTTACACAGTTATGGGCCTGGCAAGTCTGAAATAGCGCAATACAGGCTGAAAACTCAAGCGGGAATTTTTGCTGCAGTTTTGAGGCAGAAGTCCTTCCCCAGGAAACCTCAGTTTTTGCTCTTAATGCCTTCAACTGAATAAATGAGGCCCACTCACATTATTTAGGGTATTGTAAATCGTAGATATTAGCACCCTCTACAAAATAATTTCAGAGCAATACCTAGGTTAGTATTTGCTAAATTAATTGGGTTCTATAATCTAGCCAAATTGATACATAAAACTCACCATCATACTATCTACAGTATCAAATAACATAGAAGAAGAAGCAAAGCCACAAAGTGATGTTTTTAATAGCAATGCTGTGTATGAGTTAATAGAAATGACCAATCCTGGGGAGATAGCAGCAAATCCTGGGAAAGAGGCCCATGGAACAGCCTCTCCAGGTCAGGCCTTTTGGGGGTGGGGGTGTGTTTGCAGCAGAAAGAATTTATGAGCACACCCATTCCTTCGATTCTGCACCATCAATTTCCCATCTCCATCCCCCAAGTATAAAAAGGAAGAGTTAGAGAGAAACAATTACAAATATTGCCATGGGGAGATGTTACTCAGTAAGGTACTATTGCACAACAGTACCATCACGTGTTTCTGTTTTGCTTCTGTGAGTCTATGATCTCTTATTTCTGTCTCTGGGAGTCTCTTTCAATATATACGCTAATGCATATGACTTGCTTTCTCTTCCTCAACCTTTCTTTTATATTTTATTTATTTTCTCAACTGTCCTGAAAGAAAATTTAATACTCATTTTTGTTTTAGGTTGTATAAAGGAGAACAATGATGATTAATTTTTAACTTTTGGGGAAGGGGCAAGTACAGCACTATTAACAACGTTCTGTAACTATTAACTATCACTATCCCTTGTATGCATCCATATATACAGATTAAGCTGCAAATTCTGGTAGACCCTCCACTTGGTTTAACAGCTATGTCCTACTGAAATGGAAAACTCACTATCCTCTGCAGCAACAATGAGGACTGTACATGCCCTAGTATCATGAAGTAATGCATCCAGAGTGGCATTGTAATTTTCAGGAGAGAGAGAGAACGGCTGCAGCCTGCTGAGCTCAGGCAGCTGCTGCTTGATGTCTTCCACTGTGAGAGCACCTTTCTGACAGGTTCTCAGGCTCAGCTCTGAGGTCAGAACGGGATTAGGACAGGAACCCACGTTGCACTGACAGCTGCTCTGTTAGTCAGTGCGCTGACTTCAGCTGCATGGCTTCTAAAGAATGCTTAATTAATTTTCCCACTACCAAAAGTTATCTCTGAAAATGTTATAATCTTGTGCTTTTAACTGGTTTTGTTTTTTGCAATAAATTATTTTTCCCCCAGATCAGATGAAATTTGTGTTCCTGACATGCTCTTAGACACATTACCTAACACAAATTTATCAAATTATTAATGTTATATCCAGTCTAGTCATTATTATTATCCAGGAATAGACTATTTGTTTTGCAGAACCAGGCAGTTCTCAAGAGAGGCTCAGTTGGCATATGGAACAGCTGGTTCCCTACAGCAAAGAAGCTACCCATGGAAAGTAAGGTATTCTGTTGAAGGTGTAGGATTCTTCCCAATAAGTACCCTTATGCAAGGAGGTAGGAAGGGCTCGACTAGGGAGAACAGGGGTGCATCTGCTGGTTTCTTTCTGTGATGGTCATTTTGCCATGTGGAGATAAGATTCTAGCCCATTTGGGGGCATAGATCTTGGTACCAGAATGCTGTCATAAGAAAAACATTTCTTCTTCTGCATGAGAACTATCTAATGTCATTCTTTTGTCAGATAGAGTTTGATGTATCTGTGCTCAGTATATTTATATATTTGTTGTTACTCTTTATGTAGCATGCAGCTCAATAATAATGAGCTTGGTTTGGAGAGGTTAGGATAAGAAAAGAAAGTAGGCCTACTAGAAATTTAGTTTTCTTTCTAATATCCTATGTCAAATCCATCCTAATAGTACATCTCAATCAATATGAGTTAAATTAAATTGTTCCATCTATCTATGATCAAGGAAACCATGGAATATATATTCTAAAAATTTTGGAGTAGTCTTATTTAAATGATTGAATTTAAAATACAGACTATGTAATATATAAAATACACTTAGGGAATGGGAGTTTGGGAGATATCTCAAAGGAATGGGCATTATTTTTCAAAGTTGATAATAGGTTCTATAAGATCTTTATTACTCCTATCAAAGTACACTTTCGTATGTATCCAGGTACTTTCCGCATTTAGAAGGCTTTTAGCTGCAAACCCTGCCTCAACTGTCTTAATAAGGAAATGTATCAACTCACATAACGAGGAATCCAGAGGTAGGGAAGTTATAATGGTGTTGTGATAAGAGCTCTGTATCTTCTTTGTAAATTTTTAGTCTAGACTAGCCCTCCTACTCATTTAGGTTTTATATTCAGGTTGAATCCCATCGTGGTTGCACAGTGGCAGTAACAAAACTCAGCATCGTATTTAAAATTAGCAGTTTATAGATGGGGAAATGGGGCATATCTTTCTTGTGTCTATTTCAAGGAGTTCTTCTATAGATATTTCTTCATATGGTATTGGCTAGAATTAATCATATGCAGTCATTGGTGGAGATTAGACCACTGTTACTGATTCCGGCTTATGAAGATCTGCCAGGGCTTGCTGTGTAATTTGGAGGGCCCAGTGCAAAATAAAAATTCAGGGCCCTAAGCAGGGGTAAGGAAGTTAATCTTCCCTTTTCATGGGCCCACCATCCTGAAGCACAGTAGGGGGCAACCCAAGGAATTGCTGCCTGTGTACCAGAATAAAGAGAGGTACCTGGATCATCATGGATGGATGAGATGCTCCCACTGGATTGCCCACTTAACACACCATCGGCTGTACCATTAGCTTGGGCCCAGAATGGCCACCCCTTCACCTTGCACTGAGATTCTGCAGAGTGATGCCCTGCCCCTAATATGGTAGCTGAGAACCTGTCCTGAAGAGTGAGGACTATATGTGAACTTAGACTAGAAGCTATGGGTGGTGCATGCTTCATTGTCCCCTCATACTTCACTTGTCCACACAAAAGTGAAGATAAAATTATTAGGAATTTCAATCAGTGACTACACAGTATTATACCCCAAGCACAGGGCCCTGCAGTGCATGATGTCCCGAGTCACTGTACTTGTCACACACCCTGAGATTGAGACTGAAACCAGCCCCCCTTGAAAAATGTCACAGTGGCTACCTGAACAAAATAAGGCTCTGTCAACAAGAAGGAAATGGAAGTAGAGAGAGCAGCAGGTATTAGGTTGGAAATCAACCATGCATGCTATTAATACTATGACCAGAAAAAAATACAGTGGTTTAGAATATGAGTTCCCAAGTGGAAGTCACAGGATATACGCACATTGGCAACTCCAAGATGAGTGGCAGCAGAGATTTATTCATTTGACATTGCTTGACACTTGTCCTGAAGGACATTTGAAAGATCTGCTAGTGTGATACAAAGTGAAGCCCTGAAACTCAAAATTTTACTCTATATGGCAAAAGTATTTATTTATAAAGATAATTATATTGGTAAAGACAAAGATGTCACAAAAAGAGAGTTATTGACCAATATGCCTTAGGAAGGTCTTGCATAAAATGGTAGTAGTTGAAAAATAATTATTAAAAATGCATAATACATCATGAGAAAAGTAGAGTTTATCCTGCAAATGTAAATTTGGTTTAACTTAGAAATGTATGCCACTGATGGTGGCTTATGTCTATAATCCCAGCACTTTGGAAGGCCAAGGCCAGAGGATGACTTGAGCCCAGGAGGTAGACTAGCCTGAACAACATAGTGAGATGTCATCTCTTTTTTTTTTTTTTTTTTAAATTAGCTGGGCTTGGTGGCTTAAGCCCATAGTCCCAGCTACTCGGTATCCTGAGGTAGGAGAATCACTTAACTACGATTGCACTACAGCACTCTAGTCTGGGCAACAGAGTGAAACCCTGTCTCTCAAACGGAAATATATTTAATGAAAGATATATAAGCCCTCCACACTGAAAATTACAAAACATTACAATAGGAAATTAAAGAAGAGCTAAGTAAGTAGAAAGATACTGTGTTCATGGATAGGAAAGAATCAAGTTGTTTTGGGGTTTTTTTATTTTGGGGGGTTTTTTTTTTGAGACAGAGTCTTACTATGTTGCCCTCAGTAGAGTGCCTTGGCACCATAGCTCACAGCAACTTCAAACTCTTGGGCTTAAGTGATTTTCTTGCCTCAGCCTCCCAAGTAGCTGAGACTACAGGCACCCACCACAATGCCTGGCTATAGAAGTAATATTATTAAGATGTTAGCTCTCTCCATATTGTTCCTTACATTCAATGCAATCTCAATAAAAATCCTAGTTGGCTTTTCTTTAAAAGAACTTAAGTTTTTTAAAATTTATATGAAAAGGCAAGGCCTAGCATAGCCAAAACAATATTGTTTCTTACTTGATTTCAGTACATATTTTAAAGTTATGATAGTCAAAACGGTATGGTATTAGCAAATAGAAAGACATATACATCAGGGTTTCAAAGGGCTTTCTGTTTGGTTTTCATGATGATCTTGCACATATTTTGTTTATTTTAATGTTTTATCTTTTTGTTGTTGTTATTTCCAGTAGTGTTTTCTTCTGCATCTTAATACTAACCTATGTTTGCATGTATGAAGACTGCTGGGTTTTATGTATTAATTTTGTATCTAGACACCTTACTACATTTATGTTTTATAATAATGCTCTGGTTATTGGGGATTTTTCCAACGAAATAATCATAGGTAAGCAATAAAAACATACCCCCCCTTCCAATTTATATGCTTCTCATTTCTTAGTTTTCTAAATATATTGGCTTTAGCAGTACTTTTGTTACTGAAGTACAAGATTACCACGTTATCCATCTTCTTTTTTCTTTCTTTACTTAAGCTGATTTTTTGTACTTAGGGAACATTCTGGAATTTTAAATTGAAATGATATTTTCACAGAAAAATTTGTCATTTTAACTAGAAAAGTAATTTTATACATCTATAATTAGTGACTTACTATTAAGTAGTTTTTCCTTTCTGTGAAGTTTACTGTAGAAAATTTAAGAATTACACAAGAGCTAAAATAAGAAAATTAATTGTACCACTTAGAGATGAAACATAATGGTGTCTGGCATTCTAGAGATTTGTTTCCCAGGTAGGATGTCTTAAACAGAGAATATGTGTCTTTATGTGTAGTGCGTGATGTTTTTAATAGCTAGCTCTAATCTTAGCAAATTGATTCTTTTTCTAAAAAGATTTTAAACCTAACAGTGAACATTAAGTTGGATTTCAGTTAAGTAACTCAGACTCTTTTGTCTAGGAGATTTGTTTATACTTTCATTAGTACAAACAAGAAAAGATGTTCTAACATCTATCTCTTCTTTACTTCAAGCATACTCATATTAAAATAGTGATTCCAGAAATGCTGATTTTCGGTTGGTGATTTTTAGATGGATGCTTTTCAGAAGGGATGGGTTCACAGAATATTAAAAAATAGTAAGTAATGGAATTGGTGTTTTATGTGGAGTATTGAGATCAAGAAGGGGTTTATATTTCCATCTTAAGAAACCTAAATAAGCAAAATTTGGTCCTGAAATCGTGTTAAACCTTTTTGAATCGTCCTCCCCCATCATAAAATGGACCTTTGCAGTATATACCATGTAGGGTTGTTGTGAAGACTAAATGAGATAGTATTTAGAAGGGTGACTTAGGATATTATTTGTTACATATGAAAAGCTCAGTAAATAGTAGTTATTTTTCTCCTAATTTGCACAAGATAACTTGTATGGATTTGGTTATTAACCTTTTACTTTCTCATACCTTTTTATATCTTCCTTATATACCTTTGAAAATTTTGAAGTCTTTCATTAACAGTTAATGAGGTTTTGCATTTATCTAAATAAATATGGAAATATAGGGGGAAAGTATATATACAGTTAGCTGAATCCTTGACATGAAAGAAATATTTACAATCTAGTGAAAACTAGGGTAGCAACAGCAGAGGAGAACATAACTTTTAGGAGCATGCTGCATAGGAAAAGTAAACTGCAGTAAAAATAAGAGCATTTCAATAAAATGTTGAGGTATGACCAACTTTCTAGTATCTCTCTTAATAAAGCCTCTTTTGTACTATAAAAACTACAAGAAATAATCTGACAGCTTCCTGAGTGTCTGCCACCTACAATTAACAAGCACTGACTTTTAAAAAAATTTCAGACTTTTTTTTTAAATCAAAGAAATACAAATCAATAGGTTTTAAAAACATATATTGAAACCCCTTGTGCATAGTTGGGTGATAAATTAATCCCAGAATTCTAATGACTTTCCTTTACTTCTCACTTACATAATAATGCCATGTGACTCTTCTTGGTAGGTAGCTGATGTTCCATGTGGCGACACAAAGACCCAGACTCTTTCCATTTTATGGCTCTACTATCTTCAATATGGGGTTTCCAAGATCACAGTGTTTGTGTGTGTCAAGCTGGTAGAAAAGGAAAAAGAAGGCCCTTTAGAAGGCACTCCCACTGATTAAGTTTCTTGGTCTTCAGGTGACATGCCTCATTTCTCTCGTATTCTACTGGTAAGAAAAAAAATCATGTGACCAGTCCTAGCTGTAAGGACACTGGGAAGTAGAATCCTTTACCTCCCAGCAACACTGCACATGTAAAGATCGTGCAGAAATCTTTGGTGACGTGCTCTGTGGTGTATTCACTTTGCTTAACTCCCCATACCATTTACCTTTCCCTCAGTGGCAACAACTTTAGTCATAAAGAATATATGATACTACTTTGGTGTGTTTTATTTAGAACATGTATTTTTAAATGTTTTACTTTATATTATTTTGTAATATTTTGATACAACATTGTGTTTTTTTTTTTCATTTGTCCAAGTATCTGCACTGAGATCTGGTTAATTCACTTTAACTGCTTTATAGGATTCCACTCTAAATGACACCAATTTTTGTTTGTACTTTTTTCTATTGATGGAATTTCTATTTTTCTATTGATGTAGTTTCTAGTTTCTAATTATTATGAACATTATAAGCATTAGCATTCTGCACATGTCTCCAGGGACATATGCATTTTTTTGTATATATTACCTGGAAGCTTAATTGTTGGGTGGAAGAGTACAATATATATTTTATATTTTATTAGATACTGCCAGGTTTCTCTTTTTACACTCAAAGTTTATGACAATTTGGTTTTCTCAAATCAAATTTTGTGGTTCTTAAAAAGACATTATTGTATTTCGATAGCCTAATAGGTGAGATGTTTAATTATAATTTGCTCTTTCCTAATCCCTATAAAGTGATATTGAACGTCTTTCATATGTCTATTGGCCAGTTAGTTTTCTTCTTCCATAATTTGTTCATGTTCTTTATCCACATTTCTATTTTATTATTTGTCTTTTCTTTCTTATTCATTTATAATTATTCTGGACATTATTTCTTTGTTATATGTGTTACAGATTTTGTCTTTTTAAGTCATCTCATGTTTTACCTTTTTTTGTTGTTGTTGTTTGGTCATGCAAGGGTTTAAAACTTGATACAGTCAAGCGTACCTATCTTTTCCTTTGTCAGTTGCTATGGTAGTCTTAAACATGGCTCCCAAATTCTTTGACACTCTTCCCTTTAAAGAGATTCCTATCTTTCCTTGAATCTGGATTGTATGAGTCCTTGAACGATAGAAATGTAGCAGCTTCTACTTCCTGTCTCTTGGGATGCTTTTGGAATATAACCACCATCCTGTGAGGAAGCCCTGGCTGCCTTGCCGACAAGAAAGGTGCAGGTCGACAGCAACCAGTACAAACGTGCCATCTGTCTGAGGGAGCCATCTTGCAAGTGAATCCTCCAGCCTCAGTCATCCACTCCGTCATCAGAATGTGGAGCAGAGTTCAGCTGTCCCTGTTGAGGCCTGCCCAAATTTCAGGTTCTTTGAGCGCAATAAATGATTATTGTTATTTAAAGCCATTGAGTTTAGGATAACTTGTTTTATAGCTGGAATAGTACTTTGTGTGTCTTTTCTAAAAAAGCCTTTCCTGAGATCAAGAAGATACTTTTCCTGTTTTTGTATGATGTTTTCAAAGATAGATTTTTCTTAGTTTCTGTAATATATTTGCTATTCATTTTTTATTGTGATAAAATGCATATAATGTAAAAGTTATCATTTTAAAGAGACAAACTCATTGGCATCAGTACATTCAAAATGATTTGTAGCATCACCACTGTCCAGTTTCAGAACATTTTCATTATCCCAGAAAAAAGCCCTGGACCCGTTTTGATATGGGGCTCTCTTTTTTCCAGATGTAAAGCTAGTTTTCTCAATGTAATTTATTGAATACCTCCTCTTTTTTTCCCCCAGAAATTTAAGATGCTATTTCTGTCATCTGCCAGGTTCCTTAGATATACTTGGGTTTATTGTAGGGCTGTTTTTCGCCTTAGTTCTTTTGCCCAGGGATTTTAAAAAGTAAACTTAAATTTATAAATATACTGCCTCATGGTTAGACTTCTTGCCAACATCCCTTTAGTTGTTCTCTCTGTATAGTTATAAATGTGTATTTTCCCCTCATGAACTGTAACAGATCTCTAAATGGCCTTTCATGTGACAGGTTGCTAGGACTTGCTAAAATTACATTCCAGCTTTATTGAAACTTAATGTGTTTTATATATTTATTCATATGTTCCTATTCAGATCATTCTAGCTCAATGTTATTTTTAAATGCCTTTTGATAGTAATAGTCATATGTTGAATTTGAAATTTTGTATTTGGAAAGATTATAGCTTCAAACAGGATTATTCTTATATTCTGTGTACCTTTCTACTGTTCCACACTGACCTGAGCCTCTGTGGTCATGCCCTCCTCTTAGCCCCTTTTTGGTAAATATTGGTAGTTTTCAAAGACATTTGAAGAAGGTTAAGAACCAGATACTTCTTGTAATCTCATTGTTAGGTCCTAATGAAAGCAAATCTCAAACCAAATTCTGCTACACATATGCATACACATATAGAAATGTATTAACTAGATATTAACAAGCAGTTCTTTTTTAATTTATTTTTTATTTCAGAGTAATATGAGGGCACAAATTTTTAGGTTACATTGTTCTCACAGGGTAAAGTTCCATTTGTAAAAGAGCCCCTCACCCAGGGGGTGTGTTACATACCCCCACAATGTGCACATTAGGTGAGATCCTGCCTCCTGTCCTCCCTCCTTCTGCCAATTGTCCTCCTCCCGCTCCTACCCCCTCTCGCTTCATGTTCTTATGAGCATGTAATATTTATATATTGATTTCATACTAGTATGGAGTACATTGGACATTTATTTTTACATTCTTGCAATAATCTACTAAGAAGAATGTATTTCAACTCCATCCAGGCAAATGTAAAAGATGTAAGGTCTCCGTCTTTTTAATAGCTAAATACTATTCCATGGCATACCTACACCACAGCTTGTTAATCCATTCATGGGTTGATGGGCACTTAGGTTGCTTCTACGACTTGGCAATTATGAATTGGGCTGCAGTAAACATTCTAGTGCAAATGTCTTTGTGGTAAAATGATTTTTGTTCTTCTGTGTAGATACATAATAATGGGATTGCAGGATCAAAAGGAAGATCTTCTTTTTGATCTTTGAGGATTCTCCATAGTTCTCTCCAAAAAGGCTGTATTAGTTTGCAGTCTCATCAGCAGTGTAGAAGTGTTCCCTTCTCTCCACTTCCACACCAGCATCTGGTGTTTTAGAAATTTGTGATGTGGGCTAATCTTGCTAGGGTTAGAGGATACCTGAGAGTGGTTTCTATTTACATTTCTCTGATGATTAAAGAGGATGAGCATTTTTTCATGTGTTTGTTGGCCATTCCTCTGTCATCCTTGGAGAAGTTTCTGTTCAAATCTCTTGCCCACTTATAGAGAGAGTTTTTGCACTTTTCTTATTGTTTAGTTTGAGTTCTCTGTAGATTCTAGTTATCAGGCCTTTGTCAGATTCATAACATGCCAAAATCTTCTTCCATTCGAAGGCTATCTGTTTGCTTTCTTTATGGTACCCTTAGTTGTGCAAAAGCTTTTTAGCTTGATCAAATCCTAGTTATTTATTTTTGGTGTTCCTACAATAAGCAGTTAATTCTTACAGCATGAGCAAACCCCACCTCTCAGTCCTCAGAGAGGCTCCAACACCTTGCAGAAGAGGGGTCACTTCAGGAAGAATTCTGCTTCCTTTACACCCACCAACAGGCAAATTAGAATCCTCCACATTTCAAAGCAGGTATCAGAATATTCAACTTAAAAGAGGGCATTATCCTTAAGAGAAAAGCACTCATGCTCCTATTACTGAAAAGATAGGCCAAGTCTTTAAAATACTTAAATGCTTTTGATTTCACAAAGGCAACCCCAGTTTTACTATTCATTAAGCTACTTGGGTTGTATCCCAATACAGCCAACTATTTTCACTAGTGAATTTTTTTTAATATTCATATGGTGATTAGCAAGGATCTATACTTAAATATGGATAGTAGAGGCATTTATAGTAGCTACCTCTGTAATATGAATTTTTGTTACAGATAAAGTTTACTATTCTCTGGATTATATATTTGTTATTTTAGCTAATATCACACTATCCCAAGGTATAGTAGATTTTAATATTTCAGAGTAAATTGGGGACATCATAATCAACATATGCAGTCACTATTTTTTACTAAAGTAAAAATTCCTATAAGAGAAATTTTTTTTTTTGAGACAGAGTCTCACTATGTTACCCTTGGTATAGAGTGCCTTGGCGTCACAGCTCACGACAACCTCAAACTCTGGAGCTTAAGCGATTCTCTTGCCTCAGCCTCCCAAGTAGCTGGGACTTTAGGTGCCCACCACAATGCCCAGCCATTTTTTTGTTGCAGTTGTCATTGTCGTTTAGCAGGCCCAGGCCGGGTTTGAACCCACCTGCCTTGGTGTATGTGGCTGGCACTCTAACCACTGAGGTACAGGCACTGAACCCAAGAGAAATATAAGTATCAGTTTTGCTTATAACCTCTAGTTAGACTTTTAACCCATATTGAATGTATGCAGAGGGGGCATTTATTAAAACAAAAACACTCCATTTTACAATTGTTAGTTCTGCTCATATTATTGTCCATTTCAAATTCAGTTGTATCAAGTTACTGTGAAGCTTTTTAACAAGGGTCATGTTAAAAAATCAAGTGTTGTTTTTGACTCTTGAATTTTGGAACACAAATCTTCAAGGTTCTCTTTTGCTTTATTGAAATTAAAGTAGTAATCAGCCCTGTTATATAAGGGTGAGGTTTTGCTTCTGCGCATAGAATGCTCAGGAATCTAAAACTAAAAGTATCAAAAACAATGTAATATTTCATGATGAAAACAATTTGGAAATGTAATGTGTTATTGATAGAAATTAGTTGTATTTATTCTTTCCATCATCTCTTGCAGCTATTGTCACATCACACACTCTCCAGCAGTATGATAGGCAAGCAGCTGCCTTCACAGCCATTGCCAGTACTAAATATTTTTCTAGGCGTTTAGCACTCTTCTTTCATCTGTAAGGACAGGCAAGGCAGCTGTCTTTCTGTATTGGTATAGGGTTGGCATGGTTTGCTGAGGCAGCTGCTAGACTGACTTCACAGCTGGGGGAAGGGTGCTTGGTATTAACAACAAAATTTAACGGAAGTATGAAGAAGACAATGAATGGGGGGTGTCTTTTAGATCTTGGTCGCTTGCAGTGAATTAAGATTACTGATTTCTTCTAAAAATATGCATAGTTAATGGAAGGATATGGAAGTTTGCTTGAGTTTGCTGTAACCTTTTTTTTTTTTAAAATCTTTTAGAATTTCCCCTTCCTGAGTGATTTAAAACAGGGGACATAAAATTGTGGCATTTCTTTGTTTGGTTTTTTCCTAAAGTGGATCACTGTAATCATCATGATCATGTTAAAAATTTCTTTTATCTTAAAACAATAAGTGAGAAAATGACATGAAGGCTGTGTTGACCAGTTTGATGGAAGTATTTCAGATGGCATGTGAAAACCCCACACTGTACCCCAGAAGTGCATTAATGTACATAGTTACCATTCAATTAAAAAAAAAAGAAAAGGAAAGAAAAAAAAACCCTGAAAGTGAAAAAGAAAAAAAAAAATTTCTTTTATCTGTAGACAACATAGTGTATTTTTTACAGTAGCCATAGTCATAATAGCCGGTTAGATTATTTTAAAATCCTGTTTAGTATTTTAAAAGCAATGTCAAGACCAGCTTAGTTATTAATAACTTTTTTTTTTTTTTTTGCAACAGTCTCACTTTGTCGCCCTGGGTAAAGTGCTTAGGCATCATAGTTCACAACAGCCTCAGACTCCTGGGCTCATGTGATTCTCTTGCCTTAACCTCTCAAGTAGCTGGGACTGCAGGCGCCTGCCACAGCTCCTGGCTATTTTTAGAAATGGAGTCTCTTGCTCTTACTCAGGCTGATCTTGAACTCCTGAGCTCAGGCAATCCACCTGCCTCAGCCTCCCAGAGTGCTAGGATTACAAGCATGAGCCACAGTGCCTGGCTCATTATTAATAACTAAATAGGCTCAGCACCCATAGTTTAGTGGTTAGGGTGCTGCCCACATGCACTGAGACTGGTGGGTTTGAACTCAACCTGAGCCTGCTAAACAACAGTGACAACGATAGCAAAACAAAAAATAACCAGGTGTTGTGGCGGGTGCTTGTAGTCCCAGCTACTTGGGAGGCTGAAGCAAGAGAATCGCTTAAGCCCAAGAGTTTGAGGTTGCTGTGAGCTGTGATACCACGGCAGTCTATCGAGGGCAACATAGTGAGATTCT